>NC_056746.1:25910141-26005141 GCF_019279795.1 Protopterus annectens
CTCCACTTGTCACTTGTCTGGAGCTGGATTTGGAATCAGCTACTTTTACAGTGTGGGTTCTGTCAGTAAGCCAGTTGGCAACCCATCGAGTGATGTAGGGATTAATGCCCAGCTTAGTAAGTTTATCTATGATTCCAGAGAGGGGGATGGTGTCAAAGGCCTTAGTGAGGTCCAGATAGGCTGTAGTGGACTGTTTTACCCTTGTCCATGGCTCTGGAGACTGATTTGAAGAAGTCAATAAGGTTCAGGAGACAAGATCGTCCCTTCACAAACCAAAACTGGGTGGGTCCAGTGTTTTAAGGTTGCCAATGTCTTTGTATATAAGTTCCATGATAATACGTTCCATGGCCTTGCAGATCAGGCTCATCAGACTGATGGGGTGGTAGTTCCTGGGATCCAAGGTGGATCCTCCCCCTTGTGGAGTGGGATAACTGTAGCTGTGCGCCACTCAGTGGGCACAAAGCCTGAGGTGAGGATATGATTAAACATGACACTTAGGTGAGGTGCAAGTAAGTTCATTTTGTAGTTCATGTAGTACACAGCCCGGGATGTTATCTGGTCCCATGGATGCTGTATTCTTAGCTTTGGAGAGAGCATTTGTTTACCTGTGTGGCCATTATTACCAGAATTTGGCCATCTTCCAGTATTGAGATGGGCCATTTAGGGGGTGAGAGGGGGGTGAATCTTGCACTGAATCGATCTGCCAGGATATTGGCAATATCCTTGGGAACAGTATATTTAATGCCATTCTGTTGTAGCTCAGAGCAGATTTGAGCATTGCCATTTAGATTCTTGACATAGTTATAGAATGCCTTGTGGTTGTCTTTGGAATCTTTGGCAATTTTATTTTCGTAACTAGCTTTGGAGGATTTTATGAGGGATCTCAGTTTCTTACTGAGGCTGGTAAGGGAGTTTTTTGCATCCTGGGATTTTCCTCTTTTCTGCAACAGTTTTTTTTTTTTGTTGTAAAGTTTGTTTATGGCAGGGGACCACCAGATTGGCTTCCTTTTTTTGGAGGAGAGCATCTTGGTTCTATTTGGGATGGCACGATTTATGTATGAGTGGATGTGCTCGTACAGTGCCTTAGTGTAGGACTCAGCAGTCGAACTTTCAGTTCCCATCTGCATGGGTGACATGAAGTTTGTAACTTCTGACTTGAGTAGCATGAAGTTGGCCTTGGAGAAGTTTTTTATGGAGGTTTCCTTACTAGGGGGTGGGGGTGGGATGTGGATGTTAAGGATGATTAGCTTATGGTCTGACCTGACCAATGAGGGGGGTGACCATAGGTGTGGAGCATCGATTTCCCATGTTGGTAATGACCAGGTCTAGGATACTGGTGCCCCTGGTGGGACTATGGATTAGTTGATCCAGGGCATTGGAATTTATGAATTCCAAGAACCATTGGGCAAAGGTGTTAGTGCATGAGTAGTTTTCCCAGTTAATGACAGGGTAGTTGAAATCACCCAGTATTAGGGTGGTTGTATATTAATATTTTCCAGTATGTTTAGAAAGGTACAGTGAGAATCTTGGGGCATGGTGGGGGATCTGTAGCAAGCTACAATTGGATTGCAGTCTTACCTTTAACCTTTAGTGTTGCGGTCTTGGTTTGGTGGCTGAACTGACTCAGCAAAGGAAGAATTCCCTCCACAGGTTGAAAAGCAAATCTTGTAAAGACCTTTAAAGCTAATTATGAAGTAATTATACTTAGTAATTATTATTATATAATAGTATGAAGTAAGAAAAAAATCTAAATGGGCCTGGTAAAAAGTCTGATGGGGACTATGTTAGAAGAAATAAATAATTCATTATATGATGACAGAAATATAAAAAGCAAGTTACTTTTTAAAGAATCTACATACATTTTAAAATATGACACTTTAGCCCCTAAGGGGTTAAACATGGAGTGTAATTGGAGATTTTTTTATTTAATAGTTTTATTGATGTGTAATTAAGATTTAGTTGTTTAATTGATGGTTGTATTTTAGGTAGGTGTATGTGTGTGTGTGAAGTTGTACTCCTTGAAGGCTTGTGTAGCATTTGTAAATTTCAACAAGGATAAGAGGTATATGTGAGAACACTAGGACTGCACAGCAACTAGCCAACATAGATAACAATAAAAAAAAAACATGAACGGAGAGGCTAACTCTAAACTTGAGCTTTGCCTTAGCTAAATAACCACACCTACAGCTTCTACATTAGAATTCAGGTTCGTCCTCAATGAATTAGTGTACCATTAGACATGACTTTAAGCATTACTAAGTGAATTCGTTTTTACAGTACACTACCTGAAGGGTGTTCTTAAGTCTTAAACATTGATGTAAAAGCTGCACCACCTTAAATCAGATGCCCCATATGAGTGGTCATTTAATGTAGTATTTTTAATGCTTGAGTCTCTACTTTTCTTAATGCTCCCACATATTTACTACGTCCAAGGTCCCTGCATTAAGTTAGAGAAAGCTACTTCCCCTGCAATGTCCACCTAAGGTTATTGTTTCAGGTCTATGATTAAAAACATTGGGTGTGCTGTAACAATTGTAAATGTTTTGGCAGGTAGCATTCATACAGGAATAATTGTATATTCTTATTTAACCAAGCTATGCTTTTACAATATTTATGTTCATTAAGCACATATAGACTTACATATATAGTTACTATCTGCATTATTTATTTATTTATATATATATGAGCTGTTAATAAAAAGTGTGAACTACATTATTAATGTAAGCTATAGTTAAGCTATAGTTATAGTTATTGCTCTATAGCGTTAGTGCTAATGATACCTTTACAGCTATCATTGTTACCTAACTGGATATATACCTTGTAGCTTCCTATAGTCTTGTTCCTAGCCTAGTTAGAATAATAAGATTTGACCAGAATTTTGCTGACTTATGTTTGATAAGGACTTGCTATAATACTGATTATAAGACCTGTAAGGAGTGATGCATCTTTCTAGACAACTTGAGAACTTGATAGCCTGAACTACATTTTTGTACAGTTCTACGTGATTATATGTTTGTAATATTCTGTTTAATTACACTGCCATTGATACTAAACTAAATATCTTGTTTCTGCTATTTTTCTTTCTCTCTCTTTTCCTCCTAAAAAAATCCCAGCTCTCCAATCTGAGTACACTGCTCTAGGACACAGAAACTAAAACCTGAAGAACAAGGACCCTGTCCAAACTCCCTTCAGTCTCCACAGTTGAGCACCCCATCCCTGTACTTTCTCAGTAAAGGGAGCATGAAAGTGTGTGTCTAAACTATCAAGGCCAGTATAGCCTATAACTTATTATTAGATCTAGGTGGCTATAAAGCGCTAGCCAGAAAAACCAGCAGCTTTACTCCCTCCCCACTCTGTAACCAGTCTAATCTACTTCTTCCACCATTTAAAGACACTCAGAACCACTACACCTTTTCCTGCATTAGGAACCTAAACTCCCTCCTTTTTTACCCTGCTTACAATAAATATATTTATTATTTATTACCCTGCTCTTCCCCTCAGCTGCTGTGCTTCCCTGGCTCCAGCGTCAGCTCCTAGCTTGGGCCCCTGCCCACCCTGCCCTAACCTGCTGAATATAAGCTCCTGTGCTGTCTGACTGAAAGCCTACTCCACGAACTTAACTGGAAATTGTAAGGCCTTCTGTTCCCTGAGTCCTCCCTCCACAAGATTACAAGAAACTTGGGCCCCTGCCCACCCTGCCCTAACCTGCTGAATATAAGCTCCTGTGCTGTCTGACTGAAAGCCTACTCCACGAACTTAACTGGAAATTGTAAGGCCTTCTGTTCCCTGAGTCCTCCCTCCACAAGATTACAAGAAACTTGGGCCTCTGCCCACCCTGCCCTAACCTGCTGAATATAAGCTCCTGTGCTGTCTGACTGAAAGCCTACTCCACGAACTTAACTGGAAATTGTAAGGCCTTCTGTTCCCTGAGTCCTCCCTCCACAAGATTACAAGAAACTTGGGCCCCTGCCCACCCTGCCCTAACCTGCTGAATATAAGCTCCTGTGCTGTCTGACTGAAAGCCTACTCCACGAACTTAACTGGAAATTGTAAGGCCTTCTGTTCCCTGAGTCCTCCCTCCACAAGATTACAAGAAACTTGGGCCCCTGCCCACCCTGCCCTAACCTGCTGAATATAAGCTCCTGTGCTGTCTGACTGAAAGCCTACTCCATGAACTTAACTGGAAATTGTAAGGCCTTCTGTTCCCTGAGTCCTCCCTCCACAAGATTACAAGAAACTTGGGCCCCTGCCCACCCTGCCCTAACCTGCTGAATATAAGCTCCTGTGCTGTCTGACTGAAAGCCTACTCCACGAACTTAACTGGAAATTGTAAGGCCTTCTGTTCCCTGAGTCCTCCCTCCACAAGATTACAAGAAACTTGGGCCCCTGCCCACCCTGCCCTAACCTGCTGAATATAAGCTCCTGTGCTGTCTGACTGAAAGCCTACTCCACGAACTTAACTGGAAATTGTAAGGCCTTCTGTTCCCTGAGTCCTCCCTCCACAAGATTACAAGAAAGTATGTGTACTGTTGTAGCTCTGCACTTTAATAGTTGGTACTACTAGGTCGCAGTACGCTTCCCTGCCAGACTAGCCAGCAGCCACTACCTCCTACTGCACTCTCTATTTGTTCCCCTTTCCTCCAGTACATCCCTTCTTCAGTCCTCTACCACCTTTCCTCTGCTCTCCCCCTCTCTGCTGCCCTGAACTCTCAGCCTTCCCTTCCTTTTCTCAGCCCTCCTCTACTCCCTGTCTGAAGTCTTTTCCTCTCCTCTGTCCTTCTCCTTAGCATTTTTCACTCTATCCCAATTTCTCTGCTCATCTCAGTACCCTCCCTCCGCTCCTTCTCCTACATTTCTTACCTTCACAACTCTGATAAACCTGTTAAACTTACCTTCTAAATACTCTCTTGTAACTGATTGTCTTCTGCTTTTCTCACCTCCTCTGGCTCTTCCCGCTCCGTTCGCCCTTCGGGCTCACTCCGCTCCCCTACCCTGCCCCCAAATCCCACCCCCCCCCAACGCTTCCACATTTATACATCACTAGCTCCTCCCTACATTCTTTTCCACCTATTAGACTCTTTCCCTCCCCCCTCTACTTCCTACTTTAATTAACCAATCTAAACCCTGCTTTCTTTTCTCCAACCTCTCCCTCTCCACCCACTTCTCACTACACTTAACCCTACACTCTCCTCTCCTACTTGATATCTTCCTTCCACTCTTCTTTCATTTCTCTCCTAACTCGCACTTTTCCAACTACATCTTTTCTACATCCTTTTCCCCACCCATTTCAAACATGTTCTCCCAAACTCTCATTTCCCTCAGACTTCCCTTCTCTCTTCTCATTTGTCTTCTTCCTCTCTATCACACTACATCTTACTGCTCAATAACTCACCCTTACCTGGCTACTTTTCACTCCCTCACTTTCTCCCACCCACATCCTCCTACACTCACTCACTTCCACTCCATTTCCCCCTGCCTTATCCCAATAAACCTACTACACCTCTTCCATATCAAAATATTCTCCTCCTCTACAAAAATCCTCGCTCTTACATTTCCACCAACCCCAAACAACTTCTTACTCTCCAAACCTAAAAGACTTAAAGTTTTCCCATATAATTTCCTAGCCTTATCTGGAGACATCCACCCTAATCCTGGCCCCTGCTTCAGTACTAACAACTCCTTCCCTCCTTCTCCCTCCTCCCACACTTCAAATACACCTCTCCCTCCCACTACTCCTAAAACCTCTCCTACCACCCTTAAGGTCTTCACTATTAACGCCCAAAGCCTAAACAACAAACTTCACCATGTTCACGCCTGGATTAACCACAACCAACCTGACATCTTAGCCGTCTCTGAGACCTGGCTAAAACCCCATATCTCTGACTCAGAAATCCTTCCTCCTGGCTTCAACATCCTTAGGAGTGACCGACTAAACAAAAAAGGTGGAGGCTCTGCCATTATCTACTCTAACCTTCTCTCCATAATCCCCCTGCAAATCTCAACCCCTCTATTCAAAAATACTGAAATCACTGCTTGTCTGCTCCAGCTCAATAAACATAAAAATATCTGTATCATTTCTTTATACATCTCCTGGCGACAACACTTCAACCCTAGAGAATATTCTCCACTGGGCCTCATCTGAAATAAAATATGAAACACTTATTCTAGGAGACGTCAACATTGATTGGAACAAAATCAACTCATCTTCCCCCCCCCTAGCTATCAACCTTTTCTACTTCTCTCAATTAATCCATTCTGTCACCAAGCTCAACAAATAACACCCCACTGGCTCCATCTTAGATTGGATATTAGTCTCCCACCCTAACAAAATCTCTCTATCTGGAACTATCCCTGACTCCTTTAGTGACCATCAACCTGCCTTCATTCATCGCTCTGCTAACCCCTCTCAATTCCTACATAATTATATCCAAACTCGTAACCTTAGCAACTTCAACCCCATAATCTTCTCCAACATATTCAAAGAAATCAACTGGCAAACCCTTCAAACTCTGTCACTCGATAATGCCGTAGAACATTTTAACTCCATCTTCCTAAATACTCTCAACTCTCTAGCTCCTTAGAAATAAACGAATCAAGGCCAATTCTGCTCCTTGGCTGACCAAAGAGACTAAACAAACCATGCAACTCAGAGACAAATCTTGGAGGCTTTATCAGAAAAGCAAACAGCCTTCTGCCTTGCTCCAATATACCCAACTCCGCAACCAAGTAAAAAAAACTAATAATCAGAGACAAAAAAAACTACTACAACAAACTTCAGTCTTCTAATCTTAACAACCCCAAACATTTCTGGAAATCTGTAAACTCTCTTCTCCATCCTGGGTCACAAAATAACCCCTGCCCTGACCCTAGTTTAAATGACAATGAACTAAGCTCTCTCTTCAACACTTTCTTTACTGACTCTATAGCCAAACTAACCAAAACATTCCCTGATAACAACCACTCCAACCTCCTAAACTCTCCAAAGGACTGTCACCCTATGTTTCAATTCAAACCAGTTTCCACAACTTTTATAAAAAAGCTCTTAACCAAACTAAAACCTTGTTCCAACGCCCCCGACAACATCCCCCCCTCCTTCCTCAAACACCCAGTCAAGGAATAGCTCTTCCAATTAGCATCCTGATTAACAGATCCTTAAAAGAGTCATACATTCCCAAACTCTGGCGTTCTGCCTACATTCTACCACTTCATAAAGGAGGTAAAAACAATTCTACTTCTAACTTCCGCCCTATAGCCCTACTCTCTCCTATATCCAAAATCCTAGAGAAATGTGTCCACCGCCAACTCTTACCCTACTTAACAGAGAATCAGCTTCTTACACCCACCCAACATGGTTTCCGTCCAGGACACAGCACTATAACTGCCCTACTTTCCTTCTTAGAAACAGTTAATCAAGCCAGAGATTCCGGACTTCTAGTATCCACTGTTCTGCTGGACCTCTCCAAAGCCTTTGATACCATCTCCCATTCACATCTACTCTGCCACCTCTCCAACCTTAACCTTTCCACTAATACTCTTGCCTGGTTCTCCAGCTACCTCTCTGACAGATCCCAGGCTGTCAGATGGAAGAACTCCACCTCCTCCTTCTTACCAACTCCTACTGGCGTCCCTCAGGGATCCATTCTCGGTCCCTTACTTTTCAACATCTTCATAAATAACCTTCACACTGCTCTCCTGACACTTCAGTCATCCAATACGCTGATGACTCTACCTTAGTCTGCGCTGCCCCCAGCTTTACTGAACTTCTCTCTAAAACTCAAACAGCTTTTTCCATTACAGAAAACTGGATGCACCAAAACCACCTCTCCCTCAACTCCAATAAATCCAAAATACTAATTTTCCTCCCTTCCAAGACTTCTTCCTTGGACAAAAACTCTTTCAACATCCTCAGCCAAGCTAACACTCCAATTGAAGTGGTCCCCTATGCTAAACTACTTGGCATAACCATAGACGAACATCTTAAATTTGACCTCCACATTCAACAAAATATAAAAAGACCCACCAAAAACTTGGCATGCTCTACAGGAATAATATATTTATTTCCAAATCCTCCAGGCAAACCTTAGCTACCTGCTTCCTCCTACCCTCTCTACTTTATGGAGCCCCTCTCCTTACTAATCTGTCTGCCTCCCTCACCTCCAAACTTGAAGCTTGCTATAATAAAATCTCTAAATTCGCCACCAAATCCAAAAACTCAACCCACCACTGCCTCTCCCTTCAATCTTTAAACTGGCTAGAACTCCCAAACCACCTCGACTATCTCCAACTTACAACCACTCATAGATTAATATTCTACCCAGAAAATGCCCTGCTCTATCCAACATCCTCCCCTTACATTCCCAACCGATCTCTAAGATCTGAACACCAAAATCTAATCTCCATCCCCAGACCAAAACATCCCGCTGGTCAACATCTTCTATCCTTCTCTCTAGGTAGGAAATGGAACTCTCTCCCCCCTTCTCTTAGAACCATACCAAACTCAGACAACTTCAAAACCCAACTCTTCTCACACCTATCTTCAAAATGGAAATGTTCTTGCTTTCACCCTACTTAAATCCCAAGATTCCCCTAGACTAAGCCCCCATACTCCTGCACCTTTATACACTCAAACTCTAGCTTTGTTTTTAGCAGGCTCTAACTTCACAAAAAAAAAAAAAAGTTTTTGCAGTGTATTGCAAATTTGCATCTTCAATGTTCTTACTGTGTCTACTTTCTATTGTAAATATGCATTTTAAAATATTCTTACTGTGTGTACTGTCTATTGTAATTGGAATTTGCAGTGTATTACTTTGTTTTCTTGCTGTTGCATTATGTTTTGTATTTCTTAAACATTGCATTGGTTGTACTGCCTTTGGAGCTTTTCTCCCCGGGCCTCCACTGAAAATGGGTTCTTCTTGACCCAGTGGACTTCCCCGGTAATCAAACTGAAATAAATAAATAAATAAATAAATAAATAAATTTGGGCCACCAGGTGGCAGACTTGTCCCTTCCAGGCCTTGAAGCCTTCTCCTGACCTGTACTACACCTTTGCTATATACTGTTTATCCACAGACTTGCTATTAAACTGTAGCCCATAACACCTATTTATTTTTATGATTAGCTCTCACACGCCATCCAAATGGCTCTATTATCTACTCTTTTAACTTTATCCCAATATTTAGGGTTACCTACCTACTGTAATCCCTGCTTCAACTGGTAGTTCGTTTCAGCTCCTTACCTCTCTTGTCTCTACCCGCTCTGTTCGCTCTGCAGGCTCACTCCACTCCCCTACACTACCCCCAATTCCTACCCAGTCCTACTGCTCCTAAGCTTATACATCCTCACCACACCCTCTTCCTCTCCAATTCAATCACAGTAGTCATCTTGTTAACATTTTACATACACCTCTCTCTAATCACCCCTAGTATAACTCCTCCCCTTTAAAGAACAACAGTAAGCTTATTAGTCACTATGCAAACACAACCTTTCCAAATCCAACTAAGGCTCCTAATCATTGTCTTTCTCCTACCTTCTCTAACAGCAGCCTACCTGCTAACCTCAGATGAACAGTCAAAATATTTACAGCTGAACTTCCCTAATGCAAAAACAAGTACTATACATCTAATTAACTCCTCAGAACACATAAATATAACATCTTTACTTAGCTATTTACCTGCTAAATATCACAGACTGACCCATATCAAATATGACTATCTAAAACCTAGAAAACCTCTTCACCATTACTTTAACCTCCACAATCCCTTAAACAAACTATTACACCTCTCCTTACCAGATGGGGGCATTCATCCTAACCCAGGACCAGAACAAAAAACAAGTACAGAACCACAAATTCATGTTCCCTCTACCACAAATATCCCATCTAAATCTTCCAACTCACTCTATATAGCTCACCTCAATATTCGCAGCATAAGTAATAAAATTGCCCACCTCCATGCTCTCCAGGATGTTCATTCCTTTGGTATACTTTGTTTAACAGAAAAATGGCTAAAACCCACTACACAAGATGTTGAAATTATTCCATCTGGGTACAACATCTTGAGACAAGACCGCAAAATAAAAAAAGGAGGGGGTGTTGCTATCCTCTATAAAGAAGGGCTACAAATATCTATACTAGATCTTGGTTCCTCTTCTGTAAACAATGCAGAAATCATTAGCATCAAACTTCAACTTAATCCCAGCAAATCCCTAAATATAATATGTATCTACTTGCCCCCTGGTAACAACATCACCACTCTGGAAGGTATCCTTGCTGAACTCTCCACAAAAATTCCCCAAGAGACAATAATCCTTGGAGACTTTAATATAGACTGGAATGACTGCTCTACTGAAGCACCAACCTCCCATATTAACCTTAATGGCCTCTCACAAACAATTAACTCCCTAACCAGAATTAATACACCCAATAACAAAGAATCCATCCTAGACTGGATTCTAATAAATAATCACCAACAACTATATAATGTAGGGACCCTCCCTGATGATGGGACCATTCTCTCACTTACATAATCAGACAAAGGTCAAGCTCACAAAACCCAACCATATATAAAACAATAAGAAGCAACAGAAACTTTAACCCCAATAACTTGCAAACTGAATTAAAAAAATGTGATTGGTCACCTATAAAATACCTCCCACTTGACAAAGAAAAAACTACTTTAACTCAAAATTCTTAACAATCCTTAACCACCATGCACCAAAGCGTTCCATCAAAATTAAATCTAAACCCACCCCATGGCTTACAAGGAAAACCAGGCAGAAAATTCACCAGAGAAATAAAGTTTGGGCACTATGGAGAACAACTAAAAACCCTGTAGACCAACAACAATTCAGGCAAAAAAGAAATGAGACTAAGAAAGCTATACTCAAAGATAAAAAAAAAACTTTTACTTCCACCTCCAACAGACCAACCAAAATAATCCACAAACGTTCTGGGCTAGCATAAACAGACTACTTCACCCAGGCCAATCTGCAACACCACCCCCTATAGGATCAAATTCTGACAATCCAAAGCAAACTGCTAATGCTTTTAATACCTTCTTCATTGAGACCATCCAAACACTTGCTAATCAACTAACAGCTGATAGCTCTGCCCTTCCAATCAATACTAACTCTCTCCCAACTCTAAACCTGCAACCTGTCCCAACTTCCCTCATCTGCAACCTCTTAAGTAAACTAAAACCTACTAAACCCGTCATCTGACCAGCTACCAGCTGAATAACTGCAAAAGGCAGCCAGAGCCATAGCTTATCCTGTATCATTGCTGATAAATAGAACCATACAAGAAAGCACTATTTCCACCATCTGGAAAATCTCCTACATTATCCCCCTACACAAGGGTAAAAACCTGCAGAGAATATTCTAACTATTGTCCCATAGCTTTACTTTCCCCATTAGCTAAAATAATGGAAAAGTGCATCCACAGAAAGTTACTAGACCACCTACTCCAGAACAATTTACTGGCCAAATCTCAACATGGCTTCAGGCCATTCCACAGTACAACAACTGCACTCCTATTCTTCACTGACAACATCAATACAAACCGTAATAACAATCTTCTTTCTTCAGCAATTTTTATCGACCTTCCAAAAGCATTCGACATGGCCAACCACCACTTACTTCTCAATATTCTAAAATCCTTCTCTCTGGACACAAAGACTATAAAATGGTTCCAGTCCTACCTTGATAATAGACAGCAGGCAGTGCTATGGGATAACAACCTCTCACCCCATCTCCCAGTTACCATAGGTGTTCCTCAAAGCTCTATATTGGGCCCCCTCCTTTTCTTAATATTTATCAATGACCTCAACCTAGCTAGTCCTTTAAATAACTGTGTACAATACCCAGATGATTCGACAATAATCTGCTCAGCTAAATCTTAATCCCAACTACAGACTCTAACTCAGACAATGTTCAATAAAACAGAAAATTGGTTTCTACAATGCTACCTCCTCTTGAACCCCCCAAAAACAAACTCCTCCTCTTCACTCCTACCTGTAAATCACTCCCAATGAACTTTTCAGTCTTATCCAATAATGGTACACTCATATCTCCCGATCCAACAACTAAACTTCTAGAGGTAACCATTGATAACAACCTGAACTTTGAAACCCATATCAACAATACCATAAAAACCATCAACAGGAAACTAGGCTCTCTCTATAGGATAAAACCCTTTCTCTTCCCACTAGCCAGAACCACTATTGCCTATTCCCACCTTATCTCCACACTTTTCTATGCTTCTTCCATATATACTAACTTGTCAATAAATAACCTTAACAAGCTAGCCAACGCTTACAATAGCATTGCCAGATTTGCTACTGCTTCCTCCTTTAGGACCCATCACTGCCATAATCTGAAACAATTAGGCTGGTTAGAGCTTCTGAATCAGATTCACTTTAAACAACTCACCATTGTGCACAAAACCCTTTTCCAACCTACCAATACCCCAATACTTGCTAGTCTCATTACCCAATATAAAAACCTTTCAACTTTATGCTCATCTAATAAACTACTTGTATCAACATGTAAATCTAATAACATGGCAGGAGATGCTCTGTTCTCAAATGCAGTTGGAAAGTATTGGAACCAACTCCCCCATGAACTTACATCACTGTCTTCATTTACACTTTTTAAACACAATCTGAAACTCTGTCTTAAAACCCATTGGTTATGTCCCTGTACAAATCCAGACTAATCTCATACTATATCCCAAATACCCTCTCTTAAGACCTAATTCCTGCTCTATCTGTGTCTTTTTAGATCAAGGCCTATCCTTGGTAAAAACATATCTTATCCTAATAGAGATAATTTAAAATACCTAGTTAAATTCTTCTGCATATAATTCTAAAGCATCCTACCTAAGGCAGGCAACAAGTATTGTTTAAACTGTGAGCATTGCTGAACTGTTGAAACTTGAAGTATGTATTTGTTTAACAATTACTTTCTAGTTACTAATGAAGTCTTGTACATAAAGTCTAAAATATCTTATCTAATGCTTGTAACATGTTTTCTGTATAAACTGTGAAGATTCCCAAACTGTTTAAAATTTCTAGTATTTAACTGTATAACAACTAGTACCTGTATGTTAGTAGTCTAGTAATCTCTTGGAGCTTATCTCCCCGGCACTCTACTGAAAATGCACATAAATGCAGTTAGACTATCCCAGTCAACAAATGTAAAATAAAAAATAAATAAATAAAATATTATGCCTTTCAGTATACAGTCCCTCTGCCATTAGAGCATCGCAACCAGCAATAAGGTGTGTAATTGTTTCCAACTCGGTTCCACAAAACCTACATATGTCTGTTTCTCCCACATGTTCAATGGACTTAGTAAACCAGCGTGTATGCAGCCCACTATCTTGGGCTGACAATATTAACCTTTCATTTCTTGATGTAAATTCACCTCTCCTTAACCATTCCTGCATTTGTTCTTGATCAACATGAGGTTCTTCCAGAAGTTTTTTATACTTTTGTTTGTCGTTTTTGCATTTAAGTTACCTGTAACACATTGCACTTAAGCTACCTGGCACTTGCTCACTAAAGCAATTATATAAGTCAGCACTAAAAATTAAAAGCGCTACACCCTCACTCCCCACTGGCCCTTGTTTTCAATTATTAAGGAATTCCCAATATTATTCTAGCATGTCCAAAGGTCAGTTGTCAATCTCCTCTCCGGTCCAGCTGGTGAATCTGGGAATCTTGAGGCAATGTTACAACTGCCTCATGTACATAGACAACCCTCTCCTCCTCCCAACAAATTCCAACACATGTGAGAGATGCAACCATATAGCCAAACTGGAGGCTAAGCTCTCTCAACTCAGTACTGGCATAACCGGTTAGGAGGAGAAGGAAACCACACTCACTACAATTCCAGTCTCACATAGACCTACCACGACAGCAAACCAAACACATAATCACACAAAAACATACTCGGAGGCTCTAAATAAAGATCTGCCTAAGCAGCAGAGACCTCCAAAGCAGACACCCAAGCAACCGCTACCCCAAAACAAAACACGTGCAACACATATCTCACAAAGCCAGTGTGCCGATCAGTCACAGCCCTTAAGACTAAACAACACACCTGATACACTTGTAATAGGTGACTCTATCATCAGGCACACTCTTCACCAGGCTGAACAAGGAGAGGGTCATGGTGAGCAGCCTGTCGGGCGCTAGAATCCGCCACATAACACAAGCACTCAGGTCACTCCAAGGCAAGTACAAATATGACTCAGTCATTGTCCATGCTGGTGTGAATGACCTGAGATGTACCTCCCTGGACTACATGAAAAGAGACATAAAGGAGCTCTCTGAGCATGTAGCCCAGGCCGGTATGACCCTGACCTTGAGTAGCATCTTACCCTCACCAAGAATGATGCCACAATATGAAGACAAGATGATCAATTTCAACAATTGGCTTAAGTACTGGTGTCATTTAAAGGGGATCCAATGTCTGTCAGCTTGGGATGATATGCTCGACAAGCCACGATGCTTCGCTAGGGATGGCTTGCACCTGTCACCCCTGGGCTTTCGGATATTGGCAAAGGCTCTTGCTACCCCCATAGTGCCTTTTTTAGGCAAGGCTCAAAAGACAAACCCACCTCCATAGGTATCACAAGGGATAAGAAACTAAGAGTAATGCTATTCAACGCCAGAAGTCTAAACCTCAAGATGCACGCACTCGAAACTCTCCTTAGCATGGAGAACATCGATATCTGTGCAGTAACAGAAACCTGGTTCAGGGCTCCCGAGAGCACCCCAGCACTACCAGGTTATACCTCATACCATGCTTTTCGGCCCCAAAACTTGGACCGAACCACAAAAGGAGGGGGAGTATCGATATTCATCAAAGATACCCACACCTCCAGGTTGGTGGCAAAGCACGAAGCATCAGAGACTATCCATGTGCAACTAACAGTGGGTAAAACTGCCTTCCAGTTTATAGCCTGCTACAGATCACCCTCCCAAACCCAGGAACCCCACTCGGCCTTCCTGAGAACACTGGGAAATATGAAGGTCTCTCCAAACACCATTATATTGGGCGACTTCAACTACCCAAACATAGACTGGGAGCATTACTCTAGCTCCATCACCCTAGCCCAAAGGTTCCTAGAATTTATAAACTCAAATGCTATGGAACAACTTGTTACCACTCCCACAAGACACATACTGGACCTGATCATCACCGACATGGGGACTCTATGCTCCAGACCAGAAGTGTATCCCTCACTGGTAAGATCAGACCAAAAACTAATCTCACTGGATATTCACATTCCGACCCCACCCCCTGCCCAGAAAACCACAGTGAAAAACGTCTCTAAAGCAAATTTCACACTCCTCAAAACCGAGGTGGAATCCTTCAAAGCCCCCGGGTCTGTGGAAAATGCAGCCCAGACTGCAGAATCCTTTATAAACGCATTCTATGAACACCTTCAGGAATGCATGGATCATGCGATCCCAAATAAAACCAAGACCCAATCCTCCAAAGGCAGACGTCCTGTCTGGTGGACCCCAGCCATAAACAAACTATACAATAGAATGAGGAAGCTACTAAATGATAGAGCAAAATCCCAAAAAGGGAAGGCATCACTGATCAGTATTAGCAAAAAACTACGGGCACTCATAAAATTGTCTAAGGCCAGCTTCGAGAGAAAAATTGCACAGGACAGTAAGGATAATCACAAGGCTTTCTTTAGTTATGTTAGGAACCTGGGTGGTAATTCCCAGATATGCTCAGAATTAGTCCAAAATGACAAAAATACACTGAACCCACAGACATTGCCAACATCCTAGCTGACAGGTTCAGCGCAAACTTCTTCCCCCCTCCCCACCAAAAGGGCAAATATCTATCCCAGCAGAGTGCTGCCCCCCTGACATCTCAGATGCTCAGGTAAGAGCCGCCCTCTCCAAAGCAAAAACACAGCATCAATGGGACCAGACGGTGTCCCGGCTGCCCTACATGAACTCCAAGAAGAGCTAAACCCAAACATAAAACTACTGTTCAATCTCAGCCTTACTACAGGATATGTGCCCAAAGAGTGGTGTACAGCAACAGTGGTCCCTCTCCATAAAGGTGGTGTCTCAACGGATCCTGGAAACTATCGCCCCATAAGCTTGACTAGCTTGGTCTGCAAAGCTATGGAAAGGATCATCATGGACCTCATAAATAAAGATATTGGGGACCTCCAGACACTGGATCCTACCCAGTTCGGCTTTGTTAAGGGCAGATCCTGCCTCTTAAACCTGGTTGATTTCTTTTAAACAGTCACCAAGGCCATTGACAAGGGGAAGGTGGTTCACACAGCCTACCTGGACCTCGTAAAAGCCTTCGATACAATACCCCACTCGGGCATTATAGATAAGCTCACCAGCTTAAATATAAACCCCTATGTCACTAGATGGATTGCAAACTGGCTCAAGGACAGAACCCACATGGTTAGAATTGCTGGAGCCATGTCAGACTCCAAACCAGTTACAAGTGGTGTTCCACAAGGCTCAGTCCTGGGATCTCTCTTGTTCGGTATATATTTCTCGGAGGTACAGGCCAACACAGAAGGACTGTGGCTGACCAAGTTCGCAGATGACTGCAAACTGGGCGCCATAATCGACTCTCCAGCCGACACAAGCATCCTCCAAAAGGGCCTCATAGAAACAGACAACTGGTGCCAGAGCCATGGCCTCAAGCTAAATGCCAAAAAGTGTATAGTCATCCCCTTTGGCAAAAACAAAAGTGCCCACAAATTACCACATAGGTGGTAATCCATTAAGTACAGAAGACATAATTAGGGACCTGGGGACCCAAGTTGATAGCAATCTCTCATTTGACAACCACGTGGCCAAAGTGGTTAGAAAAACATTTTATATAGCCCACCTAATCATGAAGGGATTCACATCTAGATCAGGGGAGGTCATCGTGCCTCTTTACTCATCCCTCATCAGGCCCATAATTGAGTACAATGCCCCCTTTGGGATGTACCTTACCAGACACCTGCAGCAACTGGAAAGACCCCAAAAGTACCTCACCAAGAGGATCAAAGGGCTCAAACAGATGCCATATGCTCCCCGGTTAAAGAAACTCCAGCTCTACTCAGTGGCATACCGCCTGTTCAGAGGCGATCTGTGCCTGACGTATAAAGCCATGTCCAACCTGGAATTAATGGACATGCTGCACATCAGAAAATCCAAATCCCATCGAGCTACGTGCTCGAGAGACTTGAACCTCAGCACTGAAATAAATAGGACATGCTGGAGGGACATATTCATAACCCAGAGGCTCCCTTCACTCTGGAATAAAATCCCAGTCCAGGTTAGGCAGAGTCCCTCATTGACTCTCTTCAAGAGGAATCTTGATGAGTGGATGGGAGATCATAGGTTTACCCCGGGTATCACTTCTGTGTCACTGTTAGACAGAGGCACAGTATACTAACCTTGAAAAAGGGCATAGCAAAATAAATTTAAAATGGGTGGCGAAAGCCAAACACATTCTGGCTAGGCTTATAAATGCCCTAGGGCAGATAGCCTAGTATGAACCTATGAACCTATGAACCTATAAGCTCTATTTATGGTTTTTCACATTTCTTGACTTCTCATCTGATCCTTCACCTTATATTCTTTATTTTCTTTTTTAGCACTTTCAGTTGCTGCCTGGTTTTTATCCAATTCTGGTTTGATTTCCATTCCTGCTTGACATTGATATGCTTCTGCTAAATTAAGCAGAGATGTCATCTTAGATTTATTCTCCTCATGTTTCAAAACTTTCACCACATTTGGATCTTGTGAGGTCAATAGATATGTGTGGAGTCCCATGATTGCAGCTCTATACATGTAATCAATTTCAAGGAGGCCCATCCCTCCTTCAGAATGAGGGATATATAATCTTGGTATACACTGATTTTTATAAATCATTTGGTGAGCATGAAGCATCCTTTTTGTTTTGATATCCAATCTATCTAACACTTTTTGGAGCCAGTCAATCACTCCAAAACTATAAGTTAGGACAGGAAGAGCAAACTGATTTATAGCTTGGATCTTGTTCCTAGGTGGCAATGCTGTTTTTAGGATTAATTGAAGTCTTCTAAAGTACTCCTTACTAAGTCTTATTCGCATTTGTTCATATTTTATTGCTGATCTTTCATCAATTCCCATTGTCAGGGATTCTTGGGAACCCTCTACTGAGCTATCTGAATCTCTGACAGCAGACAGGAACTCCTCTGTTTTGTTAGCGATGGTGTGGTAGCAGGAAATCCTCTTGTAGCCACCTTTTCCCAGTAAAATTGTAGCTGCCCTATGGCAGGCAGAGATTATTATGTCACATGCCTGGTGTTGTATCTAGACTTAAGTTCCCCCATATCCTCTGACAGCAGTGATGTTGGCCATCCTCTGCCATATCCTGTCTCGGGCAGATTAGTCAACTCTACCTCTCTTTAACAAAATAGCTCTATGGTAACATAAGACCTAGATAATGACCTCATTTTCTGCATCAGTGCAGGGTGGCTTATGCTCCTGCATGATATAAAAAAGAAAACGGATACATAATTAAGTATGTAATACAGAGGTAGAATGGCTGTGAAATCAATTATGTGAGAATGCATGCATCCATAATGCACAGAACAATTTAAAAGTTTATGCTCTCTATGGCTACACACAAGTTAGGACCCCCCCCCAAAAAAAAAGCATTTCTAAATCAGATATCAATGGCAATCTATAACAGTTCTGTAATGCATATAACAATAAAACACATATATAACTGTGTAATACATTGCAACGTTAACAATTAAAAATTCAAAATGCAACATTAGAAACGTAAGACAACTATTATAAGTGTGATTTCTACTACTGTGGAGGGAAGTCACGAAGAAATTCACACAAGTAACACAATTGCCTTTCTGCTAATACAGGTAAAAATGACAGACCTTCCTGCTATCTGTAAAAATTGCAAACAACAATTAAATACCACCTAAAAATATAGGACAAGTAGCATTGTGTAGCATACATTTTGTAATGCAGACATGACTATAGCAAAAAAAAGGGATAAAGGAAAAACATTACAATTGAGCATCCAGTGCAATTCTCCTTTTAGTGTTACACTGAAAGCATTATGTAAGAAATACCAACAGACCTTGACAATACAGCAGTGTAAAATGTAGATATATCTCCAAACATGATGATTATTTAGCAATATCAAGTTCTCTGGATCCAAGCCATTCTACCCACTATGACACAAGTTCCTTAGATATATGATTACCTTTATATAGTACAGAGTCGGCCCTGTGAGCACTGTGAGTATGTAAATGAGGTGTTAAATTATTAGAATTCCCAAATACCAGGATCTGCACTATGTTCAGGGAAAGTAAACATGATGTAGGGAGCTACACAATTTCAAACACATTGTTGGATCTGGATTCACCCATTCTAACATGTGCCCTGTAGATGAGTCATTTGGCTATTCATCTGGTGATGTATGGATTTATACCCAGTTTCTTGAATTTATCTATAATACACAAGTGGTGAATTGTGTCAACTGCCTTAGCCAGGTCAAGGTACCCAGATCCATGGCCCTAGGGACTTTTGCATAGAAGTCCACCAGATTGAGCAGGCATGACCTGCCCTTGACAAAGCTGAGCTGGGTGGGTTCCAGTGTTTGGAGGTTTACTATGTCATTATTTATCAGGTCCATGATTATTCTTTCCATGACCTTGCATATTTGACTAGTCAAACTTATGGGCCTGTAATTTCCTGCATCTGCTGATGGCCTCTCTTTATGCAAAGGTCTGACTGTTGCTGTCCTCCACTCCACAGGAGCAAAGCCAGTCTGGAGGTTGCAGTTAAATAGAGATCCTAGTGGTCTGATAGGTCCAGTCAGTTTCAAATTATTTAAGAGGCATCCTGGGATATTTTTGGGACCAATCAAAGTCACGTTGTTAGATTTAAAGAGTGCAGTGTTGACCTGCTCTTTGGTAATAACTGGTAGCGGAATGGTGGAGAATATTTCTTGGTAGATAACTGGAGGTAATGAGGAGGTGAAATTTGAGCTGAATTTATTGGCCAGCATATTTACTATACCTTCTGGCTGAGTATAGGTGATGCCATCTACAACTAATTCTGCACATTGTTGGGTGTTGCCCTTAAGACTGCAGACATAACTAAAAATGCCTTATGGTTACCCTTAGCTTGGGAGGCTATTTTTGCCTCAAAATTTGCTTTTGGAGACTTGACTAGTCCCCTGACTAATGAGGGAGTTTTTGCTCAGTTATGCACATTTACTTTTATATATATATATATATATATATATATATATATATATATATATATATATATATACATATATGTATATATATATATATATATATATATATATATATATATATATATATATACACCAAGGATCGACCAGGGTGACTTGTTTTAGCAATTTGTCCTAGATGTATTTCAGTCTTGTACTGCTGTTTCTCTGCAGTTGTTTATATGGTCTTGCAGGGATTTTGTCTATACCTCCACATAGACATCCACTTTTTCTGAGTTTGGGGAAGCTTAGAAACTAGCCATGCCATCACTTAATAGGAGATAGTTTGTCTTAGAAAATTTCTTAAAGGTTTTGGAATTAGGTGCGGGTTGTACTTTAATTTTTATTTCAAGGGAGACAGCTTTGTGATCTGATTAAAGCAGTGAATACATCACACTTGGGGGGTGCAATGCTCTCTCATATTTGTGAGTACCTAGTGGAAGCACAGATTAGCTACTCCAGGGCATTTGCATTAGCAAAGTGTAGAAATCTTTGAGCCTGCATGTTAGTGGTCATGTATGCTTCCCAATTAATGGAAGACTAGTTGAAATCACCAGTGAGTATGGTATTGGGGTAAATGATAGTTGATTCTAGTAAATTCAGGTATGATATATCAGTTTCCTGGTGCATAGTGGGAGACCTGTGCATAGCTGGCCTTAGGCATAGGCCAACTAGGCAGCCACCTAGAGTGCTCCTGTAGCAGGGCACTTTTTCAGTAATTTGGATGGTGTAGGTAGACCTGGATTGGGGCACCAGGTGGTGGTGGTGGTGGGGCGCTGTGGACCCCTTTTGCCTAGGGCACCAGTTGACCAAAGGCTGGTCCTGGACATATGGCTAACAAGATATGGTAATGGATTTTTCCTGTGGTTAGCTGAACATTGAGTAGCTCAAGCATGTCATAATGTGTGCTTATCCTCTTTGTAGATGTATACACTTCCACCTTTTGTCCTTTCATGTGCAGTGGGTGATCAGGATGTGTGTAAGGCATTATAGCCATGCACTGCTGGGGTACTTTCCGGTAATTGCATAGACAATTGAATTGTCAAGGGAGAGCAGTGCTTCCAAGGAGTATTGTTTCTTGTTCAGACTCCTAGCATTGAGCAGTAATACCTTTAGCTTATCCTGAGTAGATTTTGCTATATTGCAAGGTCTGTCTGTTTGATATTGCCTAAAAAAAGGCACTATAGGGGTGGATAATGTGTTGGCCAATATCCACAAGACTAGCGGTGATGGGTGAAGACCATCAATGGTAAAGCAGTGCAGCCTATTAATCATGTTCTCCCAGTCTGACAAATAATGGATGCCTTTGGAATGACCAAAGCAGCTCTGGATAATTGAGCCCAGACTCATTCAAATGTGAGGCTTGTATACAAGCAGAAAAAAGCAAGTTTTAAATTAGGTATGCCCACAGGTCAATCAGGTAAGTATACAATAGTAAAGACAATATTGGAGCTCTTTCTGAAATTTAGCTTAATGTGTTTGTAGGGGGTGGGAAAGACACAGAATGCAACTTTAAGCTTTTAAGAGATAAGAACATATGAAAGCACTGAAGCACAAACTGGACCAGAGATAATTCTCTCACTATTGACCTTCTACTACAGTTTAAGGCACCAGACTATGCAGAAATTTACCAGTTACACTATTTATGGTAAAATGCGATAATAATGATTAAGGCTCAAAATCTTGTAGGAGTACACAGTTCTGTTACAACTGTGAATTAAATTACAAGACTATACAACATTCCTTAACACATTATTATATTAATGTGCCAGTTCCCTGTTGTGAAGCCTGTCTTGTACTGATCTTTGTGAGAAAGTTGGCACAGAGTAACTTACAGTACTGCTGCTTCCTGCTCCAAATTCAACACTGCAAATTATAATTACACATGCAATAATACTTTGCCATCAGCAGCACAATTCAGCTTGGCAGTGCTGCACTCAAAGTGTAACCAAAAACATAACTATTGTTTTAGGTTTGTATGTCTGTACTATTTTTGCAATAGGTGATCTTGATTTCATGATTATGTTGACTCAATTAATTCAGTCATTTAACATATGTCTGCTCTACAGTGTTTACATTTGCAACTGTGTTACAAGCATGGTTAACCTAGTCTTACATTATCCGTCACTGTCCTATGTATGAATTGCATGTTCACCTTGTCAATGCACATACTGCAGTTATGAGACAATACAAGGTTATAATTGTCCCAGCATGAAGTTGTAGGAAAGTTTGATTGAAAATACACTGGTGTAGACCAACCGATGTCTTGGCAACCCATAATGTGAAACATGTCAATGTCCTTCACAGTAATGCACTGTACGTGAATTTTAGTAAAGAAGTATGTAATTACACATGACAGTCATAGTGATTTTACATTGTCCTGTGCACACATATGCATTTGTTGCACAACCTGTGATGCACAGCATCATCTGTTCAAACAATGGATTTTCAAGAAGTTCAAATGTGCTGTTTCACATTTCTATAGTCAATATTTTCCTGTGGTGCTTGTGACTAGTATAGTGCTCTTTCTAAATATTTAAATAGATAAGTAGGATGTTTGATGCACTGCATGGGAAACTTGTATGAGTGTAACAATTGTTGCTGTATCCACTTCCCCTGAGAAGAATATATTTAACTTTTTTATACAGCTGTCTTATCTCATCTCTTACTGAAATGCACTGATGAGGTCATCCTGACAAAAGTGCACAATCTCCACTTAAATATCTGACTTCTCCTGTGGCACTTTTGACTAATATAGTGCTCTCTAGATTTTGTAACTAGATAGGGTGGAGGTTTGATGCTCACCACAGAAACATAACAGTGTATGCAACTTTTAGTGCTGTATCTACTTCTCCTGAGAAGAATGCATTTAACTCAGTACACAGTTCCTTTATACCACTTTTTATTGAAACATCCTCTTTAAAACACACTAATGGGGTCATCCTGACAAAAGTACAATCTCTGTCTCTGAGCATGTTGATGCTGATGCCCAGCATAGCAAACTGGTGTATGAGTACATATAACAGTTAGTACTTAAGAATACATGTAACTCTTCACCCAGCAAACTTATCCTGATTTTTTTCTGAAACACACTGATAAGGTTATCCTGACAAAAGTGCACTGTCTCCCCTTACACATCAGACTTCTCCTGTGGAATTTTCAATTAATGCAGTCGTCTCTCAATTGCGGAACTAGACTGTGAGAAGGTTTGACACGCAACATGGTAAACTTGTGTGTGCATATGCAGCAGTTGGAGTTGTATACACTTCTCCTAAGGTTTAGGAATTTAAATGTGTACACAGTTACCTTATCCCACTTTTTACTGAATCATCCTCTCTGCAACAGACTGATGAGTTCATGCTAACAAACATGCACTCTGTCCCCTTTAGAGTCACACTTCTCCGGTGGCACTTGCAATTAATATAGTGCATTCTACATTATGTAATTGGACAAGCAGAAGGTGTGGGTCTCAATATGGGGACCTTGTGTGAGTGAAGGTGCTTACAGTTAGGTGATCATGTGCTCAGTCGATGTCTTCTCTGGATAAACATTTTAAACTGCTAGATGACATCAGCATCTCCTTATCCTACCTTTCAGAACCACAACTTTTTTGCAAGACAAGGGTTTAGCCATATATACTCATTTTATATTGCTGATTACAATTTTCTATACATTACTTAGAGAAACCACAGCTTTTTTAGGCCATGCTATGTCTGCATCTGTCTAAATTAATACTTCCAAGGAGAGTTGCATAGATTGAAATATATCTATTTAATGTTGTTGTAAAATCAATTTTACCAGGTACATCTTCTTAGAAATACACTGCTGATGTCATCTGAACATACATGCTGTATTCTTCACTTGTACTCAGTATTTGCCTGGGGTGCTGGCTACTGATAATGTGCTATATAGGTGGTGTAACTGGATAGATGGGTGGTTCACTTCCATCCCTGCTTAATTTGTTGTGGCTGTGATTGCTGTCATATACTGTTGGCCACCTCACAACCAGCTTTATGTACATTTCTGCTTATGCAATGGATGTACAGTGGCACACTGTTAAACTAGCATATCCTATCAACCCCAGGGGGAAAACATTTTTTTTGGCCATACAATGATTATGTAATGCTACCATAACTGCAGTATCTCACAGTTGTAGTGCAAAGTCTTTTCTGTTGCATGTGTTTGATAGTGTGCTTTGTACTTTGTGTAACTACAAATGTAGGATGCTTGAGGCCAACTGTGAGTGTGTCTTTCACCCTCATACTGTGTATACTACTCTTCAAATACATATATAATGTGTATCTGTGCAGCATTATTGTGCACTTCAATCACTCTTTAGCATAAACATTCAGCTAATAAGCACCGGTGATGTCATCCATCTAAATATGCACTGCTGCAGTTGTACTTCCACATGTCGTGTAGTGCTTGTGATTATGTCACTAATATGTAGCTTGTGATTTTAGGTGGTTAGTTCAAATACACAATTACCACTTAGGCCACTTTGTGTCGGTATTATTGTGACTGTACATGTCGCTAACACTATACTCAAACACAGCTGATGTGTACACGTATAGATGTTGGTTTATCTTACAAAAAGCTATGATAATTTGTCACATAGCAAAACTTTTATTCAGAGTAATGATGGCATGTAATCATTTTCCTTACATAACATATGTAGAAAATGTTATCCTCTGGCACAAGAGAGTGAGATGACATTCTGTATAGCTTGTTGCCTTAGTACAGCAATTACTGGCATGGATATCCCTTGCAGCAGTAACATGATGTCATGCCTTGACATAGTGACATATCTCTCAAGCATAATGACACTTCTAACGTGGTTGATTCATCATGTACAACAGCATGTATTTTCTGTTATCAAATGCTCATGTGTTCAACATCCACATTCAGTGCCTGCCAGCATTGTTGTGCCTTATACTGTAATGCATGAATGACATCCATCACAGTTATAATGTGCCCATTTACAGTGAGAGGGGCCTCCACCATTTCTTTTATCTCAGATCATTTACAACACATACGTATGATGCAATAAGTTAGAATAGGTACAGTGTCACAGCTGTGTTAAGACTTTCACTATGGTACTTGTGGATAAGCCACATGTCGTTAGATAGTAGCTTGACATAGCCTGTGTTCATTTCCTGAAAAGGACAACATTATACAAATGTGCTGGATTTACATAAACACAATTGTATCTAGTTATTTTATCTGGATTTATGTTGGACAATGATATATTATCACAGGTTGTCATTGCATGGCGGTAAAATGGTTATTTGGGAGATGTAGTGCTGTGAGTGCTTTTGTGACATGCATTGAGTACTGGCTTGTATAGTATACTTGCACAGATAGCTTGTGGTTCAATTCTGGGACAGTGTATGTACTAGATGATAAAAACAGCTTTCTTATGAAAAAACATTGATATTGTACTGCTCACTGTTGTGTGGACAGTAATGTGTGTATGTCCTTTCCAGCATTCTGACTAAATCTGATTGTTCATATTATATTCCTAACTCTTTTTTTAATGCACACATTCAATTCAGTTATTTGTGGCAGGCTCCATTGCTATCTGATGTGGCACATACAGTCAATAATGTGCTCTGAATAGAATTTAGTATAATACGTAGATGAATCTGGAAACATCTCTCCATCAGACAGCAGTAGCTTACACACAGACAATAGTTATGGCACAATCAGAGGGCCACCTTTCTCAGGGCTTGTCCTACAAATTAGGGCATCCAAACCCCTTATGACAGGAAAGACCTATAAACCCTTCAAGGGTGTTCTTCATGATATAACCGATATGCATATTTTCGTGGAGTCCATGATTGGTATGCATCGCTCTGATATTTGTCCTGGAATGTGTTCACAAATGACATGTTGCAATTGTTTATTATGTCATTCATTGCTTGCAGGCATTATCTATTCTCTAAATAATTATGCTCTGTATTACATGTCTTCATCCAGCATTTCTTTATTACTGCTGTTGTTTTCATTAAACTATACAGTTTAATAGCAGATGAGGGCTCAATATTTTTTTTTACTATATGGCATTCAATCAGACCATCAGACATTGTGACTGGCCCTCTAGTACACCACTTTCTTGTGTGTTGGTACTGTTGAATTGTCGTTATGTTACAGTTCCCCCAAATTCCATGTGAGCATGCCCAGTATAATGATATCTGAGTCATTTGTAAATTAGCAATGGAAAACTTGAAATCATGTAATGTAACCTGATAAATATTGTCATTTGTCACCTATGTATGTTGTATGTCATTATATTATCATTTAATATTTACATGAACATACAACACTCACTTGCCAAGTACATGTTTATAGGTGAGAGACCCTTTTCTTATGAGTGCCACTAACATTTCTTTGCAAAAACATGTCAATTTCTGATGTATGTATATGCTTTTAACTGCATATTAAAACTTGAAAAGAGACCACATCTCTGTCTCTTGTGAGTCAGATAGAATGTTTTCCCATCCTCCCACCTGGTTACTGTTGTGTTCTTAAATACCACTGTCTTTTGAGTTGCCTACCCCTTATGTTAATTTGACCATATATCTCATTTCCTCTCTGCTTTTACTGGCTGGTGTGAGTAAGCAAAAATTATCATTTTGTGAAATCACTCCCCTTCAACTATTAAAATTTATTGGCCATCCTACTGTATTCCATAGTACCAGAATACAAAAGTGATTACCCCCTTTTAATCTATCTTGCTGTTTTAAAAATAGTGACTCTTCACTAAAACTTTACTTTTTAGACAGGTAAAACTTAAGTTACCTACTTTCACATCTAACTCCTCTAGTGCAAACAGCAGTGTTTAGGATAAACCAGCTTTTTCATCTTATCTTTAAGCATTTATTGCAAGACCACCAGTTATTGGAGATCCACATCATGCCTCTCAGTAGTCATCTTGGGATTAGTGCTTCTGTTTTCTCCTGGTAAGAGAAGGAGTGCAAACTCCAAAAAAAACTTGAAAAGGCACAAAATCACTGGAAAACTAAAAAAACTGCTCCAAACCAAGACCAAAAGACATAGACACCAAAGGTTAGCGCTTTTATTCACTTTAATATGCTGTGAACTTCATCAGAAAAACACTCTAACCACCCTAAAACAGCATTTAAATACTTAATTAGCAGTCACATGACTGAATAATCATAATTTAAAAAGAAAGCTCATTTTTATAAATGCAAAAAAAATACATACAAAAATCCATATAGTGGAAATAGTAGAAGTAGAAAACATAATTAAAAAGTTTTTTGTACATTCTAATAAATGTCATAAAATGAAGTTTTAAAAAACTTTATAGCTTAGTTTGCAAAAAACACTTTATGTTTATGGTGTCATTTAGACCTGGTGCAACATCTGCACCCAAGTAAATTTGCCATAAAGATTCTTTGCATTCTAACCAGGTTTTATAATCACCCCAAAAAAAATTCTTGACTGACAGTATCTATCACTGAAAAAAAAAATTTTTTTAAGTCAATACAAATACCAGCATGTTTTGCCAAAGCATTGGTTTGTTCTTTTTTCTTAATTGCTAAAAGATGTTCATAAATAAGTCTTTTTAAACACCTAGTAGTCTTTCCTGTGTAATAACTTGGGCAGGATAAACATTGTGCAACATATACTACCATTTCACTTTGATAAGTGTAATATCATTTGGCCCAAAACATTCTTTTTATGTCACTAAATTCCACTGAAGATGTGTTACTGATGTACCTACACTGTCTAGAAGAATTACAAGAATAACTACCTTTTTTCTGAATGAGTGCACTTTTTATGTCAGTTTTGTTGTTGCAACCCTGTTCTAATAAACTCTTATAAAAGTGAGCTTTCTTTTTAAACTATAATTATTCAGTCATGTGACTGCTAATTAAGTATTTAAATGTTGTTTTATGGTGGTTAGAGTGTTTTTCTGATGAAGTTCACAGCATATTAAAGTGAATGAAAGCACTAACCTTTGGTGTCCATGTCTTCTGGTCTTGGTTTGGAGCAGTTTTTTAGTTTAACAGAGAAGGAGTGCAGTTGCATTATTTCCTGGAGACTGCTGAGCACCAGAAAGCTTAATAACTGTTTTATAGGTGACAGCTTAGAATCTGTGCTTATATTCTAATCCTGGTGAGAGCAGGAGCAGAGTGCATTGATTACTGACTTTTTCCGGTTGTGGTGTGAGTGTCTGTGCTTGATGTACCTGATTGGTCTGGTTGCTATTTGAGGCATCAACCAGAAAAAGGCTACAGACCTGCAGACCCTTGAATCATCTGGGACAAGACTGTGGATCACCAAACAGGCTGTGGCCTGCTTCTCTTCTTGGGATTGGTGCTAACATTTCGCTTCTGGTGAGAGAAGAAACAAAAGAGTATTGTATCCCAACAGAGTGATTCTGTGCTGAGACCAGCATTAGTAGTAGCCAGGCAGTAGACATTCATGTGATTCCCCTCTTTTCATCATTCCTGACAAGCTAATTCTTTATTTTCAGTAAGTACTGCATGATTTCTTTCTAACTTCAGAATATCTGTCTAAATGCTTCATCCTTAAATTTTCAGGGTCTATGTATTAGTTTCCCTTCAAGTATTTGGCAGTGCTCTGTACAGATTCTTGAGTGACATTTTTTTCCTGTAAAAGGAATATATAAAGAAACAGCTCCAGTACTTAGTAATAATGAGCATCCCTCATGGCATGTCTAAAGGTCAGTTCCCTGTGCTTTCTCCTATTAACTTGGTTAACTTGGGCATTCTGAGGCAGTGTAACAACTGCCTCATGTACACAGACAACCCTCTCCTATTACCTCCCAACACTTAGACTTGTGAGAGATGCACTTATATATCCAAACTGGAAGCCATGCACTCTCAAGCCAAGACTGGAATAGCTGGTCAAGAGGAGAAGGTCAATACCTGCACCATACCACATGCAACACATAGCCCTCCAGAACACCCACCATCACAGCTCTCACATAAAAACACAAACCCCACCCCCACCTTCATGGAGGCTTTCAACAGAAATCTACCCAAACAGAGACCTCCAAGGCAGAAGCACACTCGACCACCACAACACAGCACAAACCACAAGATACATAGCTCACCTACAAAGTGTGCCCCTCAACCTAAGCCCCTAAGGCAAAACAGCTTGCCCAATACACTAATCATAGGTGACTCGATAATGAGGCACACTGATGTCCCACTCACTAGGTTCAATAAGGATAAGTTAACAATCAGCTGTCTATGAGGTGCCAGAATCTGACACATAACAAGCGCACTCAGGTCACTCCACAACAAGTACAGGTATGACTCTGTCACTGTCCATGTGGGTGTGAATGACCTGAGATGCACCTTCCTAGACTACATGAAAAGAGACATGGAGGAGCTCTCGGATTATGTGGCCCAGGCAGGTATGACTCTAGCCCTGAGCAGCATCCTACCGTTACCCAGAATGATACCGCAGTACAAGCAGAAAATGATTGACTTCAACAATTGGCTAAGTTTCTGGTGTCATTTTAAGGGGATCCAGTATCTGTCTGCTTGGGATGACATGATTGACAGACCTCGATGCATTGCCAGAGATTGCCTGCATCTGTCACCTCTGGGTTTCTGGATACTGGTTAAGGCTTTTGCCACCCCTATAGTGCCTTTTTTAGGCGATGATCCAAAGACCAAATTACCACCCTAGCAGCTATAAATGAATGCAATCTCAGGGTCATGCTGCTCAGTGCTAGAAGTCTAAATCTCAAGATGCACTTGCTCAAAGCACTCCTCAAAATAGAAAACATCAACATTTGTGCTGTAACGGAGACCTGGTTTAAAACAGCAGAAAGCACCCCTGCACTACCAGGCTATAACTCATTCAACACCTTTCAGCCCCAGGACATAGACTGAAGCTCCAAAGGTGGTGGTGTCTCCATATTAATAAAGGAAATGCACACCTCCGGATTAGTAGCCCAGCATAATGCATCCGAGAACTTCAGGTACAACTAACATTGGGTAAGATGGCGATTCAAGTTGTAGCCTGCTGTAGGTCCCCAACCATGTCCCAAGACTCTCACTCCATGTTCCTAAGCACCCTGGAAACTATTAGGGTCCAACCCAACACTTTCATACACTTCAACTACTTCTCCATCAACTGAGAAAACTACTCATGCACCAATACACTGGTCCAATGCTTCCCGGAATTCATCAATTCCAATGCCCTAGACCAGCTCATTCTTACCCCCACTAGAGGAAGCAACATCCTTGACCTGGTTATTACTAACATGGGCAACTGTTGCTCTACACAAATAGTCAATTCCTCCCAGTTTAGATTCGACCACAAACTAATCACCACTAAAATACACATCTCACCCACACCCACCGCAAAAGTAACCACCATGAAAACCTTCTCCAAAGCTGACTTTGGGCTCCTATAAACAGAGGTGGCTAACTTCACGGCACACATGTCAATGGAAAATAGATGCATGACTGCTTAAACATACACTGATGCACTGTACGAACACATACATAAATGCATGGAACTAGCCATACCCAATAGAACCAAGATGCTATTCTCCAAAAAAGGAAGCCAATCTGGTGGTCCCCTGCCATTAATAATCTCTACAACAGAAAGAAGAAACTGCTGCAGAAAAAGGTGAAGTCCCAAGACTGGAAAAACTCCCTTATTAGCCTCAACAAAAAGTTGAGATCCCTCATCAAAACCTCTAAAGCCAGTTATGACAGCAGAATTGCAGCATACATTAAAAACAACCACAAAGCCTTCTATAGTTATATCAAGAATCTCCATGGCAATACCCATGTTTGCTCTGAGTTACTGCACAATGGTACCTCCTATAATGACCTAACAGATATTGCCAACATACTGGCTGACAGATTCAGTGCCAACTTTACCCCATCCAAAAGACCAATCACAATACCAGAGTAATGCCAGGCACCAAGCATTACTGCAGGACAGATTAAAGCTGCATTGTCCAAGGCCAAGAATACAGCTTCCATGGGACCTGACAATATCCCTGGATATGTTCTACATAAACTACAAAGTGAACTGGCACCATATCTGTGTGCCCTGTTCCATTACAGCTTCACCTCAGGCTTTGTCTCTACCGAATGGCGCACTGCTACAGTCATCCCTTTCCATAAAGGGGGAGCGACTATGGACCCTGGGAATTATTGCCCCATTAGCCTGACGAGTCTGATATGTAAGGCTATGGAGTGCATCATTATGGACCTAATTGACAAGGATATATGGACTCTCCAAACTCTAGATCCCATGCAATTTGGTTTTGTGAAAGGTAGATCATGCCTGCTCAACCTGGTTGACTTATTTGCGTTAGTCACTAGAGCTGTGGATGAGGGCAAGGCAGTTCATACAGCCTACCTCAATCTGGCCAAGGCCTTTGATACAATTCCCCATGCAGGAATTATTAATAAACTCACCAAACTAGGCATCAACCCTATATCACTAGGTGGGTTGCAAACTGGCTCACAGATAGAATCCACAGTGCGAAAGCAGCGACTCCAAGTCAGACTGCCGACCAGTCAAGATTGGAGTCCCACAAGGATTGGTCCTGGGTCCTCTTCTGCTTGGCATCTACTTCTCAGAACTCCAAGCCAACACAGAGGGACTCTGGCTGACCAAGTTCGCAGACAACGGCAAACTGGGAGCCATTATTAACTCCCCAGTGATGTAGACATCCTACAGAAAGGCCTCACTGAGACCAGTGACTGGTGCTGAAACCATGGCCTTAAGCTTAATGCCAAAAAATGTGTCATCATCCCCTTTGTGAAAACTCAGTTCCCACTAATTACCACATTGATGGGTGCCCACTGAACACTGAAGGCTTTATAAGAGATCTGGGAACACAGCTTGACAGCAACCTCTCCTTCAACCACCACATTGCAACTTTGGTTAGAAAGTCCTTCTATGTGGTACATCTCACTACCAAGGCTTTGCATCCAGGAAGAAAGAGGTCATCATCTCTTTCTCTACTCTTCCCTCATTAGGCCAATCATCGAGTATAGTACCCCATTTGGCATGTACCTCACTAGACACATACAACAGCTGGAAAGGCAACAAAAGTATCTCACTAAGAGGATCCTAGTTCTTAAACACATGTCCCACATGGACAGACTCAAAAAACTCCAGCTATTCTCTTTCTCATATCGTCTACTAAGAGGCAATCTCTGTTTGACTTACAAACTCATGTCTGACCCTGCTCTGTTAGAAATGCTACATCTAAAGAAATCTGAATCCATCCACACCACACACTCCAGAGACCTCAACCTCATTACCACAATCAACAGAACATGCTGGAGGGACATGTTCATAACCTAGAGACTGCCCATGCTCTGGAAAAGACTTCCCATACATGCCAAGCAGAGCACCTCACTGGGCCTCTTCAAGATAAATCTTGATGAGTAGATGGGAAATAGAAAGTTCACCCCAGGGATCACTCCAGTGGCTCTACTTAATACAGGCACTGGGAGCTAACGTCAGGCAGCACGATGCCAGGGCACTTCTATTGGCTAGGCTTGTAAAGGCTCCAGGGCCATTAGCCTTGTACACACCTATGAAGCTATGAACATATGAACCTGACATTTCAGTTGTAAAGTTAGTTTGTTCTTGTGTATGCATACTGACATGGAGCATACAGCAGTGGTGTCAGCTTACATCCATAAATGTCCTGTATATACATCTCATATGCAATAACTGCAGTCTGGGCATTCATCTCATAATGCATCTTCCGTCCTTGTTAAGTGCTATCTCTACTCAGCATTTTATTAATGTTTATCACATTTTAACTCCCCTTCATTACACTGCAGCTTTATAACCCTATAATGTTCTTTGTTAGCATATTGATTTTTAAGTGCCTAACACCTTTATTGTCATTGACATTTCATGACATCAGTCTGATAGGATTTATGTCAGAAATATTTCTTTCACACTTCAACACATTTGCCTGTGGTATATCACAGCACTCTATTTATTTCCCCTTCTAAATGAATTATTATGCAGTACAAACCATTATTCTTTGTATAGAATTCCTCTGTTTTACTTCCCCTCCTTCATAATTATTTCACTGTACTTGACCTTAATATTTCAGGGCTACAGCAGATCCTGGTATCTCAGCAAGCTGTTTTGTTTTCATTCTGTGCTCATGCATTCAAGCACCTTTCCATGGCTGCAAACACTATTACTGTCCACAAAAAAGTGCTTACAAATGTGTAGGTATAGTAAGCATGATGCATATTCAGTTAGTGCTGATAGTTATCATGCTAACATGCTTACATCATATAAGTTTAGGGTGACACCTACATGACTGTTAACGAATAATACAAAAGTACTAGGAAGAAGCGGAAAGGTAAATCAAGAATCAGACACTAAATTTCAAATGATGTAAGTACTTTTGTTCATATTTATTAAAACAAACTTCTTCAGACTGAAGAAATTCTTTTTAATAAATACGGACAAAAGTGTTTACATCATTTAAAATTTAGTGTCTGATTCTTGATTTACCCTTCCACTTCTATAGTTGACTTACTAGTTTTTGTGCTTTTTTGGCTTTTTGACTGTTAATGAATCCTAGGATGTGTCATCACACAGACATTCCATATTTGTATACAGATGCAGTGCTGTGCAGAGATATATTTATGTTCTGTTATGCATTATAATACATATAGATATATATTTGTAGTTAAACATACATTTCTTCTAGCATATACCTTCATTTATGCAACATCTGCATAGTTTATTTTTTTATTCTATGTTTGATGTGACTTAAAAAAAATAAAAAATACTTACTATAGAACTCTGGCCTTCCCACCATTAGTTGTTCTACCTACACAGCTAGCATGCCAGGATTTGCTTCTGTAGATAATTGTACCTGTGTTGGTATTGAGGACCCGAGTGGGTGATTCCTTTCAGGGTTGACAGATCTTCATCCAACTTATGTCAGATGTCAATTTTCTTCTAGTCTGACTCACGAATACAGGATCTGATCTTCTCCAAGTACAAATCCCTAAGAAGGTAGAGCATAATCTTGGCCTCCTTGTCAGACCAGCTTGGAGCATGGCCTCATGCCTTCACAGGTTCTGCCATCAGTTGAAATGCCAATACCAGAATGAAGAAAGGGTACCAAGGCTGTGCATCATCCTAACCAAAGCCAGTTAACCTGCAGAGGCATTAGGCCTAGTACTGTATTATTGGCAAGTTTGTTTTTTTCCTAAAAATGCTTTGTCACCTACATGTTTTTTTAAGGGGATAAATGCAAATTTCATTGATCTGGTCAATAAAAGTCATTAATGAAATTATCAGTCTTTATCTTACAACTGTTACTGCTTTTGTGCTTTGCTATTGCTACCTTTTTGAAATATTACATCTGAGTGTTAGCAAGGAATAACTTATTTATGTGTTCTTTCTGCAGTGAAGTAGAAATATTTTTATTTTTTAGACTTTTGTTTATTTTTGCAGAAATAAATATTCCTGTGTGTGTGTTACTAGAAACCTTTAGTAAACGTTGAGTGATTTGAGGTGATAAGGTATGTAAGATGATGTTAGATGGGCAGGGATTATACCTCGTGGTTGTACAAACTGACATGTATGTAACTCCATTTTCCATTTTCTAAACATTGTGACATTAAGGAATAACCGAGGTTATCTGCACATTCCTGCAGACATCGTGGATTGCTGGGGCCTGCTGCAACCTCTGCCACCCTTCGCTTAAAAATTTCATGGAACTGTAGAATAAAAGCTATACATAGCATACGATTACAGTGATTGTAATGATTAATGGCACTATGCATTACCATTATTAGAACTCGCAATGTTCTACAAATTAAAAGTAGTAATTCTCAAGTATTCAGGAAAACACTAATAAAAAAATAACAAAGATTACATGAGCATCCTACCATGTAAACAAAAACAGCATAAAGCTCAGCAATCTTAAAATTATTTAATTTTTGGATGGTGCAGTGGTGCAATGATTAGCATTGTCATCTCACAGCAAGAGGTTCTCCAGTTTGATTCACAGCTGGAGTGCCTTCTTTGTGGAGTCTGCATATCCCCCTTGCATTTGCATGGGTTTCCTCCAGGTGCTCCGGTTTCCTTCTGCACTCCAAAGACATCCATTTGGAGCATTTCTCCCCAGGCTTCTACTGAAAATGGGTTCTGTCCCAGTCAGATTTTCCTGATAAACAAATGTTAAATAAATAAATTGCCGCCAGTTCACCCTCATCACTGCACAAATGATGGTGTTAATTATCTCTGGTGAGTTACTGACTATGACAAAATCAAATAATCTGATGTGCAGTACCTTAACAAAGAACATGACATCAGTTAAAATATGTAATAGTTAAAACTGAGGAAAGCTTGTGTAATACAAAAAACAGTGTGATAGCATTATATTCAGTTGCAAGGTATGAACTAATATGAAATGCTGAAATAACACTTTTCATTAAATATACTAGTTCAAGGCATTTAGTATGTGCAAACTTAAGTAACAACACGTCATCAGAATGCATTGTGCAAAATAGTTAAAATGTGATTATTTCTTTATACAATGCTTTATGACATCACAAAAGAGGCATCAGTCAGTGCTCAGCCATGACTTTTCAGACAATAATATGAGTATGTGTTCAAATAACAATGAGAGGGAATGTCCGATGAATAGTGAAAGTAGACCGTGCACTACACAGCATATCCCAGAGATGTCACTGAATGCATCAATTATACTTATCTCTTTTTTTGCAAAAAAAGGAAACCATAACCTAAATATCATGGTCCATAGTTCTAGACTTGACATCACTTCTTGTGCAGCTGTATGCCCTTCATGAGGCTGCTACCACATAGGACCCCTTAGCACTGCTGCCAGCTGGTCATCATTACTGATATTTGGAATGGAATTGGAAGCTGCAGCAACAGCATGGGTCACTTCATGCAACAATATCTGGTTTTATGGTGAAAGGTATTGAGCATAAAGCTCAACAATCTTAAAATTATTTAATTTTTATAACACCTTTTGTCAGAAAACTAAAACTTAATACAACAACAAAATGGCAAAGTAGCTGGCAAACTTCTAGTTACCTCTTTACATAGCAAACAAGGATAAAGGGGGTTAGAAACTGATAGATGTTCTTCACAACAGAGTATTACGCTAACAATGTGGTAGCAGTTATGCTAGCCCCTTTCTTGTTCATAGGTTTATAGGTTCATAAGTGTGTACTAGGCTAATGGCCCTGAAGCCTTTGAAAACCTAGCCCATAGGATTAACTTGGCATCGTGCCACCCAACCTTAGTTCCTAGTGCCTCTGTCGAGTAGAGACACTGGAGAGATCTCTGGGGTGAATTTTCTATTTCCCATCCATTCATCAAGATTTCTCTTGAAGAGGGCAAGTGAGATGCTCTGCTTGACATGTATGGGAAGTCTATTCCATACCATGGGCAGTCTCTGGGTTATGAACCTGTTCCTCCAGCATGTTCTGTTGATTGTGGTAATGAGGTTGAGGTCTCTGGATTCTGTGGTGCAGAAGGATTGGGATTTCATTAGATGTAGCATTTCTAACATATCTGGGTCAGACATGGCTTTTTAAGTTAAGCAGAGATTGCCTCTAAGTAGGCGATATGAGAGAGAATAGAGTGTTTTTAGTCTATCCATCTAGGACAAGTGTTTAAGGCCTAGGGTCCTCTTTTTGAGGTACTTTTGCGGCCTATCTAGTTGTTACAGGTGTCAAGTGAGGTACATGCCAAATGGGGCATTGTACTCGATGACTGGCCTAATGAGGGAAGAGTAGAGGGAGACAATGACCTCTTTCTTCCTGGATGCAAAACCCTTAGTAATGAGATGTGCCACATAGAAGGACTTTCTGACCACAGTGGCAATGTGGTGGTCAAAAGAGAGGCTGCTGTCAACCTGTGTTCCCAGATCTCTTATAACGCCTTCTGTGTTCATTGGACTACCATCAATGTGGTAATTCATGAACCGAAAAAGCGTTCCATCAACTGGATACAAAAGAAGCAAGTGCTTGAGAATGCTGGATCCACGGACTCCTGAGACGCCAAAGAACCACCAACGAAAACCAAACCACTAACAATTTGGCTATATAAGTGCTATACAAATGCACAACAACCACCAAGTTGGCTTTAAAAATCTTCTTTTTAATACTCCTTGTTAAGCGCTTTCACCCACAAGGATGTGGGCTTCATCAGAACAACTTAATGCAAAACTGTTGCAGTTTAAATACTGCGTTTGACGCCAATTCAAGATATATTTAAAGTGACAATTGCGCCCAAAATTTCCATACATAAAATAATTCATACAGTTCATTCAAATATAATTTCAAATGCGTATATGCAGTTCATTGTTTGGATCTAACATCTTCTATAGTCATCTAAAGTATAAAAATGTGAAAATATGTGCAAACATTCAATACTGGTAGAAATGAACCACTACCAACCATACATTCAAATAATTGCTAACTAATACATTATGTTGACATTCTAATTTATCTCACAAATGACAATACTTTACCCCCTATAATAATCATAACAAACATTAACACTGCGATTGAAAATTGAAAGTTAGTTCAATGGATAGATGCTGTCGTACAACAACTTTATGCATACAGCTACAGTAAGGTAGTCATTTTCTTGTATTTTCTTTTTTTGTTTTTATTTTTGTTTTTAACTTTCACATTTTTATACTTTAGATGACTATAGAGGATGTTCGATCCGAACAGTGAACTGCATATACGTATTTGAAATTATATTTGAATGAACTGTATGAATTATTTTATGTATGGAAATTATGGGCGCACTTGTCACTTTAAATATATCTTGAATTGGCACCAAACGCAGTATTTAAACTGCAACAGTTTTGCATTAAGTTGTTCTGATGAAGCCCACACCCTTGTGGGTGAAAGCGCTTAACAAGGAGTATTAAAAAGAAGATTTTAAAGCCAACTTTGTGTTTGGTTTGCATTTGTATAGCACTTGTATAGCCAAACTGTTAGTGGTTTGGTTTTTGTTGGTGGTTCTTTGGCGTCTCAGGAGTCCATGGATCCAGCGTTCTCAAGCAATATGGTAATTCAAGGGAATTGGGTTTTTCCCAAGGGGGATGACACATTTTCTGGCATTGAACTTAAAGCCATGGTTCTGACACTAGTCGGTGGTCTCAGTGAGGCCTTTCTGTACGATGTCAACATCACTTGGGGAGTTAATAATAGCTCATAACTTGCAATCGTCTGCAAACTTTGTCAGCCAGAGTCCCTTCGTGTTGGCCTTGACTTCAGAGAAGTTGATACTATACAGGAGGGGACCCAGGACTGAACCCTGTGGGATTCCACTCATGACTGGTCGGCAATCTGACTTGGAATCAGCTACTTTCACACTGTGGGTTCTATCTGTGAGCCAGTTTGCAACCCACCTAGTGATATAGGGATTGATGCCCAGTTTATTGAGTTTGTCTGTGATTCCTGAGTGGGGAATGGCATCAAAGGCCTTGGCCAGATCAAGGTAGGCTGTATGAACCACCTTGCCTTCATCCACAGCTCTGCTGACTGACTCAAAGAAGTCAACCAAATTGAGCAGGCATGATCTTCCCTTCACAAAACCAAACTGTGCAGGATCCAGAGTTTGGAGATTCCCTATATCCTTGTTTAGTAGGTCCATGATGTTGTGTTCCATAGCCTTGCATATCAGACTCATCAGGCTAATGGGGAGATAGTTCACAGGGTCTGTAGTCACTCCTCCTTTGTGGAGAGGGATGACTGTAGCAGTGTGCCATTCGGTAGGGGCAAAGCCTGAGGTGAGACTGTGATTGAACAGGGCACGCAGGTGAGGTGCCAGTTCATTCTTCAGTTCATGTAGAACACAGTCAGGGATATTGTCAGGTCCCATAAAAGCTGTACTCTTGGCCTTGGATAGTGCTGTTTTAACCTGTGAAGCAGTAATACTAGATGCCTGGCAATCTACTGGTTTTATGAGTGATCCTTTGGGTGGGTGAGAGTGGTAAAGTTGGCACTGAATCTGTCAGTCAGTATATTGGCAATAACTGTTGGCTTAGTATAAGAGGTACCATCGTGCAGTAGCTCAGAGCAAATCTGGGTATTGCCATGGAGATTCTTTACATAACTATAGAAGGCCTTGTGGCTGTCTTTACTATCTGCTGCAATTTTGTTTTCCTAGCTAGCTTTAGAGGATTTGATGAGGGATCTCAACCTTTTGTTGAGGCTGATAAGGGAGTTTTTCCAGTCTTAGGACTTCACCTTATTCCGCATCAGTTTCCTCCTTCTGTTATAGAGTTTGTTTATGGCAGGGGACCACCAGATTGGCTTCTTTTTTTGAGGAGAGTGTGTTGGTTCTATTGGGTATGGCGAGATCCATGCATTTGTGTATGTGTTCGTACAGTGCATTGGTGTATGATTCGGCGATCATGAAACAATTCTCCATTTGCATGGATAAGAGTTTCCTTGAATATACTGTAATTACAATGCAGGCACATGTTTGGTAGTAGCATACGTTTTAATAACATTAAACTTTATATATTTTTCAACACAGAACATTTTCTAACAGGCTGTAATTTACTATTTCAGTATTCTCAGTGCGATTTTGCAAGAAGGGTGGGTATGTGATCAGATCTTCATTGAAACCAGACCATATTACTGCTTGTTCCAAGGGGAAAATATGTTTGTGCACAATGTAATGCAATCTTATAGATGTTCATGTTAAGGCCTTTCAGTAACTAAATGTCTAAGTAAGGGAACAGACAAATCTGATGAGTGCCTGTCTTCTGTCACCATAGGCACTGATAAGTGCTTCTCTTATTATTAAGCCATCAGAACAAGTACAAGATGATATCTGTGAACTGCAATTTCCATGTGTATGTCATATTTCTGATAGAAATATTCTGGATATTCTGCAATAGTCACAGAATCTTCAATCTCATTTCCAAGTTTACAGGCTACACATTAGTTCAATCTCTATGAATCTTACTCTGATCTGACTGGCATGAGATCTGATTGGAATACTTCCTTATGTACAGGCTACAGTACAAACCATAGGTTCTGGTTATTCCAAAGATCAGCTTAGGATCATAATTGCAGTTTCTCACCCAGACTTCATCTCCAAAGCAAAACTTTTAAATACATGTTTATCAAAAGACTGTTTCTAGGTCAACTGAGTTTTATTTACAGGGATTTAACCTTCTTCTACTTTCTTGACATAATCATTTCTCTTAGAGTTAAACCTGGTATCATCTGATGATGACTTTTTCAACTAAAAGCTGCAAAACTATTGTTTCTACAGTCTTACCTTTCATTTTGTTTATTCCCTCCTTTGAAGTTAGAATAGCTATTCTAACTATGTCTTCCCTGCCATTGCATGAAGTGGAAAAAAAGCTAACGACATTAATCTCATTTCTGCTCCTAAAGTTTGCAAATTTGACACTGGTGAAGCTAGATCAACTATTGGATGATTGCATTAACTGAATACATGTGCACTAAATCATTAACTTGTTTGTTCATTGCTTGCATGTAAAATAACAAGGCTTCTATTATGCACATCAGTTCACTTTGCATGAGCACATATCAAAACCAGAATAACGTCTAAGTAATAGACCGGTATTTTCCACAAACATACCAGCCACAGGCAGGGGACAACTGACACTTTAATTCAAATAAAATAAAATAATAACACAATAATGAGCGCTTTTGTCTCGTGAATGAGACATCATCAGATAATCATGTGCCATTGCTTCACCATTTAAATACTATCCTTCATTTCATCTATCAGTTAAGAAATACCATTCCAGACTATTAACCCTTAAAATTGTAGTACATTGATACATAAAAGTTATTTTATACATTAAATTAAACAATATTATAAAAATCTATTATATACAAAATACATAGGTTTAATAAATGCTTGTAGTTGTTAAAGGATCCTTGAACCAGTGATGGAATAAATAAATAAAATAAATATTACCCATATTTAATCTAAAAACACACCACTTTTATCAAAAACAAAGTTTTTATACAACAGCTGCCTTCTCCTTAAGGGCAGGTTTAAGAGACACATATTAATTAAGTCCAGGGGGTAAACTGGAATTCAACTTGAGCTGCCACACCAATTCTTTCTTTAATAATATCAATTTCCAGTCACCACCTCTGGGGTTTGATTTTATAATATCTAAGATCCCAAATTTCAGTTTCATGAAATTACTTATATCATATATGTGTTCATAAATTCAAGTCTTTAGAGCCCTTTCATTTTTACCTATGTAGAAGGCTGAACATCCTTCACATTTATTTAAATATATCAACCTACTGGTACAGCAGTTTCCATTTTTAAATTGTACCCTGCTACACAACCCATTTTCCAAAATTAAATGTTCCATCCTAACTATAAAAGGACATTGTTTACACATACCACATGGAGATGTCCCCCTGTTAAGAAGAATGACATTGTTTGCACTCCCTTCAAATATCTGTTTAAATATTCTTCCTGTTTTGAATGCAAACACAGTTGTCCAACTACATCATATAAGTCTTTGTTCACTTTAAAAATGTTCCAATTATTCTTAACTATGCCCTGAATGTGGTGAGCATATTGATTGTATTCAATAATTAATGGCTATTGCATTCCTATTTTTATATAAAATAATGATTTTATGTGAAAAATTGGACTTACAAAAAGAGTTTTCATATAGGTAAGACTAATCGCCCCTTTTTTGAAAGGATGAGGGAGCATCTTTATAACACTTGGATAGGAGACACTAGAAGTGCTACTTGGATAGGAGACACTAGAAGTGCTTTAGCTAAACATACGTTAGAATGGGGTCTATATTATATGAACGAAAGTTCATATATAATATGCACTAATGAGTAAAAACCCCAGACATCAAGGTGCATGTTGTGGGATCGCAGTACAGTGAAGATTGGAGATTTTGCCCTTTCCTCACTGTAGTGCAATCTCGAAGTTGGAATATATAATTAACGTGGGGTCCGCCCCCCACAATATTGTTTTTGATGTCCGGGATTTTTGCTCATTGAGCATTCGCTTATATGAACTTTCGTTCATATAATATAGACCCATTAGAATGTGGTCCCATACATAGTTTTAGGTTCAATGTAGTTGAAGTTGTTAAAGAGAGTCCACGTCAAGGTGATTTCAAGAATTATACAGAGAGAAGGGAATTGTGGTGGATAGTTAGTTTACAGACAGATACATTTCCTGGATTGAATGAAAAGGTTTCTTTGAAGCCTGTTCTAAAATCCAGGGATCTTCCCCACTTCTAGAAGCTAGGGCTCTTTAAGAAAGAGATGTTTTTCAATGATCTGTATTTTTATTGGTTGGTTGATAATTGTTCTTATTATATATATATTGTTTGTAGCATTTCCTTTTGAATGGTCTGAAGAAGTACTGTTGAGTGTGAAAGTGCTAACCTCTTTCATTTTATTAAACACATTTCTATTTTAAGTTCATTGCCTACTTTGTTTCTGTGTTGCAGTTCGTTTTACATTAGTTTGGTTTTATTACTTTCAACTCAGTTAATTCCTTTTGGGGAGTGTGTTTATCTGAAGACGTCTTTTGTATTTATCGTGTCTGACTTCTGTTTATAATACATAATGTCAGCACTGTGCATAATTAAAAAGAAGCACAGCCCCTTACCGGCAGCATGCAATGTCCCCCAAAAAAGAATACAAATTTAAGCAATGTCACACCTATTTTCCTGTTGTATTTGTTCTTTGTTAGGAAAATGGGTATGTCTGCAACATTTCTTTTATTTTTTTATTTCTTTTCTTAGATTGCAGCTGCAATATGTGGTAGCAAATAGTTCAAACATTTACCCCTTACAGGACATCACTAAGAAATGCCCAACAGGAAATGAGACAGCACTAGCTGGGATGGCATATTTTTGTAAGTCCTATTTTTCACATAAAATCATTATTTTATATAAAAATAAGATTGCAGTAGCCACTAGCCACCAGAGAACTTCTCCTACTAAGCTGAAATGAAAGGCAAGCATTGCATTTTATTTCATTGATATGCACATGGTCTTACACCAGCTCAAAGCATTAGCACTGAAGATATGTCTATCACATGAAGAGACACTATACATAACAGTTGGGTTGGAGTTAAAGCTTTTACTAAAACCAACATCATAATCATTTTATATATCCATCTATCTATCTATCTATCTATCTATCTATCTATCTATCTATCTATCTATCTATCTATCTATCTATCCATCTATCTGTCTAATTACTTGTATTTTTTTGCCTGGAGTAGATCACTTACCCTTCTCCCATTTTTAGGCTCGGCGCATGGTTACATTACATTTCTAATCAGATCCAAAATAACACATAACTGTCACAGTATAATGCTATCATTATCAGACAGAATATATATATTTTAAAACAATAGTAATCATATACACAGTAGTTGTGTATATATCTGTAACACCATCAGACAGAATTCACATTTTTTACTTTTTATAATAAAAAAATAAAAATAAAAGAATTAACATTTTTAAACCGTTTAATACATACAGAACAGCATCTCTGTATGTAACACATTTGTTCTAGTAATCCTTGTCGGTGTCTATTTTTGGCAAAGCTTGCTTTCTTGTTTCTGACCTTAGTTTCACTTTCTTTAGTGGGTATTCATATCTAGACCTCAGAAAGTCCCTGTATAATGGAAGGCTGCTTATACTAGTTAAAACAGAGTTATTGGGTGATTTTTTTGTTTGGCAGCTAGCAGCTATGTAGTCTATTTGCCTAGGTGAGTATTAGAACACTGTTCTCTGTTATATAGGCAGCTGTTTTTGTGTCTTGTATAATTACTGATAATACATTTATTTCATTATTTATTTACTTGCTAGCCTAACAAATATAATAGTGCTTTGCACGCCCTTTTCATTCATGAATTGTACCACAAGGGGCAGGATAATTGCAAAAAACATGGACAGATGTAACTAGTCATACTGTTTACAGCACAGTTGTCCTCCTTTACAACTTGTACCCCCTGTGATACTGTTTTTGAATGACTGAGTTTATTTACACCACACTGCATCTTCTTTTTTATCTTCAACACTGACATCCCCTTATCGCCTCACAGTAAGACGCCGTCCGGTTCGATTCTCAGCTAGAGCGTCTTCTGCGTGGAAACATGCGTGAATGGGCGTACCTTTGTTGAAGGTTGTGCATCAGGGCTGGTAACTCGGCACGTAAAAATCAACTACCAATCATTAGCGGACCGGAGTTCCGCTGTGGCGACCCCTAACCAGGAAAAGCCGAAAGACACAAACAAACAAACTGACATCCCGTTAACTGATAATCTTGCTTTACTGAACTAGACACAACTTATAGAGTATGATGTATACGTCACTTTATTTCAATGTCGGGAAATGGCTTATGTCTATAGGGGGTTTGCCTTCATAATGCCAATCACGTTATTGTCGACCCTGCTTCTGCGAATACTGAACTGCGACTTTACAAAACATCGAACACCGAATTTCCGAACGACTAAACCTTGCCCCCTTTTTGACCCATGTTAGCACTGGTGCGTAGATGTGGCGTGGTAGGAAATGTCGAAATCAAAAGTTTTTTTGACATTCGAAAGTTGTCGCGGTTCTGGTTTTGCAGAAATGGTTCGGTGATGTGGCCAGTTGATCATATGTGATCGACATTATGAAGGTAAACCTCTATAGGTATCACATATTTTCGCTGTATGTAAAGACAAAAGATAACATAAAGTCTCACTTGATTTTGATGGCACAAGGAAACAGAAAGATGCCTCATCTGCCATCAGCTTATTAGGTTTATTTATTTTATTTATTTATTTATCATTTGTTGACCGGGAAACTCCGGCTAGGTTCCACAGAGCCTGTTTTCAGCAGAGGCCCGGGGAGAAATGCTCCAGATGCATGTCTTTGGAATGTGAGAGGAAACCGGAGTACCCAGAGAAAACCCACGCGAACACAGGGATAACATGCAAACTCCACACAGAAGGCACCCCAGCCGAGAATCAAACTAGAGAACCTCTTGCTGTGAGGTGACAAAGTTAACCACTGCACCACTGCGCCGCTATATACGGTATAAGGTTGCTATATACATTGTCACAGAAATACAAAATAGAATCAGGGAGGTAAAACGAGACATTATTGCATGGTAGAATGTATTTATAATCAGAAGTCAAGAACATGTTGGTTTCCACTCAACTAAAGTCTGTGAAGAAATCAGTTCACTGTCAGATATGTACTAATAGAAGCATCAGTTTGTGTTTGTGTGCATATGTGTGTGTACTTCAAAACAAGTAGATAAATAGTATTCAAAGGGTTCGACTTCAAAAAAAAAGCTGTAAAGATTGTCACATTGTTGAACCATGCATACAGCAATGATGTTCCCATCTATTAAGCTGGTTAGAATTTTTTGCCAAATGTTGGGTCTTGTGAATACAGCTGCATTATCTTATTTTGCTAATGGCAATCTGGCAATGAATTACTCATTTTGGGGACACCCATAGTTGGATGTCATGTATATGCAGTGCTGTTTATCCAGCCTGATGACCTCAGGATATGATAATAAAGCTTTATAAATAGATGCACTGCTGTACAACTTCTGTATAATTAACCCCCTATTTTTTTAGCTTTCTGTGTTGTTGATCCTCCTGGATTTGGCAGTTCCCTTGAATTTTAAAATACTCCTGCCTGGAGTGCTGGCACTAGACCTGTGTACTGTACACTGTGTTACTTGTAATTTTTGTAAACCTTTTGGTTATTTTTTTTTTTATCTTTAATCTCTATTGTTCTAAGGCATAGTAGAGTTGTTATTCAGTTATTCACAAAGTAATTTATGTCAGTCTTTGAGGTACTTCATTAAAACAGCACATAATTTTCTTTTTATCTTTCGTAGCTATGTTATTTTTTCTGTAGTTTACTAACAGAGTCATCTAAGATTGCATATATGTCAGTGATAGCACTTCCTTCACCTAAACATTGATCTCATATTTAAAATGAATCTTTATCAATAGGGTTTAAACCGACAACGGATATATAAAATGAACATTTTGAGCAGAGGTAACTACCTATGTTTGTTTTCATAGAGATCCTCCAACATTCTACATGATTTAGCTTAAGAGTGCTAAACAGTGCTGTACCAGTATCAAACCTGTATTGCTGATACTATTCATTTATTTCTTTTATTTATTTATTTTATTTTACATTTGTTGACCGGGCTAGTCCAGCTGGATTTATGTCCATTTTCAGTGGAGGCCCGGGGAGAAAAGCTCCAGTGGTTTTTACAAGTTTGCACAGAAATAGGCATAATAAGATAACATTTATAAAACAGAGTAAGTTAATACATGTAATACACAAATATGAATAAGACTGAAACAGAGAGAAAAGACAAAATGTCTTTTCAAACAAGAAATTATAGAGATTTCTGTTTTTTTTTTTTTTTTTGGTCATACTGTATATATGACATATGTTTACATAGATTAAAGGTGGTTGAGGAGGAGATGTATAGAAAAGGTTATGGTGGTAAGGGGGGTTAGTCGGGGTTTGTGCAAGGACAAAACCATTGTGGTTTTAAGTGACTTTTTAGTTGATTTTTAAAGAGAGGTAATGATGAGAGAGATGTCAGTTTTGTGGGAAGTTTGTTCCAAATTGTCCCCACAGAGTTTGTGAAGAGAGAATCTCCTGCCTTGTTGTGGGATTTCTGGATTGTAACTAGTAGTTTATTTGCTGAGCGCAGGTTTGAAAGGTTTGTATAGGGGGAGATGAGGCTAGTGAGAATAGGAGTATTAGTAGGCTGGTGCAGAATTTTATGTGTGATTGAGAGTTGTTGAAATTTTAGTTGGTTATTTAGTTTAAGCCATCCTAGACGTTTTAGGTTTAGACAGTGATGTGTTCTGAATGAGGACCCAGTAGCAAACCTGGCAATGTTGTTATATGAAGTGGACAATTTGTTTATGTTGCTTTTGGAAAGATTAGTGAAAATTGGGGAGGCATAGAAGAGAGTGGAGCTCAGATGGGTTTGGGCAACAGTAGTTCTGGCTTCAGGGGTAAGAAAAGGTTTTATCCTACATATATACTATTTATATAGTAAACATCAAATGCTTGTTTAGCTGGGTGATGCGAAAGTTAAAACAAAGCTTTCTGGAGCTTTTCTCCCCGGGCCTCTGCTGAAAACAGTCACCTTGTGTTCAGTCAGGCTAACCAGGTAAACAAATGGAAAATAAAAGAAATAAATAATAAATGAGCCAGCTTCTTACTACATCATTTGCAACTCTTTAGGGGATGTAAAAAATAAAGATATGTAGCTGCACGAGATAGAGGATGGAGCTCTAACAGTGTCCCAGAGGAACTGATTTTAATTAATGGCCTGGGAGCTAGAGGAGCTGGTAGGAAGGTGAGAGAAGATTTTTGTTGGCTCACTCTCTGTAGGAAGGAAAGCAGGATTTGTACCTCTGATTTGATGCATCTCCTGGTGTCGAGGACATTATTGTAATCAGGTAGCAAACTGACAAACATCCTACATAAAAAAGAGTACTGCATTTAACTGACATGGTATGGTGTGATGCACACAATGTTGGCACATCTACCCATTGAGGGCTTATAAAAGTGACCTTGGCATGCAGGATAGCATATGTGAAAGTCGGTGCTTGTCCATCCTGATACACTTTCTCTTCCCAACCTGCTGATGGAACACCCCTAGTCACAGGAGTTCGTAGTTGGGACATAAGGTAAAAAAGATAAATGACTCCAAATGTAAATCAATGTGTGATGATCAGAAAGGCATGGAAAGGGGACCAAAAATCATTTAAGGAAAAATGTTCTATTCTGTCATAAGCAAAACAATGAATACATCTAATATTATGGTAAGATAATAAAATCAACAAATTACATAATAGGAAACATAGAACCAACAAATTATATAACAAGAAACATAAGCTCCTAGCCTCATACAAAAATATGTCCCTCCCAGCTCCTAAAACAAGGCATATCCAAATCAATAAGAAACTCAACAATAGTGTGAGATGCACCAATGTTGTCTTCTAGTACAAAGTTGTCACCACAATAAAGACAGCTATAAGGCCCTTCTAGCTGTAGCATAAACTGGAACATAATGCCATGTCATACCCTGCACTCATAAATGCTACTACTCGCACCAGCACAGAATGCATAGCCAACATCTTAAAGCTCAGATTTCACTCCACCTACTATGCCTTCATCCCGTTCATAACAACTCAGGTCAGCACATCCCATCATTAGTACTGACCAAATCTTAATTGACTTTCCCAAAACAAAGCCTGAAGCATGGAGCTGCACCATGCTCACCCACTCCATAAAGGCGGTCCCTCCAGTGACTCAGGTAACTAAAAGACCCTCAGTCTCACTAGGCTTACCTGTAAAGATATGGGACAGATAGTTATTCAATAAGGCCATACAATACCTGCAAATTCAAGACCCTCTACAGCTTGACCTTGTAAATGGTAGACTGTGCCTCCTTTATTTTGCTAATTTCAAAAATGTCACTGAAACTCGAGAAGAAGGACTTCCCTTAGATACTGCTTATCTGGACTTAGTCAAAGCATTTGATACCATTCCTGACTCGGTTGTTAAAAATGGGATAACCCAGGCAAATGACAACTCTTTTTTTTTTTTTTTTTAATATTTTTATTCATTTCCAAAAACAAGAAAACATGAATGCAGGTTATTTATGACAATGAAGTATTTACAAATTATTTAAAAAGGTAGGCTAAAACCTCTAAACAGATAGCAAACATTAAAACCAAAACATTATTTTAAAATCTGCACTTAAAGTTACATTTTAGTCGAATTTGATCGAAAGTTTGCTTGTTTGTTTGTTAAATTTAGCTGTGGAGGCTGCCCACTAAAGTGTGCTAGCCTGTGTAACTAATTTATCACTGTTTCTGCATTTTCTGTGTGTTTCTACCAAAAAAACAAAAAAACAAACAAAAAATCCTTGTTTTCCCGCCTTTCTCGACTAGTTTAGACCAGTTTACAGGCATTGCTGTATTCTGGGCTGTGGTGTAGTTCCTGTGTTGTCCATTACCTTACTTGGATAGAAGGAAGTTTCTTTGCTCACCAGTGGGAGTGGGGAGCCTTGAGCAGCCTACCTGTCCTTGGGGGAAGTGACCTCAGCACAAGAAGCTGTAGTAATTGGTTGTTTGGGACCATTTCCAGCTCTTTTGTAGTTCACTGTTTAAAATCCGCGTTTGCACGGCTTTGCGCGGTCGTACGCATAGCGCAGCGCCGGTTAAACAAGGTTAAACTTTTTCTGGCTCCGCCAAGTCTGTTCTTCAAATTTTCCCTTAAGGAAGCTCTACTCTTAGTATAACCAGACTATTCACTGTATTATAAGCCTAGCACTTGTTCTCAATACTTCTCTACTAAGTAAGCACTCTCGTACTAAGTAAAGCACTACATCTACTTACCACCCCTGTGAATACCCACTTCCCTTAAAGGTATACCACTCCCTTATACTGTTCTAGCATGTCGAGTGGTAGATTACTGGCATCGTCTCCAGTTCAGCTGGTCAATCTGGGCATCTTGAGACAATGCTACGATTGTCTCATGTACACAGACGTCCCTCTCCTCCTCCCAACAAACACAAATACATGTGAGAGATGCAACTATATAGCCAAACTGGAGGCTGAACTCTCTCAACTCAGGGCTGGCATGACCAGACAGGAGGAGATGGCAACCACACACACAACAATCCCAGTCCCACATAGACCTACCACAACTGCAAACCAAACACATAAAAACACAAAGACATACTCGGAGGCTCTAATAAAAAACTTACCAAAACAACAGAGGCTCCCAAAGCAGACATCCAAAAATCCACCACCTCAAAACAAAACACATGCAACACATACTTCAATAAATCAGTGTGTCGACCAATCGCAGCCCTTAAGGCCAAACACCTTGCCTGATACACTAGTAATAGGTGACTCCATAGTCAGACACACTGATGTCCCACTGACCAGGCTGAACAAGGAGAAGGTGACTGTGAGCTGTCTATCGGGCACTAGGATCCGCCACATAACACACGCACTCAGGTCACTCCAAAGCAAGTACAAATATGACTCCATCATTGTCCATGCTGGTGTGAATGACCTGAGATGTACCTCCCTGGACTACATGAAAAGAGACATAGAGGAGCTCTCCGATTATGTAGCCCAGGCTGGTATGACCCTGACCCTGAGCAGCATCTTGCCCTCACCAAGAATGATACCACAATACAAAGACAAGATGATCAGCTTTAACAATTGGCTCAAGTACTGGTGTCATTCTAAGGGGATCCAATGTCTGTCTGCCTGGGATGATATGTTGGACAAGCCAAGCTGCTTCAAGGGATGGCTTACACCTGTCACCACTGGGCTTCCGGATATTGGCTAAGGCTCTTGCCACCCCATAGTGCCTTTTTAGGCAAGGAACAAAAGACAAACACACCTCCTTAGAAAACAAAAATGGAAAAAAACTAAGGGTAATGCTGCTCAACGCCAGAAGTCTAAATCTCAAGATGCAGGCACTTGATGCACTCCTCAGCATGGAGAACATCGACGTCTGTGCAGTAACTGAAACCTGGTTCAAGGCTCCTGAGAGCACCCCAGCGCTACCAGGCTATACCTCGTATCATGCTTTTCGGCCCCAAAACCCGGGCCGAACCATAAAGGGAGGGGGAGTGTCCATATTCATAAAGGACACCCACACCTCCAGGTTAGTAGCAACACATGAAGCATCAGAGTTCATACAGGTGCAACTAACCATAGGCAAAACTGCTATACAACTGGTAGCATGTTACAGACCACCCTCCCAATCTCAAGAACCCCACTCAGCCTTCCTGAAGACATTGGAGGATATGAATGTATCACAAAATACCATCATACTGGGAGACTTCAACTACCCAAACATAGATTGGGTACATTATTCTAGCCCTAATACCCTAGCCCAAAGGTTCCTGGAATTCATAAATTCAAATGCACTGGAACAACTAGTCACCTCTCCCACTAGGGGAGATAATATACTAGATCTGATCATCACAAACATGGGGACAAAATGCTCCACACCGGAAGTATACCCCTCACTAGTGAGATCTGACCACAAACTAATCACCCTGGATATACATATCCCACCTCCACCCCCAGCACAAAAGACCACAGTGAAAAACTTCTCAAAAGCAGACTTCACTCTTCTTAAGACTGAGATGGTATCCTTTAAGCCCACTGTGCCAGTGGATACCACATCCCACAATGCCGAATCCTTCACAAATGCTTTCTATGGACATCTCCAAGAATGCATGGATCATGCAATCCCAAACAAATCCAAGTCCCTCTCCACCAAATGTAAGCGTCCTGTCTGGTGGACCTCAGCCATAAACAAATTGTATAACAAAAGAAGGAAGCTACTGCACGTCAGAGTGAAATCCCATGAAGGGAAGACATCTCTGATCAACATTAGCAGAAAACTACGTTCTCTCATAAAAACATCCAAGGCAAACTTTGAGAGAAAAATTGCTAAGGACACTAAAGATAACCACAAAGCCTTCTTCAGCTATGTTAGAAACCTCCGGAAACCCTCAGATATGCTCAGAGTTGGTTCACAACAACAAAAAATACACTGAACCCACAGATATTGCTAACATTCTGGCTGACAGGTTCAGTGCAAATTTCTCGCCTCCTTCACCCCCAAAAGAAGAAATACTTATCCCAGCTGAATGTAATCTCCCTGTCATCTCAGATGTCCAAGTGAAAACCGCCCTAAACAAAGCAAAAAACACAGCATCAATGGGACCTGACGGTATCCTGGGGTGCGTGTTACGTGAACTCCAAGAGGAACTAAACCCACACATAAAAATGCTATTTAACCTTAGCCTTACTTTGGGATATGTACCTGAACACTGGCGTACAGCAACAGTGGTCCCACTCCACAAGGGGGGTGCCTCTACAGACCCTGGAAACTACCGCCCCATAAGCTTGACTAGCCTGGTCTGCAAAGCTATGGAAAGAATCATTATGGAACTCATAAATAGAGACATAGGGGACCTACAGACGCTTGCCCCCACCCAGTTCGGCTTTGTAAAGGGCAGATCCTGCCTTTTAAACCTTGTTGACTTTTTCGAAACAGTCACTAGAGCCATTGATGAGGGCAAAGCAGTCCATACAGCATACCTGGACTTGGCTAAGGCCTTCAACACAATACCCCACTCAGGCATCATAGATAAGCTAAACAGCTTAAAAGTAAACCCTTATGTCACTAGATGGGTTGCAAACTGGCTAAAGGACAGAACCCATAAAGTTAAAATCGCTGGAGCAATGTCGGACTCAAAGCCAGTCACAAGTGGTGTCCCACAGGGATCTGTCCTGGGACCCCTCTTGTTCGGCATTTATTTCTCAGATGTTAAAGCAAACATGGGAGGGCTGTGGCTGACAAAGTTCGCAGATGACTGCAAACTAGGCGCCATAGTCGATACACCAGCAGATACACACATCCTACAAAAAGGCCTCACTGAAACGGACAACTGGTGCCGTAGTCACGGCCTTAAACTAATTGCCAAAAAATGTATAGTCATCCCTTTTGGAAAAAACAAAGTACCCACAAATTATCACATAGACAGCAACCCACTGAGTACAGAAAAAGTAATCAGAGACCTAGCGACCCAAGTAGACAGCGACCTCTCATTTGACACCCACGTTGCCAAAGTGGTTAGAAAAACATTCTACCTTGCACACCTCATCATGAAGGGTTTCACATCCAGATCCAAGGATGTCATTGTACCCCTATATTCCTCCCTCATCAGACCCATGATTGAGTACAATGCCCCATTTGGTATGTACCTCACCCGGCACTTGCAACAGCTGGAGAGACCACAAAAGTACCTCACCAAAAGGATCAAGGGTCTCCAACATATGTCTTATTCTGCCAGACTAAAGAAACTTCAGCTCTATTCAGTAGCATACCGCCTGCTCAGAGGTGATCTCTGCCTGACGTACAAGGCCATGTCCAATCAGGATCTGATGGACATGCTCCACCTCAAAAAATCCAAATCCATCAGGACCACGAGAGCTAAAGACTTAAACCTCGGCACAAGTATGAATAGGACATGCTGGAGGGATAGATTCATAACCCAGAGGCTTCCCATGCTTTGGAACAGGATCCCAGTTCGCATTAGGCAGAACCCCTCACTGACTCTCTTCAAGAGAAATCTTGATGAGTGGATGGGAGATCGTAAGTTTACCCCAGGGGTCACATCTGTGTCACTGCTAGACAGGGGCACAGTAAACTAATTCTATTATATAAGGGGACCTTCACTGTGTCACTACTAGACAGAGGCACAGTATTCTAGATTTATTCTGTACATTTTTGTACCATTTCATGGAGTGGCAAAAGCCACATCACTATGGCTAGGCTTACAAATGCCCCAGGGCAGATAGCCTAGTACTATACTATGAAACTATGAAACTATAAGTATTTACAAGGGTGTCTATTGTTGACATATAATTGACTTTCTATACAATTGTTTCCTGATTATAATCTGCTGCAGTCATTATTCTCCAGTATTTCAGTTACTTTTTGCCATGCTACGTATAATGATGTAGTTCTTTCAGTTCTTCCTTTAATAGTGTTAATTTCCAATTGTGATACTGCTGACACCATATTCATGAATTGCTTAAAAGTTGGAGAAGCTTTGGATTTCCAGTTTGATGTAATGTTCTTCCTTGCAATAGCTCGGAGAGTCCATAGGATTACATATTTTGTTCTTGACACACAGTCAGGTACAGGTGCATTAAACAAAATAATAGACTTGGAAATCTGGAATTTATCATTGAATACCATTTGCAGAAAATAATTTATTTTATCCCAATATGGTTTAATCAAATGGCATTCGTAGAACATATGTTGCCAGTCTACTTTTATTGATAAATCACATCTCCAGCAGCCAATATTTTTCTTAAACATAAGTTCCATTTTATGAGGGGTTACATAAGATCTGTGTATGAATTGCCATGTAAAAAGTCTCCGATGTAATGAAAGTGATGTCTGCTTTGGAGAGAGAAGAATTAGTTTTTTATCTCTGTCATTTGGCACATGTCCGTTAACTGATCTATAATAATTCCATATTTTGTCATTATTATGCATTTTCATTTTTTTGTTTGTTTTATAAATAGATGATAAGTATCCCTTTCCAGTAATGGGTTGATTCGTTAGTAATATTATATGTTCTATAAGGTTAGGAACATTTTGTCTTATTGATGGTTGCATTGTTTCTTGTTTGCTTAATATATACTGTCTTAATTCTTGTACATGTAACCACGAACTATCTTCCATATTTAATTTCTGTTTAATCTGGTCTATTGTCAGAGGTTTTCCAGAGTTTAGGAATTGATGCCAATATATTAATCCCTTTTCTTTAAGCATGTTGACTACTTCCATATTAAATGTTATTATATTACCTTGTGTGTATGCTACTGGATATAAAAGAAATGACCATGCTTTAATATCAGGATTGCTATTAATAAGATTTTGGAAAATTTTTAATGTATAAGTAATGTATTTGGAACTTATATTTTTATTCTTATGTATCATCATATATTCCTTCATCAGCCATAGAAAATTGTTTGGTATGAAATCTGTATACTTATTTGCTACTACAAATCCTGATTTTAACCAGATTCTCTCATGAACTAGCTTCCATTTTGATGTATATTTTGTATTTAGCCATAATGATATTGTTTTAATAATGGATGAATGCAAATATATTTCTATGTCTGGTAAACCTATGCCACCTATATCCCAATCATCTAGATGATACTTCATAGCTATCCTTGTTTTTTGGATACCATAGGAATCTTACCATTAAATCATTTAATTGTTTTAGGTGCGATTTAGCTGGTGGCAAAGAACAAGCTTGTATGACATAAAGAATTTTTGGAAATATGATCATTTTAATTATATAAAGCCTTTCTTCCATTGAAAAGAAGAATTTATTCCATCTTTGTATTAGATTTTTAATATTATTTAAGGTCTCTTTATAATTTGTTTCAATTGTAGTATCTAGGTTGTTAGTTATTATAATTCCCAAGTATTTAATTATATTATCGGTAGAGATATATTTATGGTATTTTTTATTTAGATCTTTTTTATTAGTATTTATAAGCAACACATTTGTTTTGTTCTCATTAAATTTAAGACTTGAAAAGTTTTGAAAGTTTTGAATTGAGTCCCATAATGCTTTTAAACTGCTATTATTATTGTTTAAGGTAATTAAAATATCATCAGCAAAAAGTTGAATTTTAAGCTCTAGGCTGTTGTCTAGTTGTATTCCTTCAATATTTTTATCCATACGTATATTATTTGCTAAGGGTTCAATGACTAGCGCAAACAATAACGGAGAAAGAGGGCAGCCTTGTTTTGTGCCCTTAGTTATTTTAATAGATTTAGACAGACAAGATCCCAGTTTTATATAAGCCAATGATTTTTCATATAATGATTTTATTAACAAAGTGAAGTTGTTTGAGAAGCCATATTCTTCTAAAACTAACCACAGATAATCCCAGTTCACTGAATCAAATGCGCTATTTATGTCTAAGCTAATAACATTCATTTTATTTTTTGTGACATTTATATAATCAATTAAGGAAATAATTCTTTTAATGTTGTCATAAGTGTTCCTATCTTTTATAAAACCTGTTTGATCCTCCTCTATCAAAAGTGGTAGTAATTGTTTTATTCGAGCAGCATGTATTGCCATAAAAATTTTATAATCTATATTAAGAAGTGAAATGGGTCTGTATGATGAACATTCACTGGGATCTTTATTTTGTTTCAGAATTGGTGATATTAATGTGTACTTCCAAGAAGGAGGAATGTCTTTACCATTTTTAACTGATGTAAAGACATTCAATAACAACATCAAAGCCTCATTTGATAGTAATTTAAACATTTCTGGGGTGATATTATCTATACCTGGAGCTTTGTTTAATTTTAGCTTATTTACTTCAGCTTTAAGTTCTGTCATTGTTATTTGTTTATCTATTAGTTGTACCTGCTCCTCTAATAACCTAACTTTAACATTGTTTTTGAGAAAAGCTTTCAATGCTGAATGTGTTTCTGTTTTCTCATTTTGATTATTAAGTTTATGAAAAATAGCCTAAAAGCTTCTAGTATTCCTTGTAAATCAGATACTTTCTTTTGGTTTCTATATTATGTATTTCCTTGATTTGATTTGTTTTAATAATCTTTTAGTCCTATTTGCTATTCTTCATTGGTTTTAGGGTTCATTGAATAGTAACATAGTTTAATTTTTCTAAGTTGATCATTGTTTTGTGGTGTAGCGTCTCTGAGTATTTTATTAGTATCTTCTAGTTCTTTTATTAAGTTGGTGTTTCCATTTTGAATATCAAGCTTTAAATGATCTACTTTTGACTGTAATTCCATTAATTCCTTATTCCACTGTTTTTGTTTATTTTATACCATCCCACCGCTCTTCCATATAGGTATGCTTTCAATGCATCCCATATATATATTTCAGATACATCTTTTGTAAGATTGATATCTAGGAATGTTTGTGTCTCTTTAATATAAAATTCCTTAAAATCTTTGAGATTTGTTATGTAAGATGGTATTCTTGTTACTGATATCCTTCTCTTGAAACATAAGTCTATCTCAAACGTTATGGTGTTACGGTCCGAAAATGGACATGAAATTGTCTTGACTTTATTTAATTTAGAGGTTAAATCCTTTGTTATGTACACTCTATCTATTCTAGAGTATGTATTATGTCTATGGGAAAAATGTGTAAAGAATAGTGAATCTGGGATAGCATACTCATTTATGTCAACTATATTAAAAGTTTCAACAAACTCAGATAACAACTTTGTTAAAGGTGATCTCTTACGTGTAGTTTTAGTATTTGTGTCAGTTTCTTTTATAATGCAATTGAAATCTCCAGCTATGATTAAATTGCCTTTGGTATATTGTACAATGTCTTCTAAGTGTTGTTTGGCCACTCTAACACCTAGTCCTGGTATCCAATAAATATTCACTAATGTATATATCATTTCATTGATAGATATTGTCACTAGACAAAACATTCCTGAGTTGTCATGGAACGTGTTTATGATTTTAGGCATTAAAGTAGTGTTTTTCCACAAAATTGCTACTCCCCTTCGCTTCTGATTATAGGTGGAACTTACTAGTATTGTATAATTTTTATTGTTTATTTTATTTATGTCTTCCTGTGTAAGGTGTGTTTCCTGTAAAAATACTAGTTGCTTCACATAGCTTTAAATATCTATAAAGACTTCCCCTTTTGCAGCTATTATTTAAATCATTTACATTAAGAGATATACATTTTGCAATTGGATTTATATTAGCTTTGCTTTTATCCATATGCATATACTCGTAACAATGTGTAGATGTGTGTACATGAAGAGAATGACTTGTTCTTTCTTCTTCCAACAGTATTACAATAGATTATAGACACCCAATAAAAGTAAATTACAAGATCATAACTGAGAACAATATAAGATAAACAACCACCAAACCCCTCCATGAGAAAAACATCTCATCCTTGAATGATCTAATCATTCAAGTGATCTCTCTAAGTCTACATTTCAGCATCCTCCCCCGACCCCGTCATATGGTAGTTTTATAATGAAAAGTATCTTATAAATCTTTTAAGTATACATGTATCTGTCTTTACAGATTACTTAAATACAGTCTTTATCTATTTTTAATATTTTATAAAACACGAAGGCACCACAACTATACATAGATTTAATACTTAACTATTTGGTTTTGTTTAAATTGTAAAGGAAAATCTTTTATTTTAATATATCTTTTGTGTAGCAATAACGGTTATGCATCTTAAAAATAATATGCTTGCTGTCTATCTCCCTTATAGTGTGAGTGGCATTCATAGGTATCAAATTTATTGTAATGGTCTACCTATATATATATATATATATATATATATATATATATATATATATATATATACATATATATACATATACATACATACACATACACACACACACACATATATATATATATATATACACACATACATACATACACACATATATGCATACATACATAAAAAAAAAAAATGTTAAGCATTATATGCATCAGTTAACCATGCCACAAGTTGATTAAATCAGAAAGTATCCGTAACAATGAATATAACGTTACATTTGTATTGTCATTTATCAGTAATCTTATAGTTTTCTTTTAATTCAAAAAGTCATATTTTAGTGGTATGAATGCTACTAATTTGTTTTTGGCATTGGTATTATATAGTTTAAGACTATAATTCTTAGCAATTCCTATATATTTATTAGTGCCACTGGCATATTTCATCGCTAGTTTACCACATATGTCATATGCCAAATAGCAACTCATACTCCTTATGATATTACAGGATTTATATGAGAAGCAAAGTAAGCTTTAAATATGCTATAACACAACTCTTTTGTGGCTCACTGGATTGCTAACTTGCTATCAAACAGAGCATTACCATTCAAATGTATGATACCCTTTCCAGAAAAAGCAGAATGCGACCAATGGCATTCCTCAACGCTCTGTCCTAAACTTTCTCTTATTTGCTACCTGTTTATATAAAGCACAGGAAAATGTTAATAACCTTTGGCTAGCTATACTCAGACATGGCTGTAATTTAGACTTCATTCTAAATACCCATTCAGATTCAATAATATTCTTACAAGACCTTGATCACACTAATAACTGGACACGCTAATCATGGTTACACATTAAATGCAAAGAAATGTTCCACAGTCACATCTGGTAAAACTACGGTTCTGTAAAACATCATGTAAAATAAACTCATCTTAAATCAGATACCATTTTTTGTGATCTACATACAGAGTGACCTCTTCCTACATTAACATATTTAAATCAGAGAACTGTAGTATTAAACTTTGCATGTGTTTATTTACATTTGCAGTTTGGGAATGCATAGTAGATAGCTACAGGAAAGAAGGTTCTATTGTGGGAGTTTTAGTGAATATTAATATGATGGAGAAGGGAAGCAGAGTGTGAGAGTTTATAAGCAGGGTGTTATTAATGTGCTCCATAGGAAGGCAAGTGCATTTGGCCTGTTTGAGAAGGTATGTTTTAGCATGGGCTGGAATTCTGGGGTAGGATGTAATGTGCTTGACTTGAGGTGGAATTGATTCCTAGAGACTGACATCTAGAAAACAAAAGGATTTTGAACAGACATTGGCTGGTTGTTTTTTAATAGAAACATTAAAGTGATCACTACTACAGAATGGTAGACCTACTAGTAAAACAATGCAAAACTTGGCATTGCATCTTAAACATAAATATTTTGGTATGCTGTACGTTTTAAAGGAATGCACTGTTTAATGTATGCACAGACATGGTATTGACTCCAAAGTTGATTGTTTAAACATTTTTTTTCAGCGAATTCTATTAAAAATGATCAGGTTATACAATTAATATATGGTCAGTATTAGAGATGGTGTAATGCACTTGCAGGGCATTTTATTACAGAAACAAAAATGAAAGAAAAGAAAAACAGTGATACGTTTTAGGTTTGTTTTTTTTAAAGAATTTTCTTCCAAGTTCAAAAATGAGAGAGGCTGTAGTGTCCTATACAGAAATACCCTTCTACAAACAAGGGCCACTTCTACATTATTCAGTTTGCAGAAAATTATTTCCATTGGTCAACTAGATAGAATCGATTTTGGATAATACAGATAAAACACGGATAGTGCTAATGAGGGTCTCCCTTTCCTTACTGAAAGTTCAGTTCATCGAACTTTAAATTCACAAGATGACTATGCCAAAAACTTACTTTAACAAATGGTCAGGTCACTGGAATTTTACTCCGGAAAAGGAGGCAGTTGGCTAACATGGGGAAATTTGCCCTTTTCCCCCTGATAATCTTGGAGTTGGTATATTTAGTTGGGGGGCATGAGGGGTGCAGGCCCCCACATGGTGGGTGTGGGGCAAAGTCCCCCACTTGGGTGGGTTTGATATGCTTCGGTATATTTGCTTGGTGATGTTGGATAGCTGCCTCCTTTCCTGGAGTAAAATTCTGATGATCTGATCTGTCATTAAAGTCAGTTTTCAGTGTAGTCTTCTCATGAATTTAAAGTTCAGTGAACTGAAATTTTGATAAGGTAAAGTAGATCCGCTAATGGACAGTATGCTTCTGCCAGGTCTTAGTGCCCATTTTTACACCAATGAAACAGAAATAATTATCTCAAGCTGTGTTGGTAGATCACTGTAATTCTGTTGTTATAGCAGAAGAATGTCCTGATCAGTATGAGTTTGTACTTCAATAGCTTCCTTTCTTCCTTGCATTCTTCCCTCCCCCTATCTCCCTTACATGCTGTACATTCATCATATATAACATAAGCAGGTGATTAATTGTGGCAGTGCAGCCAGTGTTGCTGTGATTTCATTGGCTAAGGAACAGTTCTACAGCTCTTATACTGTATGGGTAATGTTGAGTATTAGGAGCGTATTTCTGTAACTGATTTTTTTCTCTTCTGCTTTTAAAATAGTGCAGTATTCATGCATATTTTCAACTAACATGCATGTGGTCAGGTGGCACAGTGGTGTAGCAGTTAACATTACAGCTTCATAGCTCTTGGTTCTCTAGTTCAGTTCTCCTTTGGGGTCTGCATGTATTTTTTGTTTCCAAGTGGGTTTTCACAAGGTGCTTGGGTTTCTTTGCAAATCTCATCCCAAATCAGCCCACCTGAATGTGTGCATGCAAAATGCAAGTGAGTGCATGTGTGCATCCCACTATGGGCTGCTGGCCTGTTCAGGATAGGTTTCTCTGCCTTATGCTGAGTGTTGGCACAAGCTCTGAGTCTCATTCAACACTGAACTGAATAAAATGAATATTGAAAAGTGAAAGAATGAATGAATGTATATAGTCTGGTTAGTCATGTTACTAAAGGGCCGTTGTTAACATGGGCAAATTACTGATTCATTATTTATTTATTTATTTATTTGCATTTGTTTAATGGGATGGTCCACACCAGCAACACTAAACCCACATATGTGGAGGGCCTTAACAGTAACCTGCCCAAGCAACAAGGACCTCCGAAGCTGAAACGCAAACAAACACCAATCACAACCAAAGTGTCACATAGCTCACAACACCAGTGTGCCACCCAACAACAGCCCCTAAGGCAAGACAGCGTACCCAACACTTTAGTCATAGGTGACTCTATAGTCAGGCACACTGATGTCCCACTCAACAAGCTGAACAAGGAGAATATGATAATCAGCTGCCTGTCGGGTGCCAGGATCCACCACATAATGCATGCACTCAAGTCACTCCACAACAAGTACAAATATGACTCTGTCATTGTCCATGTTGGCATGAATGACTCAAAATGTACCTCCCTGGACTACATGAAAAGAGACATGGAAGAGCTCTCAGATCATGTGTCCCAGGCAGGTATGACCCTAGCCCTAAGTAGCATCCTGCCTTCGCCCAGAATTATACCACAGTATAAGAACAAAATGATTGACTTCAACAATTGGCTAAGCTTCTGGTGTCATTCAAAAGGGATCCAGTATCTGTCTTCCTGGGACAACATGATTGAAAGACCACGATGCTTTTCTAGAGATGGTCTGCACCTTTTGCCTCTGGGATTCAGGTTACTGGCTAAGGCTCTTGCCACCCCTATAGTGCCTTTTTTAGGCAAAGTTCAAAACCACCACCACCATAACAGGTACAAGCATACAAAATCTGAAGGTAATGCTACTCAATGCTAGAAGTCTAAACCTCAAAATGAACTCTCTCGAGGGACACCTAAAATGGAGAACATCGATACCTGTACAGTAACTGAGACCTGGTTCAAGGCTCCAGAGAGCACCCCTGCAATACCAGGCTACCACTCTTACCACACTTTTCGGCCATGAAACCAGGACCGCAACACTAAAGGTGGAGGAGTGTCCATATTCACCAAGGATATTCACGACACCAGGCTAGTTGCCCAACACAATGCATCTGAAATTCTCCAGGTGCAACTAACACTAGATAAGACTGCAATCCAAATTGTAGCTTGCTGCAGATCCCCCACCATGCCCCAAGATTCTCACTACACCTTTCTAAACATACTGGAAAATATTAAGATACAACCAAACACCCTAATACTGGGTGATATCAACTACCCTGCCATTAACTGGGAAAACTACTTGTGTACCAACACCTTTGCCCAACAGTTCTTGGAATTCATAAATTCCACAGACCTGGATCAACTAATCCTTAGTCCCAACAGGGGCTTCAATATCCTAGACCTGGTCATTACCAACATGGGAAATTGATGCTCCACACCTATGGTCATCCCCTCGTTGGACAGGTCAGACCATAAGCTGATCACCCTTGACATCCACATCCCACCCCCATCCCCCCCAGTAAGGAAGCCTCTGTAAAAAACTTCTCCAAAACCAACTTCATGCTACTCAAGTCAGTAGTGACAAACTTCATGACACCCATGCAGACGGGAAATGAAAGCTCAGCTGCTGAATCCTACACTAAGGCACTGTACAAGCACATCCACTAGTGCATGAATCGTGCCATCCCCAATAGAACCAAGATGCTCTCATCCAAAAAAAGGAAGCCAATCTGGTGGTCCCTTGCCATAAACAAACTTTACAAAAAAAGGAAGAAACTGTTGCAGAAAAGAGGAAAATCCCAGGATGCAAAAAACTCCCTTACCAGCATCAGTAAGAAGCCGAGATCCCTCCTAAAATCCTCCAAAGCTAGTTATGAAAATAAAATTTGCCAAAGATTCCAAAGACAATCACAATGCATTCTATAGCTATGTCAAGTATCTAAATGGCAATGCTCAGATCTGCTCTGAGCTACAACAGAATGGCATTAAATATACTGATCCCAAGGATATTGCCAATATCCTGGCAAATCGATTCAGTGCAAACTTCACCCCCCCTCACCCCCTAAAGGGCCCATCTCAATACCGAAAGATTGCCAAATTCTGGTAATAATGGCCACACAGATAAAAAACTCACTCTCCAAAGCTACGAATACAGCATCCATGGGACCAGATGACATCCCAGGTTGTGTACTACATGAACTACAAAATGAACTGGCACCTCACCTAAGTTTCATGTTTAATCATAGCCTCACCTCAGGCTTTGTGCCCACTGAGTGGCGCACAGCTACAGTTATCCCACTCCACAAGGGGGGATCCACCTTGGATCCTGGGAACTACTGCCCCGTCAATCTGACAAGCCTGATCTGCAAGGCCATGGAACGTATTATCATGGAACTTTTAAACAAAGACATTGTCAACCTTCAAACACTGGACCCCATGCAGTTTGGGTTTGTGAAGCGCCGATCTTGTCTCCTGAACCTGATTGACTTCTTCAAATCAATCTTCAGAGCCTTGGACAAGGTTAAGGTGGTCTACACAACCTATCTGGACCTCGCCAAGGCCTTCAACACCATCCTCCACTCTGGAATCATAGATAAACTTACTAAGCTGGGCATTAATCCCTATGTCACTTGATGGGTTACCAACTGGCATACTGACAGAACCCACACTGTAAAAGTAGCCGACTCCAAATCCAGCTCCAGACAAGTGACAAGTAGAGTACCTCATGGTTCAGTCCTGGGACCATTCTTGTTTGGCATAAACTTCTCTGAAGTATAGGCCAACATTAAGGAACTCTGGCTAACAAAGTTTGCAGATGACTGCAACTGGGAGACATTATTGAATCCCCAAATGATGTGGATATTCTATAAAAGGGCCTTACAGAAGCAGATGCTTGGTGCCAGAGCCATGGACTCAAGCTCAATGCCAAGAAATGTATAGTTATCCCCTTTGGGAAAAAGCATGTACCCATGACTTACCACATAGGTGGCAGTACACTAAACACCAAAAGTGTGATAAGAGACTTAGGAACCCAGGTGGACAGTGGTCTCACCTTCGATAACCATATTGCCACAACAGTCAGGAAATCCTTCTATGTGTCACACCTCAACACTAAGAGCTTTTCATCCAGAAAAAAAGAGGTCATTGTCCCACTGTACTCATCCATCATTAGTCCCATTATAGAATACAACGCCCCATTTTGTATGTACCTCTCAAGACATCTGCACCAACTGGAAAGGCCTCAAAAATACCTCACTAAAAGAATCACAGGCCTAAAGCAGATGCCCTATGCTAACCATCTAAAAATCTCCACCTATACTTTGTCGCATATCGTCTACTCAGAGGCTATCTCTGCTTAACATACAAGGTCATGTTTAAACTCAGAGCTGTTGGACATGCTACACTTAAAGAAATCCCAATCCCTCAGAGCCACATGCTCCAGGGATCTAAATCTTGTCATCACAATAAACAAAACATGCTGGAGGGAATAGGTTCCTGACCCAGAGACTCCCCAGACTCTGGAATAGACTGCCCATACATGTCAACCAGAGTGCCTCTTTGGCCCTCTTCAAAAGGAACCTTGATGATTGAATGGGAGATAGGAAATTCATCCCAGGGATCACATCAGTAGCCCTGCTAGACAGGGATCCAGGGAAGTAAATACTGTTGGAAGAAATAGCCAGGGAATTGTTATGGCTAGGCTTATATAGACCCTAGGGCTGATAGCCTGGTACCAACCTATGAACCTATATGAGCCCATTTTCAGTACAGGCTCAGAGGGAAAAGTTTCATAATCAAATATACAATACATGCAATTCAATAGATCAATATGATAAGTGCATAGCTATGCACAAGTTGCGGTGGACAATTGAATGAGCAAGGCAAAAATCTTGTTACATTATTAGTGGTTTGTACAATTATACTAAAGCTAGGATAATGAAGTTATTCATGTAAGTAGCATAGGTTCTTGCAACATAGTCTAAATAACTGATCCTTGCGAAGTCCTCAGCTTAAATATAGTTAAGCAAATATAGTAGATAGTAGCAGTACTGCAGTTAAGTAAGTAAACTGAAGGAGAATGAGTTATATCAGGGGAGTAGTAGTTACTGAAGGTGTAGGTAGTGTCAGGTTTTGAGAAGTGCAGTTTTGGCACACGTGTATTGCCATAGAGAGGAAAGGGATTGCCTCAGAGATTTTTTAAAGAGATGTGTGTTGCTGTCAGTCCTGAGTGTTAGTGGGAGGGTGCTTCATAGTTTAGCAAAAGTAAAGGAGTAGAGCATCTGACCACCTAAAAGATTAGGTTTTTCTACATTCAGAAGCAGTTGATTTTCAGATAGGAGAGATCTATTTGGAAGGTACAGGTTAAGTAGAGAAGAGAGGGCAGGGTAATTTGATGGCCTGGATATAAGTTTGTGTGCAGTGGTTAATTGTAAATATGTAAGTTAATGAGGGAGTTCTAGCTAGTTTAGTAGTTGTAATGAGGCACAGTGATGAGATGAATATTTTGCATCGGTTACAAATTTAGAAGTTTCATTGTAGCATGAGTCAAATTTAGATTTAAGAGAGGACTGGATATTGGTAAGAAGAGGGGCATCGTATAGAAGAGATGGTAGCAGAAAGGAAGAGGCTAGGGACAGTTTTTGTGAAGTGGTTGAGGAAGTATTTGTGTCTATAGAGCATGCCCGGTATTTTATGTATTTTTTTGATAGTGCTGTGAATATGCAGATCAAATGTTAGGTTTTCATCTATGTTGACACCTAAAAGTTTAGTGTTTGGGACAATATCAATGCTAGTGTTACCTTGAGAATGAATAGTGAATTCATCCTTGATTAGGGAAGTGTTTTTTTAGGGGTAAATAGCACAAGTTTAGTTTTTTGGGGATTTAGGGCAAGATGGTCATTGGTCATTCATGTTTCTGTAAAAGTGAGGGCACTGGAATTAGCAGTACAGATGGTTGAGTCATCTGCGTATTGGATGACAGTACCTTGACTAAGAGTGGTATGGAAGTTGTTGATAAAAATTCTGAAAAAAGGGGCCCTAGCACTGATCCTTGGGGACCACCTGTGGCTGTGTTAAGGAATGGAGAGAAGGAGTGTTGCCACTTGGTTGATTGTTGCATATCTGTTAGGTAGTTTGAAAACCAATTTAGTGCAGGGGGAGAGATGTCTAAGAATGTTTAGTGAGAAGAAGAGGGTGGGAGACTGTGTCAAAGGCCTTAGAAAGATCAGGAAAGAGTGAGGAGGCAATTTTTCCACATCACAGGCCTGGTTAACTGTGTCCAAGAAGGTTATAAGAGCTGTGGTAGTGCTATGACCTGGCATAAAACCATGTTGAGTGGGAGAAAGGATTTTGTTGTGTAGCAGATAATTAATAAGTTGTGTGAACACATTTTTCCAGGATCTTAGAGATGGGTGACAGAATAGCAATGGGTCGAAAGTCAGAGATGTCAGTATTATTTCTGCCTTTATGAAAAGGGAAAACATATGCGTATTTCCAAATTGTAGGTACGTAAGGCTTCTGAATAGATCTGTAAAGAAGTATGCTGATGGGATAGGCAATGGAGTTAGGTGATATTTGTAGGAATTCTGGAGGTAGGTTGTCAGGTGTGTTGGTGCAAGGTTTTTGAGTTTAAGAAGTAGTTTTTTTATAGTGGTGGTAGGTGTAGGTAAGAGAGAAAAGCTTGGTAAAGGTATTTTGTGTGGATGGATTTGAAGGAGCTAAGTTGGTTTGTGGAAAGTTGGTGGTGAGATTAGCTATGGTATTTAGGAACTATAAGTTAAAGTGTGAGGATATTTCAGTGAGTGTTTTATCTGGATTTGGACAAGGATTTTTATTTGAGCCTGGGTTTAGTAAAGAATTGATGGAGCTCCCAACGTTTTGGGGTTTTGCTTATGGTGCTTTTGTAGACTAAGGTAGTGTTCCTTTTTATTTTTAATGACTAGATGCTTTACTTGATTATGGAGTTGTTTATATTGTGTGAGGTCAGAGAGAGTCTTTTTTCCCATAATTGTCATGCTTTGTCACTGGCAGTCATGAGTTGCTTAGTGGGTCTAGTAAGCCAACTGGCATGATGAGTTTTCAGTCTCCTTTGTTAGAGTGGAGCTAAATTGCTTAGGATCTTGAGAAATGTGGAGTTGAAGAACTCTACAACCTCCTCAAGGGGAAAGACTTCCCAGTTTATGCTATTTAAAGTTTCATTAAGGGTGGTTAGGCAGAAGTGGGATAAGTCTGTAGTTTGATTACACTGGTGTTTACTTAGCATTGGGGTAGTTTTACTTATTATAAGGGCAGGTAGGTGATCACTAATGTTATTAGGGAGTGTCTCTGTGGAGGAAATTATGTCAGGGTCAGAGATCATGATCCAGTCCAAGACTGAGACACTGAAATTGTTTTTTTTTGGTCTAGTTATGTTGGTAATTAGCTGGGTGTAGTTATATAAGTTGATATTGGAGTAAGGATGGTGGCTTGAGATATCTAGCCTGTTAATATTTACATCACCCAAAATGATTGTTTCATTTTTTTATATCGTTTGTTGTCCAGGCTAGGATTTCCTCTAATATGGGAATGTTATTGGCTGGAGGGATATACTAGACTGTAATACAGATGGTCTTGCAGTTATTCATTTTTAAGTAGGATATTAATATTTCGGCTGTGGAAAAATTAGGGATAGACTTAATATATGGGCCGATATTAAAAGTGCAGGGTATATTCTGCGATACTTCCACCTTTTTTACAGGGTCTATTTCATTTTAAATAATCAAAGCCTGGGAGTAGAAATTCAGTGTTTTAAATGTAGGGTTTTAACCATGTGTTAGCAGCTATACTATCTGGCTTTTTGTGTGCTGTCCAAGCATGTAAATCTGGAATTTTCTTTCTGATGCTTTGAAGGTTAATGGCAGTGAAATGTAGTGATTTATAGGCGTTAGGGGAGTTGAGAGAGGAGGAGATGGGATCTGGGTTGGGATGTATGTCTCCACATACTGGTAAGTTGGAATATGTATGTGGGAGAATAATGGGTTGTTGTTTCCTTTATGAATTGCATTAATAATTTAAAGCCCCTTATCTAGCTTCAGTAGGGTTAGTTATTGTAAAAGTAAAATGCTAGCAGAGTGAAGAAAAATGAAAAGGAATGTTAGAGAGGCTATTGCAGTAGTAGAAATTCACTTGAGGAGGCAGGAAACAGCCAACAGGGCAAAGAAAAATATAGGGGAGAGATAGAGAGAGAAACCAAAAGAGAGAAAAAAAGTTGAATTTCAGAAAGACAGTTTTTTTTTTGCATGGTAATTTAAGAAAGATGTTTCACAATAGCAAGCTTCTTCAAATGTGTTTTCTTCAACTATACACATTAAATATCCATTACAATAACTATTACAGTTTCCAATATTGTTGATGCAGGATTTGATTTTAATGTACACTGTCTATTATACATTCATAGATTCGTAGATTCACAGGTTAAGTATTAGGCAATCAGTCTGCAGACCATTTCAAGCTTAGCTAAAAAAAGCTATTCTAAATTTCTGTCTAGCCTCAAGGAGGGTAAGACAAGATCAGTTGCAGCTGGTGACTTCAAATCAAGGGGGGGGGGGCTGCAGGAGACAGCTGAATGGGTGGGGTCAATATGAAGGGGTGTGGCCAATTAGAAAGGGGAGGGGCTATGCTCAAAACCACAGAAACTGTAACTTTAATTAAATATACTGCCCTGGGTGCCAAACCGTCATTATGAGAGTCCAGTCAAGCCAAAATGAAGTGTAGAAGAAAAAAAAAAGATATTTCAATGCATTGGCTGCATGACAGCTTACTTAATATCTAGATGGAAACAAAAAGGTTGCGAGGCATGAAAAAATAAATTACCTTTTAAATACATTACTGGAATGCCAGTCAAAATCAAGTATAAGAAAAACAAGCAGCACTCAACTCAAACCACTTCTCCTTGCACTGCAGTTCTAATTATAATTTATATTCAGCTTTATTAAAGTATCAAGTAACATGCTGAAAGTAGCAATCTCTGTGATACCCCCACTTGTAAAAATGTTTCTTATCCAAAAAAGACCTGCTGCCTGACAACTATCTACTTGTTTCATGGGGAAAACATGATCAAAGAAAAAACAAAAAGCAAACAAGAAACAAGCTCAAGATACATTGCTTAAAGGATTGCTGTACATTAATGGACCACACATGATAGATTGGCATTCTGTTTGGTTTACAGGTAAAGCCTGCAAAGATGACTGCAAGTCTCCAACAAATGTAATGAGCTTCTTAAAATAATGTAATACTGTCCTTTATTACAAATACTGTCATATGCATTTCAATACCCAAGGCGTATACATTATCTAGTTATGTAAGTATTCTCTGCATGGCAACAACAGAAAGGCTTTCGATGTTGGCAGTTCTTTAACAGTATGCTTATTAAAGCTTACTTGCATCTTACAATCTCAGACAAGCTTACCTGATGGTCCTTAAAGCATTGCTACTTAAACACAGAGCAGCAGGCACTTTCTGAGTAATAATATGCATAAATCAATAGTATAAAAATATGACAGAAACCAGAACATTCTGCAAAATCAAGGACAGAATAAAAGTAGCACTTGTGTCTACCTTGGATGGGAGGATACTCTGCACATTTACACTGCATAACTGCTCCTTGCCTTGCTTGGACACATCCAGAGTCACTACTTGGGGGAGTGGGGTGCAACAAGTATGTCACAATTTGAAATGTCTCTGGCTTACTGTGATGGCCCTGACACATTTGCCATACCTCTCAACCCCAGAACAAGAAATATGGACAGAGCCATACATAGAAGTGGGACAAAGGCCCAGAAATAAGGACATGTTTTAAATATTGCTCTTATAAACTTAGAAAGATAATAGAATAGTAGGTCTTGCATTAGTATGAATTTTCTGAAAGGTACGAAATCTGAAACTCAAATGTCTGTCATTATTTTCTAACTTCAGTCTTTAACGATTTGCCACTAATTTGCCAAAAAACACAATTTTATGAAAAATTTACAAAAAAATGTGATGGAAAAATATAAAATAGCCACATAATACAGCTGGGAACCTGTCAAAGAAGGGACACTTTTTCAATATTAGTACTGCTAACTTCAGCAGCTGACAAAATAAAAGAATCTAAATGCATTTTGAAATAAAAGTAATCTATAACTGATTATTACAATTATTTCTTAATCGTAAGCCATTTTGCATCGGGATTATTAGGGGAAGAGCAACATTTTGAGCTAAAATCGGGGACAGTTGAGAGGTTTGGATATGCCTAATTCTGTAAAGCAATTTATTTGCACGTACCTCTCAACCTGTTAATGCAGGAAATCTGGGCAAGGCCAAATATACTGGGGGAACATATAAACAGTACTATAAATTGTTGTATAAACTGAGACAATTGATAGAATAACAGGTATTGCTTTAGCATGCATTTTTCTGAAGGTTATGAAGTCTGAAACTCAGAGTCTGTCATTATTTAGTGACTTAATTCCTAAATCATTTGCCATAAAACCACACATTTTATGAGGAACAAACCAAAAATATGAAGCAAAAAATCTATTCATTCTGTGAAAATCTGGACAGCTGAGAGGTATAGTTCAGTCAGGGCTGTCTTTGAGTTTGCCGCCCTTCCCCCTCAAAAAATCATGGTCACATGGAGCCTCCCCTCTGCAGCCATTCCAATGAACCATTACTTGGCTATTTCACCCCATTTACCATAAACACTAATATGCAGGTGCTGCTGTAGCATTGTCACCTCACAGTAAGACGTTATCCTGCTCGATTTTCAGCTAAAGTGTCTTCTGTGTAGAGACATGTGTGAATGCGCGTACCTTCGTTGAAGGTTGTATGTCAGGGCTGGCAACTCAGTATGTAAAAATCTGCTGCTAATCATTAGCGGACCAGAGTTCTGCTGTGGCGACCCCTAACTGGGAAAAGCCGAAAGATACAACAACAACTAATGTGCATACTGCTTTACTTCTACGATGATTTGGACTTCATTTGAAAATTTCAGTTTGCATTTTACACCACAAACACTAAGACATCTGCTAAATAAAGCAATGCAATCTCACAATGAAAACAGACTTAGCATTAAAACTTTTCTGCCCTTGAAACTCACATTCATTGAAACAGCATTGAAACTCACATTCAAAGAAAATACATTTTGCCACTGGCAGATAAAGATTAACTTTGAGCTGTTTTCAAATCATAGGCCCCTTGCACACGAAACATACACGTGGTCTTTGATACACTTTCCTGATTGTATTAAATTATATTCCTTGTACACTATAGTACAGTTGTTAGAGGGCGTTTTAAATTTGTTTTGAATGTTTTTCCAGTAAACAATGAATCAAAATGCATGCACCAATAACAACAAAACTGCCCAATTCAGAACATTTCTATCACAAAAGTCTACTCAAACTTCTACAGTCCACCAGTATCAGTAAATATGCACAACCTCTGAAGAAGTAAAAGCCATCTAAATAATTCCACATTAAAGAAATCTGCAACTAATGAATAGGTTGCTGCTAGCAAACAACCTTATATTTCATTGTTTCATCTACAAATAAAGTGCCTGTTGCCCTTGAGGAATAAACTGCCTAAGTTGCATTAAAAAATGATAAGCTAGTAATATTGCAATAGGGAATGGATAGCAAACTGATTACAGGTTCATAGTTACTAGGTATTTTCACCAAAAAGGACTGCAGCATCCACCTCCTTTACAATACAGTACAATATCAGCAATGCATCTACCTACTGTGGGAGTAGAACCCACAGCCTTCTGCATCAAAAGGAAGTACACTACCTGTTGTGCTATTAACAATGCAACCAGACTTGGCATAAGCAGCACTAAACTTTTGTTCCCCTGCAGATCTCAGCTTCTTGTAAAATCTGCTTGACACTCCGCTGCATCTTTGAACTTTGCAGCACAAGAAATATGGAAAAATCCAAAATTTAGGGTGGGGGGCAAAAGACCAAAAAACAAGGACACATTTTAAACATTGCTTGTATAATTTTGGAAAGTTGTTAGAATAAAATGCTGTGTTACCACCATGTATTTTACTGCCAAGTATTGAACCCAGGACCCTGTGCAAAACAGTCAGAGCAACATATCACTATGCCAGATCATCTATTTGTTGAAAGAAAGGAAGACTGAAACTTAAATGGCTACCATTTAGTGAATTTAGTTTTCACTATAGCTGTCAACATCTCAGCGCAAAACACCTGAACAAAGCCAATAATGGGGGAATACAGCCCCCAAACATATTCAGTGAGTTCAGTTATCACCACAGCTCTCAACCTTGGCACAAAAAACCTGGACAAAGCCAATAATGGGGGAATACAGTCCAAAAAATAGGGACAAATATTCATTGAGGACACCAGAGCAAACTCACACAGAGAGAACATGCAGACTCCACACAGAAGGTACCCCAGCCAGGAATCAAGCCAGACAACCTGTAGCTATCAGGCAACAATGCTACCACTGCACCACTGCACTACTGGCTGCGTTAAGAAACAAAAATACAGAAACCACAGATTTTATGAGGAACAAACAAATATGAGACAAAAGTTTGCAAGCATTTTACAAATGGTGGTGGGTAGGGAATTCAGGGTCTTGCCACTTGGGCCCAAGGTACATGGTTCAAGCCTTATTCTCTACCCACCACCATGTAGCAACTGGGGCATTGCACACACCCTACATCCAGCAGATCTAGGTCCTCATGCAGTAGATCTGTAGTAGCCTGAATCCATCCTCTGCAGTCGCCAATCACCTTTCTGTCCTCCATAGCAGGCTGTTCTGGTTTTGATGTGAGTGGGCTGGAGCCTGCAGGTGATGCAGTCCAGTATTCTTCTGGTCTGTTCAGTTGTCACTGCACAGACTTCTGGACTGGCAGGGTGGAGTTCCCTTCCTTCCCTGTCTGGACTACCTAGTAGAGCAGTCTGGAGTTCAGGAACTAAGCACGCATGCATGGAGTTCTGGGACTTGTGAATTTTATTATTATTTTTTTAATTCTATTAACTTTCTACAGTGGGGGGGGGGTCTCACAATTTATTTTTCTTTTACAGGTGGGGGGCAGTCCTATAGCACGAGCCGCCCCTGGATAAGATAGGCAGGTGAGAATTTGAGGCTGCCCATACAACTAACTTGGTTTACCTTGAAGGTGACAGGGCAGATACACTGCTTGATATGCAGTGAAAGTATGTTTCAAAGATGAGAGACAGCTTGAGATATGACTATATCAAGCCAACATGTCTTATTTATCTGCTGATAAAGGTTCAGTTCCTTTAACCAAGTATTTGAGGTTTGTTTTTATTTGAAGGGTATGTATGTGAGAGAGCCAGGAATGTGGTGGCTTGCTACATTGTCTCGAATACATTTGCAGTTTATTATTATGCGGTTTTATGCAGACAAACACTGCAGAATGGGAACAGGACTAGTTTTGAACATTGATGATCTTTGCCCTTTCTCCAGTCTTATTTAACTGTAGTGGTAGTATATTTGAGTAAGGGGCTATGAGACTGCGGTGGGCTCATCCTCTAAAAATGTGGATATGATGGTTTCTATATAGCCTATGTGTTTATTTCATTAATAATGCCTTCACAAGTTTTGGCTTTATCATACTGACATGAACCCTTATTTTATTTTTACAGTTTTGTTATTACAGTATGACTTGAGTGATTCTCTGCTAAGGATCAAAACTGATGTATAGGTATATCTATATATGTATAGCTTTAGGATTCCTGTGTTTTGTCGACGATACAAAATGTTTAGGTACAAAATGAAACCACAAAATATAGAAAATGGAATTTGCCCCTCCCCCATTGTGAATTGGTATACATAATTAGCAGTGGGCATGGGGGATGCAGGGGGTGGAGGGGGGCTTGCCCCCATGCATAAAATTGGTTTCAACATTTTATGGTTTTGACATTTTGTACCATCAACATTTTGCACTTTAAATGCAACACAAGGGAACTGAGAAACTTAGTATTTTGCAGATTTGCTCATCTTCATGTGTTTAAAGTTCACACAAGAAGTTGCACCTTATCTAAAATATGGCTTTTTTTCAGTTTTGCATCTACTTTCAACAAACTTTATTTTATTTACTTAGTTTATTTTATTTATTTTACATCTGTTGACCGGGTTAGCCCGTCTGAGCTGAGTGGCCTATTTTCAACGGATACCCGGGGAGAAAAGCTCCACAGTAAAGTCTAATTTTTATACAGAAGAAATTAGCTAATAAGCAATCCATTATTATTCAATACATACATACAAGGTAAGTATAGTTTTACAGTAGTAGTTGGAGAAAAAGGCTGTAGCCTGAGTAAGCATTGTACAAATCAAAGTGAAATACATAAGTGATAAAATAGCAGTGTTACAAAACAATGTTTTGACAACTAGGCATGTAAAGGTTCAGTAAAAGAAAATGGTGGGAGAAGAGTTTGGTTGGAGGAAGAGTGACATCTAAAGGAGGTTGAAAGTCTAAGATAAGTTAGCTGGCTTAGAATAAAATGCACAAGGAAAGGGAAACTAGTGAGATTAAACAGGAAGAGAGTGGGCATAAGAGGGGAGGAGATGATAGGAGTCGTAGATGCATTGGAAAGTAGTTTAAGGAGGATGAGTGCAGTGGCAAGACCAGTGAGTTTTTAGATATTTTCTGATGCCTGTTTTGAATTGTTCAGGGTGTTTAAGGGATCTAATTTCTAACGGAAGTTTGTTCCAAGATATGGCAGGGTTATAGCTGTAGAGGTTGCAACCGGTTTTGGTCTTGGGTTTATATATTTGTAGCAGGTCATGGTCAGAGCTGCGTAGAGGCCTAGTTGGGAAATATTTGAAGATAATAGGAGTGATGCTAGGACAGTACGAGTGCTGGTATATACGACAGTGGTGAGACTTATACGTCTGATGTGCAGCGAATCTAGACACCTTGTTACAGGTTGATTCAAGTTTAGCTAAGAGAAAGTAGTTCAGGTTAGTAAGAATGTGACAGCTATACAATAGGATAGGTAGAAGGTATGCATGTGACACAGTTATTTTTGCATTGGTAGTTAAGAATTTTTTGTTGCGGTAAAGGAGTCCAAGTTTTTGGTGTATCTTTTTAATACAGTTAAACAAATGTAAATCGAACTTCAGTTGGTCATCAATTGTAACTCCTAGGAGTTTAGTGCTGGATTCAACTGTCATCATGAAAGTAAAAGTAGTTTTGAGATTAGTTAGGTTTTTGGGGAGAAAGAGTAAGAGTTTAGTTTTCTTAGGGTTGATAATTAGTTTGTAGAATCCTGGTTCTGTGACAACAGAGTTAAAGGATGCTTGGGTGGCTAAGTTGAGATTGGAGTGATGGTGATGACTGTTGTCATCTGCATATTGTATAAGGGATGAATGGGGACAAGAGGTATATAATAAATTAGTGAAAATGTTAGAGTAGTGAGCCAAGGATAGATCTTTGGGGGACTCCCATTTTCAGTGGGACGGGATGGAGCAGATGGCCATTTGACAGATTGTTGATGATCAGAGAGGTAGCTAGAAAACCAGGTGTCAGCAGAAGAAGAGAAATTAAGGTTTGATAGTTTGGCCAGAAGAAGAGGATGGGTGACCCTATCAAAGGCCTTAGAGAAGTCCAGGAAGAGGCAGGAGATCAGTTTATTGTTATAACAAGCAAGGGAGATGGTGTTTATGAAAGATATTAGTGCAGATGAGGTACTATGTTTAGGGCAAAAGCCATGTTGGGTAGGTGTGAGTAGGTTATCCTGAAGTAGGTATTGCGTAACTTGTTTGAGGATACATTTTTCCAATACTTTTGAGGAGACACAATTGCGATTGGTCTGAAATTTGTGATGTTGGAGGAGTTAGCTCCTTTATGTATAGGTAAGGTGTAGAATTTTTTCTATAAGGAAGGGACATAAGATTCTGGGATAGAGCGATTTATTGAGATAGATACAGGGAATGCAAGAGGTTCTGCTGCAATCTGCAGGGAATGGAGGGTAGGTTGTCAGCAGAAGGAGATCAGGGTTTAAGTTTTGAGAGTAAAGATCTAATATACTTCAAAATTACTGTTTTAAGGGTGAAGGACTTAGAGGGATTTAGAGGAGAGGTAGAATTGGAGAAGTTGTTAGCATTATTAGTAAAGCGGAAGGAGATAAACATCTTAGATATAGATTCAATAAAGTGGGTGGTGAATAAGTCAGCTGTTTCCTCAGGTGTGTTGTTAGGGCAGTGGTTTGGGAGGAAGGGCTTCCTGGATGGAGAATGTTATTTAAAGAGTTACAGAATTTCTTGGGGTCTGAGCTTTGGGCAGAGGAGAGGTTGGTTTAGACATTCTTTTTGTGTTTAAATATACTTTTTTTTACCTGGTTTCTGAGTTCTTTATAATTTTGTAAATGAATGGGGAGCTTGTTTTTATCCATAGTTTCCACATCCTGTCTCTGTTTTTCATTAGGGTGTGGGTAGGATTAGTTAACCAAGGAGATATACTGGATTTGATTATATTTTTTATGTGACCACTGTAGGTATTTTAAATGAGTGTGTCACAAGTGTCCTGTGTATTTAAATATGTTTGACTTGATGTTTTTGAAGTGAAAAATACTTTTTTGCAAAATCAGCCTTTGTTCATGTAACAGAGTTTATTGAATGAAACAAATTACATTTTTGAATCTTTTTTTTTTCATTTTTCTGGATCTGTTTCTTGGATTGATTCATGTATTAACTCTGAGTGAGCAGTTGTGTGTGTGGGGGTGGGGTGGTCTAGTCTGGTCTCCGGGGCTGTAACTTCATCACCAAGCAATGCCTCCACAGTGGGTAAAATAGAAATTATCCACAACTTACCACTGTATGCAGCCAAAGTTTGCAGAATGTATATTCAGTGGTGGGTGTTACTACAAGGCAGCAGATCATGAAAGAGAACTTTGACTGCTCTGATTAGATGTGGCAGTCACAATTTAGGTTCAAAATGATTAAATGTGACTTCTTTAATCAAGACACATGAATTGAAACTTAACTATTTAATCATCAGACTAGAAATGTCAGAAGTAATGACACAGCAGTATTGTTGCAATAAAAAGTAAAAAGTACTTTACAGGAGATATGACCCATGCATACTATAACATGGTAGGGATTCATGTCCATATCTCTGTATATAAAAATACACAAATTTGCACAAACTCTGAGCAAAGACAGAAATTGGTTTCCAAAACATTTTACATTTTCTTTTTACCCATTGTTGCTTACTAATGGAATCAGGATAAATAGCAAAACAGTGCATTATTGGTGAAACAGACACAGAAAAATCACTTACTATCATTATAGTCATTAGCAATTGATCAAGTCTCAGCAAAATGAGTCACTAGAACTCTATGTTCTTCATAATGCATCCGAATGATTATCATAAGGCAGTAGGTACAAACTAGGTACCCATTTGTAAAGAGAATATATGCCATGAACAACTTTAACTTTTTTGGTAACATTTAATCTTATTAAATATATTTGAATACGTTGGCATATGTATTTGAGAGGGGGGTATCTGTGTTACTTTAGGCAAGCAGAATATTAGTTTATGAAGGCTAAGATATTTTCTTTCCTATACTTACTGAAAATACAATTAACACCAGTACTGTTTCCATTGTCCCACTGTAGGTTGGAATATCTACAACTATTTGCCAAAAGATATCTTTAATTCAGTGTTGTTAAAATATTTTTAGCTGCCAAGTACATATTTTGTAATTGTGATGGTTTCTCATTCATATACCCCACCCTGATTCTGAGGCCCATAACCTTTATTTGCTATTCATAGATACTACAAAAGTAAAAGTGTATCTATTAGAGTTTTAAATCGTTTAAGTATTAAGTCACTACAGATTTACAACATTGTTTTACAAGACCAACATGAAATCCCATGTTTCCCTACAGAGCCACTTTTGGTAAAGGTCAAATCACAAACAGATTTTGAAGTACTCAGACAATTCCTTCATATCATGAAGTCATTAAGTTTCATATTACATCATAATCTATTATATGAAGTGAGAGCCTTACATCAAATTCAGGAGATACAATGTGATGTATAAGGAGTGACAACAGTGGGTCTTCATTTTCTGCACTCAGGTTTTGCATTTTTCAAATAAATATTTTTCTTCAAATTTGTACCACTGTATTTTAAAACATTTTGTCTTCCCTTCAATTATGCATTTAAAATGCCCTATTTCATGTGAAAAATACATTAATACAAAGTTCAACCACCGTGTAACAGTTGGCCGAATAACAGTGCAGAACAAGTTTCACATGTGCAGTATAGAATTAATGTCAGAGTTTAAAAGGCAGTTTGGATTGATACTGAATGCATTAAAAATAAGGATAAAAAGGAAAACAAAACTGCAGTTTAGATGTTTCTGTAGCATTTATCTGAATTACATAATGTTCACACTGTGCTGGCACTGTAGGGGGCAGTTAGGGCACTTTAATTTCCAAAGCAGGTGCTAAACCAGCATCAGTGTGCTGCCTTTAATTGCCACAGCCACAGTGGGAGGTATAGATTCAGTACTGTGAGGTAATTTGAACTGTGTGAAGTAGCAAGTTGCTTTACATTCAGACATAATAGAACAGTTTGTCAGAACACATTCTTTATCCCTTTACTGAATTAAGAATACATTAAGGTCAGCATCTTTAACTAGATTCATGCTTGTGAAAATTGTGATGCATAACAATAACCACAAAAACTACTTTGCTACCTGTTTTCTTCTTTTGCAAATATTGCATTGATCTTTTTTTAATAGTTCTTGTAACACACTTGGCTTTTGGTTTATTAACCTCTTTCATAAACCAAAACCAGATAAGTATTAAAGCTTACCCTAAAATGGCTGCAGTATTCTGGACCTTTTGACCCTGGAATATATATACTTAAGAAGCAATACAGTACTCTGATACAAAGTTACCAGTAGGTGTAACAGTATCATCAGCTCTAATAGATATGACTTACTTGTTTATTACACAGCAAAATATGGGAAAAAAAACACAAGGGGCAATACAGAATGCAGCCTGTGAAAGTTTTATAACTAGTTGGGAGATTGGCAAACATCTCACACATTTTTAAGCTTGTAATGGAAATACTTGAAAAACCTTTGTTAATGAAGTTCCAAAGAAATCATCATTTTTAATGAATTTTATTTTGTCAGGTCTTTAGAAGAATTCCAAACTCTTTCCATCAGATTCATACATTTCAATCAGTAAATAAATTTGATATTTCTTAAGATAATGTCATGCAGTGCATATTATTTTGACTTTGTAATCATTCATTTTGTATAAGTTGTGAGAATTCTGGTGCATTATTGTAAAATTTCTGTACAGGTTTAAAGAACCCTGTTCCATTACAGTGAAACACTTGTACTGTATCTGTTTTTTTTTTTTTTTTGCCATGTTTTAGACATGCCTCTTTCTCTGCTTGTTTTAATTCACTTCTACAGTTACCACTACATTTCAGTATTCACAAAAAGTAGATACTTTCTCAAAATATAAGATAAATGAATATACAAGGAGCAGTTTATAAGACCTTACTTAAGTATATTCTCTGATACCTTTCTGTAAGTCCTTATAAAGCATCCTTGGACTGGAGTCATTTGAATTAGCTTGGAGATTGGAGTGATATTTTATGAACTCCACACCAAGTCTTCAAATTCATATTCCATTTACTCCCCCGGATTCACTATCATTCCGTGCAGGACTAGCTTAGTCCTGCACAGAAGCAGCCATTTAGGAGCAATATGGCAGCACGCCATGTATACTAATGAAGGTGAGCTGCCTGAAATCCTAATCTTACATGGAGCATGTAAGAGTGCAGGGGGCGTGTCTGAGATCAGAGCTGTCAGAATATACATGCTCCTACAATGAAGAACAACAAACAAGTCATAAAAGAATGAGCGAGACCGCTCATAGGTGTACGCATACCCCCAGCAACACCCCCCACGTGTAAAAGAGCAATAGTTAAAACAACAAATATAAAGATTTTTTTTTTAATGAAACAGATTAAATTTAACCGTAGGTGCGCGGGTTTGCCCATCACTTAGCTACAGTTAATGCAGCTTAAATGGCACGAGGATAAAAAGCAAGATATATTCAAATGAAGCAGGACAGCAATAGTGTAGTGGGCAAAGCATTTGCCTTATGAGCAGTTGTTCCCAGTTCGAGTCCCACTCCAGTACATTCTATTTTCCGTGTCAAATCACTTTACGACCAATATTTTTAGTTGCATAACCTACTAAATAACATATATTTGTGAACTGGAGTACTGCATTAAATGCAGATGTGAGGTGTCAGTGTCATAATGTTGCAAAGCCCACAGATAATCACATGTGCCCCATACAGCATATGTACACAGGAATCAGGGATACGAATGGAAGGTAAAATGTGTAATGAATGATAACTCCATACAGTTTCCCAATCCACCACCTTCCCAAGAACCATTAGACATTACTGTCTAAATTAGTGCAGTGGTAAGTGGGAGTTAGCACTAGTAAGCAAGTGCAAGCACTATTAAGCAGTAGTAAGCGGGATTAAGCATATTTAAGCCCATTTTGCACGGGGGTAAGCAATGCGCACACAGGTTAAGCAATATTGAAGCTAACTCTCTCTAAGCATATTTAGCATCGCTTACCCTCACGCAAACCCATGCAAACCCTCTTACAATTGCTTAAAAGTGCCTTTGTATGCAACAGCCGCTGTCCTGGCCAGAAACAAAATAAACAGTCTTTGTAGGTCTTGAAGTCAGGATGCTGTACACTATAGTCACAGTAGTTAACCACTAAGCCATCACACCAGTACATATGATTGAGGTATCACCAAACAGATCCTCACTATAGGAAATTCAAACTGAACATGTGAAAGGAATCAATATACAGTCTTATGTTGTATAACCTACTACATAACATAAATATGTGAACTGGAGCACTGCATTAAGGCCAGATGTGAGGTGTCATTGTAATAAAGTGTTGATGTCCACTAATAAACACAAGGACCCCATACAGTGTGCGTACACATGAATCAAGGATATAACATGCAATGAATAATAACTCAATGCCAAAAAGCAAATAGTATGCAAATTAAAAATTAAGCAATGCTAAACATTGCACAGCCCAGTTTACTAGGCATAAGCAATGTGTAGGCCAGCTAACTCAATTTGCCTATTGGTATACCCCTTTAAGCAATGCCAACCTTAAGTAAGCAGGTTTGCCCATAGCTTAGACTTTTCAAAACCATCCAATCATGGCAAAGTGTGGGAAATCAGCCCTATTTAAACCCAACAGGTGGGAATACATCTCACAACTGGTTGTAGCTTCCCCTTGTAGGCACTTATATCTGGAATGGGAGTGGGTGTGTGCTTTCGGGTGCAGCACTGGGGCATCCAGGAGTCCAGAGTCATGGCAGGACTCCTTATGAAAGACCATGAGCAGAGACTGCTGCAGGGCCAGTACCAGGGTTCCCATTATAAAGCAGAGGCATGGTACCATCTCACCCATGATTTCACCAGTGCCACTGGTTTACCCCGAACTGGTGAGGAGGTCAGGCACATCACTATGCCAACCTGAAGAGGCGAAAGGGGGATCTCTTGGATCAGTGGATCCAAGAGGCTAGGAGGATAGGGTAGGTCCCAGTCATGTGTAAATATCACTCCACTAACTGTTTAATAATTGCCAGCTCATGTATATTATGGATATGTATGGCTAAATATTCCTCTTATGTCCTTCACAATGGCAAGTGAGCGGGCTGTGAACCAGGAGGCCCATGGACGTCGCTTGTAGCAGTTGTGACGCGAGGCAGGTTAGTAATACTTTTGCATGTACTGTCATAGTAAATAAATCTAAAAGTAGTAGTAAGTTAATTGTCTGTATAAAACCTGTATTGTTTAAGACAAGTACTGCATGCACCAGAAAATATGGCAGGAAGAGTCTCATATAGGTTGTATGTAAATAAAAGCATACTAGCCTGACAATAAAGGTCTAACTGCTGGACTGCATGTGTTTACTCTGGTATCATATGGTAATGTAGATTTGCAATCACTTAATAGTACTGTTGTATTAAGCACTGTTACCCACACTGTGCAACATAAATAAAATGTGTAGGAATGTCTGTATATGACTGGTGTAATCCCAAGAAGTCATATAGTACAACTGAGAGAGACATAGACAGAAAACAGATGATCCCAGACATTTAGGCAGCAAACAAGAAATACAACTGATTGTCACACATCTATAAGAACAAACCTGTCACTCTCTAGCAACTCCCCCAAATATTATGAGAGTAATAAGCCCAAGTATGTCCCATCTACACCTCCATGTTGTCAAGCTGTGACCACAGTGCGTACAGTAACAGAGTGAGATGTATGTGCATAATACTAATGTGGAATCTGGTATTTTGTGTGGCAACAATCAGGTAGTGATAAACATTGCTTCCACAGGTCTGTCAGATATGAACACTGTGCCTAGAAAGTAAAGCTTGATACCCTGTACTGGTACTGTTTACTCTGGTATTGTATGCCATTGTTATTGTTGCAGTTGCTTTAGATAATAAGGTATTACTCATCACTGTCACCCACACTGTGCTACATAATATAACTGTTTAGGATATCCTGTATAAGAGTGTTGTAAGTCACTAAAGGTTTAAGAAGAGAATAGTCTAAATATGTCCCAGTTCACCTACATGTGGTCAAGACATGCCCAGAGTCTGTGCAAAAAGAGATGGACAGGTATGTGCAAAACATCAACATGGAATCTTGGAGTATGTGTATAAACAGTTTGTTAGTGTTAAACAATTCCTCCACAGGTATACCAGGTAAGATGTGTATACTGCAGGTAAAACCAGTTCATGTATATAGTTGTTGACAGCCATACAACTGTCCAAAGTAAGGCAATAGGGTAGTGTACCAATACTTTTAAGGTACAGATAACAGCACTGATGAGGAAAGCAATGTGAACTACAGGAATATACTCGTTGCTAATTGACATCTCCCCCCCCACACCATATCTGCAACAATAAACTAAATACCCAACTCAATTGGTATGTGCTGACTTAACTGTAATATTGGGACATATGTCCTATTGTTTGATAATTATTTAAATATGTTTCTATGCATGTGCTATGTTGAAATACTTCAACACTGGTGGCATGGTGCCATCAATGTACCTGCATGCTGTTGTAATTACCACTGTGTTCCCATATATGCATGTGTTCTGTTTGCTATGCAACTGTTCCATATCTGGTATCTGGGTTAATGGGAATATCTATGCATGCTGTTATACCTAATCCTAAAATGTGTTGACTATTATTAACCCACATATGTTGATAAAACATAAACACCATAGCATGTATGGGAATGTGGGTCCCAGCAGACCCACCTGCCCCACCTCAGCTGCCACATATGTTGATAAAACATAAACACCATAGTATGTATGGGAATGTGGGTCCCAGCGGACCCACCTGCCCCACCTCAGCTGGCAGTGGCACCGGGCACCAGCACCTCTGGGGCCCAACTCGGGACCTCCTCATCTGTTTGTCCTGCACCACCTTCTGGCGGAACCACCTCAGGGGATGGGGCTCGCCCCCCCTGGGAGTGGGCGCAAATAGGAACCTGTCACCCATCACCAGGTCCGGGTCGTGGTGTGTAGTGTGCTCAAACAGCAGTTTGGAGATCTGCTATGCCAGTTCCAGGGCCGTGTGTCATGAGTAGAGGGTTAGCCTGGCTCTCCGACTCAGCCCCCACCACAGCCACCTTCAGGGCTGTGATGGTGCAGTGGTGACTGCCCATGGGTGGGGACCTCAGTCCTGCTGTTTCCACTAGGGGGCTCATGGGCTTCTGATTTCCCAACATCCCTCTCCATCAAGGTGTTTACCCACCACGTGTCATATACCACCCCTGTATGTGTCTTGTTTGTCTTGTCTATTAACCTAACCAACCTACCTCCCCAAATATATCTACCTATCCCTCCCCAAGATCCCACTCTCACCTAAAAAAAAAACAAAAAGGGCAATCTGTACCCAAAAAAAAAAACTCGCCTCATATATAGCTGTCCATTTCGCACACATGTCCACTGGACGCATGCAATCTGGTCTAATTGGCTACACAACATATTATTGTTGTCCTCACCTCTCTCTCAGGGGTTTGAGTGTCCAAATCTATCCCCAAATTCAGTGTATATGCACAGCTATGGACCTTCCCTACACCCTTCCTGCACATCTCTAGCTATTTTCCCTACTGTCTTTCCCTCTTTGTGCCCCTTTTTCACCACTTTCCTATCAACCCTTTTTTCTTTTCTTTTAAAGAAATTAGCATGGGGATAAGCGGGAATAAGCACTTTTAAGCAGCAGTAAGCGGGTTTAATCCTGTTTGCCCAGGGGTAAGCAATGCCTACACAGGTTAAGAAATTGAGAAGCTAAATCAGTATAAGAAACTGTAACCAGAAGTTAGCAGTGCTTACCTCCACCCAAACTCGCGCAAACCCACTTACAACTGCTTAAAAGTGCCTTAATCACTCTGTATCCAATGGCCCTTGTTCTGCCCAGCAACAAAATAAACAGTCTCTGCAAGGCCCTACCCCAGGATACTGCACACCATAGCCAAACTGATTTACCACTAAGCCATATCAGATATACATAACACTGATGTTTTCAAAAGCATATCATCCAGCACAGTCATTCAACAGTACAAGAAATGTATTTATACATGTAGATGGATGTGTGTGTATATATATTTATATCTAAATAGATGTATGCATACATATATATATATATATATATATATATATATATATATATATATATATATATATATATATATATATATATATATATATATATATATATCTACATATATCATGCAGTACAGTCTGGCTACCATAGGGAATGTACAATGTGGAAGCAATAAACATTCCTAAGATACATATATGTAGACACATATATGTAGATACATATATATACACATATATATAGATATATATGTAACTACACATACACACACAGAGAAACATATGTAGAGAGTATACACCATATGGAACAGCCAGTATGCCCACAATTGCCACCTTACCAACTGGACACTGTATGAGTCACCCATACAAATGACAATTGTTGCCTGCAACATATACCCACAGAGAGGTCAAAGGATATAACACCAAGCACAGGTTTGTATACATCAGAAAGCTTTATTTGTGTAATATTACAGTTGTATATGCCATGTCATATAACTGTTTAGACTCTGAAATACATATAAACAGATTAATGCAGCTGTCAAACAGATAAATTAATACAGTAGTCTGGAAAGAATTACATATGTTGCTGTCCAGGCCTAGGCCTTCAAGTAGTACAACAGTAAAGACAGACTGGGCCACAGGATAACAATCAACAGTAAGTAATGTAGATGAATAGTCCAGAAGCCTCTATCTACACTCCATACACAATCCTTAGGAGGTAAAGTCCTCATTTGACACAATGGGATGTATCTGTTACATAATAAGGCATAACTGAAACCATCAAAATCACACTGACAAGCAGAGCAGTCTGTATGGCAGGAAGCAGTAGGCCTGCATTTACCCAAGATGAATTGTATGGTAATGTACATCCAGATACCTTAAGGCAGCTTACCCCTGATACCCCCACATGTTGTAACAGCCTAGGTTAGTTATGGTGCACCCCCCACACACACACACAGACTGACATACAGGGCCATATACCACTGTTAGATACACTGACCTCTGGACTGCATAAGGGCACACATGTATTATGCAGATGAAGTCCACACATATATGGACCCAACCCTCCCCACAATATGTGTAGGGGCCACAACAGCAGTGGAATGATGGCAGGAATTGTGACATGACATACTCACAGGCCACTACATAACGACCCCTGACAGCATATCATATGGACAAAGCCTGGTATGTAGGTGGAGGACAGAGGCTGCAACACAGGCCCATATGTGAAATAGTGTTGTCATACACTAAGCAAGTCATTGGGTTTACAGGATAGTCTGCAACATACCCTTAGTCAGGAATATAAAGTCAGAAACACAAATGGATATAGCCATGTACTGATAGCACTCAACACACACACAGCCAGTGATATATCTGACACAAGACCTGTGTGGTGGACAGGCAAAACATAACACGCACACCTCTGCCCATCAAGTGGATAGGCACACAGCTGAGAGCTATGCAGACAGACTGCAGTTTGTGTTAAACTAGTATGTACACACAAACCCTGTAACACTAGTGCTATACAATGCATACAACAACAGTACTCACACTCTCTACTCTCACTCTCTGTTTGTAGTTCTGGAACCTCATACAAATATGTAGCTGGCTTGAGTGTGCAAGTTCTCTTGTAAGAGGTATTGCTACCTGCTGTCTGTAACATTGCTGCCCACACACGGGAAGGATGTCCACCATACAGGAAAGGTAAAGGGACCATGCCCATATGATGTAGGGATTTATAGTAGTGGGTTGCCATGACAGTGGTAATTGGAAGTACTACACAGCTGGCTGCATGCAGGTAGCAAGTGGAGGACACTGATTGGTGCAAAGGCCATCACTTGATCATGTGCCTCACCCACAAAAGCCATGCTACAATCTATCCCAGGCAGCTCAATCCACTGAGAGAGAGAGAGAGAGAGAGAGAGAGAGAGCAGAACAGTGCAGCTGTGCAGGAAGGAGTTTTGAGATTGTGGACCTGATGTCTGAATGTATCCCATATATAGGTATGTATATGTGTGTTTGTATATATATATATATATATATATATCTATATATATAAATGGGTCTACTACCGTAGATCAAAATTACACTATTTCAAAATATGATAGTAGTGTCCCACTAACACGAAAGTGCACTTTCGCGAAAGTCACGAAGTCGAACGGGACATGTCCTGCACTGTGGTGCAGTACTGATGGACCTTAGGGTTAGGGCTTGGGTTAAGGATAGTGGATAACTAGTAGGGCTATCCACTATCCTTAACCTGAGCCCTAACCATAAGGTCCTTCACAACCGCACCACAGTACAGGAAATAGGTCCATAACTACTGCTCAGTTGAGGAAATGCAATATCCTGCAGTGCGGTGCAGTAGTCACGGACCTTAGGGTTAGGGTTTGGGTTAAGGACAGTGGATAGCCCTACTAGCTATCCACTACCCATAACCCAAGCCCTAACCCTTTGTTCGTTCTAGTGACTTTCACAAAAGTGCACTTTCGTTGAAGTGCACATTTGCGTTAGTGGGATACTACTATCGTATTTCGAAATAGTGTAATTTCAATCTACGGTAGTAGACCCATTATATATATATATATATATATATACACACATGTATGTCCACAGATATACAGATACCCATATGTAGACATATATATATAAACACATATATACAACATCATATATATCTATACACATATAGATATATATATATCTATATGCACATGTCTACATATATACAAACACACATGCACACACATACACACACACAAAACACACACACACACACACATATATGTATGTAAATACATGTCCCCTATATTACCATCACAGTGCTCCATGCTATGTGTGAGGGAACAGCACACATAGCAATACATGCAGATACATACAACTGTAAGTGTGTGCAACATGGACAGGTATGTCACATGTGAACCCCTTGTTGGGATCACATTGCCCTTGTCTGTGAAGTAGAGAATGAGAATATGGGGAAGTATGGCAGGTATATTTGTGGAGGTGATCTGGGTTGGTAGATATAGAGGACAGGCTACAGGGGTGGTATATGATACATGTGGTGGGTAAACACCCTGGATGGTGTGTGTGGTCTGCGATGTGGAAGCCCCATGGGCCCCAATATGGAAACAAATTGAACAAGCCTCCCACCCTTTGCTACTCACAACAGCAGTCCATGTCCCTGAAGGTGCCTAGCCTGGAGGCTGAGCAGGAGGAGCATGTGGACCCTGTGAATATGTACTGGGTGCCTCAAGATGATGTAGCACATCCCACATGTGTCTGTGAAGCCTGCTATGGAACAGGCCCTGGATCTGACCTCGGGGGACAGAATCATGTCTGTGTGTACTCTCATGGTGGGACAACATCCCCTGAGGTGGTTCCACCTGAACGTAGTGCTGGACCAATACATGAGGAGGCCACAGGGTTGTTCCCACATATGATGTGGCCTGGTAACATGGCCAGATGAGTTTGAAGAGGTGGTTCTGCTGGCAAATATTCCCTACACATGCTATTGTGTCACTGTTATAGAACATATGTGGGTAGTAATAGTCTACACAATCCTGGAACACGTCCAACAGTATGCATAGATATCCCCAATAACACAGAATGTCAGATGTGCAGCAATCACATAGCAAGCATACCACAGGCATATATGGAACCATAGTGGTCCTGACAATGGCATGCAGGTGAATAGTTTGTAACAGGCCACCAATGATTGTGTCCACACAGGGAACATGGCTACAAACACATAGCACAAAGTGTGGTACAATACAATATCTGTCCCACTGGTAGGTAAGCTGCAGTCCATACCTATTGGGTTGTGTGTACAGTTTGTTGTCACTGATATGGTGGGGGGGTGACAGAGATGTGTATTAAGAACTCTAGTAACCTTGCTGTATGAGTTGCTCAGACCTGTTCCAACATTATGTCTTTCAGGCAAGATGTTACATGGACGCCTCTCTTCTTATTCAGCAGCTGAAAATGATGTAGTACTGAACTATCTCATCCAGCACTACTCTGTCCTGTTTGGCTGGGTTGCCCATGAGCAGCAAGAGTGGACTGCCCTGTGGAATGACCTAGTCTAAGGGTCAATGATGTCGAACTGCACAACCGCAGTTATGAGCAGGTCCAGCATCATTGTTCTGACTTGCTTCGCAATGCCCATCGGTGTGCTGATGCAGTCCAGGGGGATCACCTTGCAATGGGGGGGGCATGTTATACATCCCCCCGACATGTGATGAGGAGCTCCTCGCCAGCCTTGTGGCACCTGCCTATCAGTACAGCCAACAACTGCCAGACACTATTGTGGAGGTGGGTGCTACCCACACACTGGCTGAGGAGCATGCAGGTAAGGCCACAGGGCACATCAGTAGACCACTGTTGTGTATGCATCCACAGCTCTATAGGTATATCATGCATATCTGACATGTCATATATATAGTTTGTTACTGCATAGTAGTAATAAACAGGTGTGCATATGTGGTAGCATTGTAGACTTGTACTGTTAATATACTGTAATGCTGCACCCACCCTGTAGCAATGCCACAGGTGTGGCCACTGACTTTGTATCTCTCGCACACTTATGTAGGTCCCTCCGGTATATCACCAAGGCAGCAGCCTGTAGCTGGTGAGTATGGTTTATGTTCATGCTTGCCAATACACCGGGCATGTAATGGCTATGGTATATTCCATGCACACATCTAACACACCTACCCAGAAAGCATGTTGTACATGTTCAAGTATTGTTGCTGTTAAATGCACGGCATCACAGTGGTGACCATGATGGGGTACTGGAAGGGTATGTCAGACACCTGCAAGATGACTAACATCCTGTCATTGTGAAATGTGTCCACAGGGATTAACATAATGGTGGGACACATGGCCTACAGTAGGGACATGCGTGAAATATCACACTTATACAGTGCAACAACAGTGTATCTACCAGTATTACAATGGAAACTGTTACAGATGTACACTATGGCATAATGTATTACTGTGGTCCACATTATTAGCTGGGACTAGGCTGTAACATGTGGTGTTCAGTGTATGGGACACGGCAAACTGACACACGTGAGGCCTTACTTGTCAAGCATCTACAAAAAGGATGAAGGTGGGGAGGGGGTGTCAGCATGACACACAAGTGCACTGCAGCAGGGATCCTAAGGATGCTAAGAATGGCTGTATCTGCACATAGTCAGGTTCAAGAACTGTGGCAGACATAACCCTATCCCCACAGCAATAGTGGCAACAGTGTGTGTACACCAAGGGATGTGCACATGAGTAGACCTTGCAATCATACAGATTTGGAGGACATGTGTAGGGCAGACTGACCATACACTGGCAAATGCAGATGGCCAATGCTAGTATACCCTTGCCAGGAATAGTGACTGCTGTAGTACACATAACAATAGGTGCAACAAACCATCATGATAAGGGTGTGAACACATGCATACACTGAGTGTATGCATCATGGTCAGCATCCGCACACCTAACACATTTCGTAGACATTGCATGTGAATGTACAGGACATATGTCACATATCTGGCTCATGTACTGTTAATATATGTGATGATGTGGTCCCGTGGCAGATCAAGGAAGGGTGCGTCATATCAATAAGGGTGTGTACACTCCCCATAGCCATTGTATGGTCTGATAGCTGTCAGTGTAATAGCATTGGATTGGTCATACATGGTCCACTGATGTTGAGATCTGTAAACCAGACATCAGGCATTCACAAATGACATCTGTCTACATTTCATTCCAGGTATGTGTTGCTGAAAAACATATAGGGGCTGTGAGCATTAGATCTGACATAACTGACACAGTACTACACATTCAGCAATGGGCTGTACACCTGTGAAGTGTGGTGCACAGTACATGGCTGGGTGTAGAACAGGTGCACAGCAATACTGTGTACATGGGTGCAATATGGTATCCAGAGGAAGGGGCATCACCTAGTAACACAGCACATGCATCACACACATGTATACTGTTGCTAGCATGGATTGACTATAGCTGCACTGCATGCTGTTGTGTACCATATGTTATGCATGTTGACAGATGGGTAATAGGAGGACTGTGTGTACTATCTTTGTGCAACCTCACCTGTATGTGTATGTGTGTGTGTGTGTGTGTGTGTGTGTGTGTGTGTGTGTGTGTGTGTGTGGAGGGGTGGGTGGGTGTGTGTTTATTTTGTCTGTAGGGTCACTCTGGTGAAGAGGAGGGAGGTTGATGCATGTAGGATGTGTGTGTGCATGTGTGTGTCCTTGTATGCACATGTGTGATTATGGGATTATTCATATGGCAGTACTTCCCTTTAGGATCATGCAGTACATGGACATGGACTGACACATGACACACCTGGAATACTTGTCTATGTAATTACAAGACCGTCAATATTATAATAAGGTCTGTAGCATGGAACATGCATTGGGAGGGAAAGTAGACACCAGGTATACCCTTAATATTGCATTCAGCAGTGAGGTGACCAACAACCCACGTATGCAGCAGTACAGATGCATTGGGGAATTACTGGACAACATCAGGGAGTGTATCCATATATTACAGATGTCACATGATAGGTTGATTGAGCAGTATATCTGGCATGTACTGAACAATACTTACACATGACACTCCAGTGCGTGACATTATGGAGTGAACATAGTAATCCCTCACATATAGGGGCCATGCTGAAGATTGTCCGGACATACACAGGGTGAACACTGAATGACAGCAGTGAGGCCATGTAAAACCACTCCAATCAGTTCAAGGAGGTAATGGAGTAACAGTTCTTGTGTTGTGATCACTTATCTACGCATTTAGAGGAATGATACGTTAATGAGTGGTATTAATTAGTCTATATTACCAAGTGGGATGCAGGATGAGGAACATATGGGAATAAAAATGGGACAGTCTGTAAAGTCATGGACAGGTAGCTATTAAGGTGGAATGTGTGTGTGTGTGTGTGTGTGTGTGTGTGTGTGTGTGTGTGTGTGTGTGTGTGTGTGTGTGTGTGTACTGTTATGCAATGCTATACAGGTCTTAAAGTGCATTTCTTGATTTCCCCCACAGGTGGCGAGGTGGGTCATGGTCCCTCCAGCATGCAGTCTGATGTTGGTATCAATACAGACACTGAAGATGATGATAGTACTGTTGAGGCACAGGTGGGTTGTCAGGGGCCAAAACAGTACCATCATTTGAAATCCCTCTCTTAGCCACCCCAACCTCACACACATTTTCAGTGCCTATACATACCACATCACCAGTGGCCATAGTGGAGGGACAGCTGGCGGTTGGTGGCAGTGCACAGGAGAGTGTGGTATCCATGCCAACTGTGTCTGGTCACAGCAGGCATAGCCAGATGTCCGGCAGGGCACCACATAGGCAGATGTCCCAGGGTGCTCATGGTAGGGCCGCTGGACATCCTGTCTCTGGCAGACGTGCCACACCTGGTACCACTAGGTGCATGTTTCAAGCTGTCATGGGGGCACAGGCACATATGGAACTATATACCAGACAAGGCCTGAGGCTGCAGAGTGCTGCTGTTACATCTGCAAGTGACAACTTCCATGAACTGTCTGGTGCCCTCTGTGCTCATACTGAGGTTTTGGCTAGACGGTTTGGTGAGATGATGGGCCTCAATGACAGTGGTTAGTCTGTGCTTGAACATGTAGTGGGAGTGCGGTGACAGCCGTGTGGATATAGGCCAGCAACACCAACAGCTGGTGGTCGACATGAATGTGCTAGGACACCACGGCACTCCTGTAGTGACAGTACCAGCCCCAGTACTGCAGGGGGGGTGCTGTCCACACCATAGCAGGCCATGAGCATGTGGTCCTGGCCAGTCCCAGGAGGGACCTGGTTCCAGCAGACATCTGTCATCATCAGGGGAGAGTAGCACATCGAGGCCTGTACCTGGACGTGCTCATGGAACCCTTAGCAGGAACAGCCATGTGTCTGTAGCCAGAGGCGGTGAACTGCACACCCTGCCAGGTATGGTCTGCAGCTGTCCATAAACATCTGTATAGGGCAGCCACATGGCAGAACTGTATGCATCCATACCCACACACTATATGAACACATCTAGGGCAATCCCATACCTACACACACAACATCACCATGCCCAGTTCTCATTACACCCCTCACCAACACACATGGTGTCAAACGTATGGCCCACCCTTGGCCTCTGGCAAACCAACAATACACCCTGTGCATATGATGATACCTGTGCCACATCCCTGTCATCCAAAACATTGATGCAAGGACAGGCTAATATGGTTCTAATGCGCACGGTGACTACTACAGTGCACCAAAGTACTGCAGTGTAACATGTTGTCAGGAGTAATGCTTAATGCATACATGACAGTTAGTGTAGCCATCCAGAAATGGTGCATTATAGCTGTTAGTAACACTGGTTAATTATGGTCTCCATAATATTATCCACTTGTGTTGTAGGCGTACATGTGTCAGCAGGAGGATGGTCTGTAGTCATATTCCACAAAGGGTATGGCACTGAGGTGACACCATGTCTGTGACATATCTGGGGTACAGTTGAACACATGTCACAGGTTTGTATAACAGTTATTGCCTGTGCCACATAGACAGGTGACCCACTGGGACGTGTATAATCTGCAACCTGATGTAGACTCATCCAAATACATGCACACTCTTACTTGGCAACATTGGGACTAGACCCCTACCTAGGTATGTAGTGCTACTGAACTGTGTGGCTTTCAATACACACACCGCACAGCATGTAGGGTGAGGTGTGTTACAGGTTACATGTTACATGCAGAACATCCCAAGACATGTACAGTATGCTAATGGGAGATGTAATGGTTGTATATGTACAATACATAGTGTGACATATCATCATATACACATTAACAGACACATAACAGGCAGACAAACATCTGAGAGACTCGGGCCTATCGGTGGTAACGAAACTGACCATGTGTTCAATGTGTTACAGGTAGGCTGCACACAGTACATGCATAACTGGGCTGGATTGTGGTATCAGTTACCTGTATAGTTGATGGTGACAGTGGTCACCATAAAGCGATACATGGGACATATACTGGATGTACCATGGTGTAATGACAGTGTACACAGCACCCACATCCCCCAGTGGATATTGTACTCCTTGGAACCCATGATGACACTCTGACATACCCACCATCACACATTGCCCATGACTGTGATGCAACCCATTGTATATCCCAACAGTGGTACTACAGGGATATGCATCTAATGCACATGCCACAGGCATGGTAGGGTGTTGCATTGACATGCCTCACCTATGGACAGCAACAACACTCTCTGTACTACTGTGTGGCAATGCGTATTGTAATAGGAGTATGTGGCCTTGGAATGCTGTACCCTACAGGTATACAGACATTTACACATACACACACTTGCCAGAACTCAATGGATATCCCATGCCTATCAACCCATTTGTACAACACTGTTGTGCTGGTACTGCAAGGCTCGTGTAGCCGGTAGGGAGAGGAGCATAACAGGGTACATGTAATGTCTGATACAGCAGCAGCCACAACTGACTATGGCAATGGGTGATGCGGTGGTTGCGAAGGCCATCATGGAATTCCCAACTACAGGTGTACTAACACACAGACACTGCTATCCTCAGTAATGAACATGTACACATGTGTCAGTACTGAGGTGCATCGCTGCAGGTGGTCATAGCTGTGTACCTGGCTATTGTCCATGGAGAGATGGGTTGTAAAGGGGATGTGTCTACAGTGGTATCATGCCACCTGCCATGTGCCAGCAGGCAATCTTTCAACAGACACCACTGTGGTGACCCTCAGGGTGAGAGTGACATGCATCAGCCAATCCTCTGGGTGCCTCCTGCACATGGCCACTGAGGTGATCCAGTTGACATGTATGCAGCATGTATTGCAACACATGGTTAGTGTCTGTGATGGAGACCTGTACCCAAGCATGTTCTGTTGACTGTGATAATTTAGTGGAGGTACCCGTGGCATGTGGTGCATACAGGCTGCCGTCTCCTATATGTGCCAATTATT
>NC_056746.1:26310141-26457641 GCF_019279795.1 Protopterus annectens
ACTATGGAACACAGAACTATATTTCAATGCTTTTGCTTCAATTTTGTTAAGAAATTCTTCAGAAACTTTGGTAAAATTTCATGTGTTGATTTGGTGTGTTTTCACCTCTTTATACCATACCTCTCAACCTCTTAATGCAAGAAATCTGAACACTGTCTAAAATTATGGCAGGGGAATAAGGTGAAAAACTCTGGTCCACAAAAATACATTATATCTTAAAAACTTTATTCAAAGAAAAATATGTGCTTTTGTCTCTAACAAACCAATGAGACTTCATCAGATATCATTAAAACACAAAAAAATCCCCTTAAATAGATGATCAAAATCACATCACACCAGTTAACTGTATAATTACCTTAAAGTCATAGATTCAAACCCTAAAAAACATAATAATAAAATCATATAAATATGTCATAAAAAAAAAACAATTCTACTAACAAGTGGACTATCCATGTTGTGCTTTTAAAATGCATCTGATAGATGCAAATTCATTAAGCTCTGGCCAAACAACCACATTCAACAATAAAATCCAGTATAATTCTCTTTTTTTCCAGGATTAAATGCCAAGCCCCCCCCCCCAAGATTTTGCTTTATTTCCTCAATAAGCATGAATTTAAAAGTATGCCCCAGGTGTTTGGTTATATGTTTAAATAAAGCATTGGTCATTTTCTGTTTATTAATTTCATATTTATGCTCATACATCCCATTTTTTAATTGCTTGGTTTTCCCAATATAAAACGCTGGACAGCTTTGACATAACTGTCCATATATAACACCCCCATATCAAAATTACATTTACCATTGACTCGGAGTTGAAAGCCATTGATGTCAAATAATTCACCTGTAAAAACATATGGGCATAAACTACACCTACCACATTTTCCATATAATAGAATGTGGTACTGTTGGTATAAGGAATAGGGTGTTCAACCAAATTGTTCAAATTGTGACCCTTGTTAAAATCTATAAGAGACTTATCACTGGTTTATTCCTAACAGCTTGATCTTCCTTTAAAATCATCTAATTTTTAAAAATAATATCTCTAACCCATTCATGGTCAATAGTAAAAGTTGTAATAAATGATAGACTAAAGTTGTTGCTCACCGAGGGTGTTCCATGCACCAAATTATCTTGGTGCATGGCCATCCCTGTATACCCTGGGTTAAGAATAGGGCTAAAAAATCTCTACTTCTCTTATTGGCAATTTCCGTTTTAATGTCCTTAATAAAAATAGAGGGGGTAACCCCTCTTTAAGAACATGTTTTCCAAAAAAACACTTCCATCAAAAAATCATCTTGCAGGTAGACCATCTGTGTGGCCCTTACAAATTGTCCCATGCCCACAGCTTTCAACTGAGAGTCAATGGTAAATTTAATTATGATACAGGGGGTGTTATATATGGAATATTATGTCAAAGTTGTCCAGCTTTTTATACTGACAAAACTAAACAAAAATTAAAAAAAAAAGGATATATGAACATACACATGAAATTAATAAACAGAAAATGATCAATTCTTTATTTAAACATATAGCTGAACAGCCCAGGCATACTTTTAAAGTCATGGCTATTGATAAAATAAAGCAAAATCTTAGAGGGGGGCTTTGCAATTAAGCCTGGAAAATCAAGAATCATACTGGATTTTATTGTTGAATGTGGTTGTTTGATCAGGGCTTAATGAATTGGCATCCATTGGATGCATTTTAAAATTGAAAGCACTAAATAGATAGTCCACTTGTTAGTGGAATAGTTTTTTTATGACATATTTATATGATTTTGTTATTATTTTGGGGGGGATTGAATCTATGACTTTAAGGTAATTATATGAATAACTAGTGTCATGTGATTTTGATCATCTTATTTTTGTGTTTTAATAATATCTGATGAAGTCTCATTGGTTTGTTAGAGAAGAAAGTGCTTATTTTTCCTTTGAATAAAGTTTTTAAGATATAACATATTTTTTTGTGGACCGGAGTTTTTCATCTCTTTTGTTTTGTTTAAAAGGTGGTTTTCTTATTCTGGTTACAGGGGAATAAGGTCCCAAAATAGCGACAGATTTTTTGCTCTTATAACATAAATCTGCTAAAATAACAAAATTTGTGTTAGCATGCCTTTTCTGAATGACATGAACTCTGAAACTTAAATATATGTCACTATTTAACAACTTCAATCCTCAGTTATTTGCCAGAAAACCTCAAATTTTATGAAGAACAGACCAAATATATGAGGCAAAAATCTGGACATTTGAGAGGTATGCTTTACATCCAGCTTTAATATTGCTTGAGAAATAATGTGAAAATGACCCAAGAAGAATTTATTATGAAAGGTCCCTTATAAGATAGTTTAACATTTCAGTAAACAAAAAAAAAAACAAAAATGGTTATTGCATACATTGATGAAAGATAAGAATTTAGAATTATGAAACTTGAAAAAGGAAACAAGATCTTTGTTATGGAGTCCCTTGCTTATTCATTGGCAATGATAGACATTTCAATGGTTGAAGGATTTATGAACGTGTTCCTGTTAATGTTATTAACGTTACATATGAAAGGATGAATATGGCAGTCAATGATGTAGTACTTCAGAGGGTTATTGATAACAAGTTGTGCTTCTTGCAAGTTAAAAAATGTTTATGCCAACAATATTTGGGATTCGGAAGATTCAAAAAAATCTGAAGAACTTTCCTTTTATACCTATAATAGCATCTGGAGGTTCATAAGATGAATAATTTTCTGCTTTTATTCATATTAAGTTGAAGATTTTTTTAATGACAAACTGTATGTACTTTTAGACTCATAGTATTTTTTAACATATTACATCAGTTAGATTTGAGAGTAAGTTATTTGTAGTTACAGGTGCTGCAAAACATTTATACACCTCCATACCCCACAATATTGGACTACAGTGGTTCACTGAGTCCTTATTATATGAAACCTTCCTGAATAATGAGACTTATTAATATGTTGATAGAAATGACACTTAAGAATATTTTTTTATTCTCGAAGGGGAATGTTTCCATAAAAATGGGGTAGCAATGGGAGCAAGTTGAGCACCCATTAATTCTAATATGGTGCAATGGTGCTATTATATTGGTAGATAGATGATTGTTTGGAAACTGAGGTTTTCTATTCAGTTAAAATTATACCTACAGTTTCTTGGGTGAATGTTTTTGAAGTGTACATACTGTTCTGAATTAGTATTAATTATTTGGATACTAAGTTATGCAAGAACTATGATAATAAGAAATTCATGCCTACAAAAGCTTCACTCACTAACAGTTATTTACATTGTTTAGCAAACAAACATTTTGGCAAGAAAGGGCACAAACTCATTGCCAAATGGTCAGACTGTTCTACTTAGTTTCTGATGATGTGGAGTTTGACACTGAATTAAATTTTCTGTTAATACATGCTCTTGGAGAGAGGCTACCATCAGGCAATATTTAATGTCCTAGCAGTTTAACTACTGTCAAGAAGAACATATATTTTTCTTATACTAAAAACAAATGTTAATAGTGATTGGAATAAGAATAATTAGTAAGAAAGGTAATATAAATAATTATAAGGATTCAATGGTTATTCCTTTTTGTATAAATTTCAAACCAAAGAATAAAAAGGTCACACATTCAAACCAATTAGTAAAAGCTAGAAGTAAAAACAGCCAAACTAGGGTTTTCACTGTATGATACCTTAAACCTCCTGTAATAGAGGCCCATGGGATATATGCAAATGACCCTTAAGGACATCATGTGTTTCAGTTATATGGCTTCTGAATGCCTGTGACTTTTTAGTTTTTCTTTTTACTTCTTTATGGAAACAGTAAAAAACAAATTTTACTCCTTTCAGCTGAAGAGCTAGCAGTCAAAGAACAATAGTAGAAAGCAGAATGAAGACCACTGCTCAATGTTCGTATACTTTAATGGTGGACTTATCCACAACAAAGCTTTCGACACACAAGCTCTTTTTCAATGCATAAAATCATAGTACATACATTCCATTTTAAATAGTAAGCCAGCCAATACACAAATGTATACAGCATGTGACAAACAAGTAATAATTAATTGAAAGGCACACAATAAAATACATAAATTAAAACACATTTTTATGGAAACATTCAGGCTAATAAAGCCTAATCCCACTAGCTGTAGACATGCATGTTTTAGCCTTCTTACAACCTCATCAGCACAGCATAAGTGGACTGTTTGGCTATACTTTAGAAACATAGGGTCTTTACACCCAGCTGATGTCCATAACCATTAAGGTGTCTGCAAAATATCCCAACCAACATCCAAACAGTAACAAGGTCACACACACAAAATAATTTGTAAAATTTGTAAAAACTACAAAACACAGAATGTCTGTAAAGTATATTATTCTCATCTTTAATCTTAATTGCATAGTAGTGTTCTGTATCTTATAGTTCTAATAAAAAAATACACTTTTACAATTTTAGAACATGTAAAACAGGACTTAAGAGGTGGTAACCTTAAAAACAAGGTGGAAAGGAAAGAGACATTATGGCAAATAATACTGGGTGTAGATAGGCCTCCAGGTCTGAATGACATGGTTAATATGAAATATTTCTTGGCTAACAGAAAATTGGTTATTTAAAAATGTTTAAATAAATTAATGTTTTATTAAGACTAATCTTATTCTTATTAAAATTACTGTGATTTTAAACTGTTTATTATTATTAATTCTTTAAGTGATTAATCACAAGTTAACAAACGGTTTACTTCTGGGTTTTTAAGTATTTAAAGGTGGTGTAAGAATGGAAATATTGCATTTCTGATGAAGTCTAGTTAACGAAAGCATTGAATAAATTATGTACGCTAACCTAGTTTGTTCATTTTTCTGTAGCAGCCAGAGCTAAATTATAGGGTTGATAAAATTTTAGGTAATAATTGTAATAATTTGTATTGTATATTTTTATGATAACTTATTGACAAATATTTTTGGTTTTAGTAATTAAATAAGGGGTATTTTCTCTTAGTTTTTGTTCTGATGTACTCTGTTTAATGGATGATGAAAGTGTTTAACTCTTTCTGTTATTTTAATAAAAGTTTTTGGTAGTCAGCAGTTATCAGCTTTGGTCCTTCTTTTTGGTTATTAGTTTGATTTCCACTATAGGCTTTACTCCATGGAAAATTTTCTGCGTTTTGATTTCTTTGTATGACCTTTTCGATTTTGATACCATCTCATAAGATGATGGTGTCTTATAACATTTAGACTACTTTTAGTGAGATTATCAGAAGACAAGATATCCGGTATATTCATGGCAAAGCTCCAGCAGCCAGATGGTTGAATAAATTACCTTATCTCTTCCAGATGTATGAGCTGTCAATGTCGGCAATAAAGGAGTCTCAGAAGCCATTGTGAAACAGTGAAATATTTTATTTCCTTTCCCAGGTATTTCCAGAACATGCAAATGAGTTGCAGATTATTTTTGAAATGCAGCTACCACTCATTTTGCCATGTTACGTGGCCAGTTATTTTCCTTGGTCCCCTTTAATAAACAAATCATTCGAGTGACATCCGATGACCTTTATTAAACTTCCATAAACATGATTGTTAACCAATAGCTATTAATTTCAACCAAAACATGACACAATTGATAAGAACATCCATGAAAAGAAAACATAAAATAAATAACCATAAGGGCAGCGTAACCACTCACCCTTGAAATAAGCAGCATCCCCCATTTGCTTACTTATCCTCACACTTACAAGGCAGCATTACACCGCTCACCTTCAATTTATTGAATTACACCTCTAACCAAATAAGCAGCTCTGCTTTCTTATTTACTTATCAAGCAGCACAACTGATCACTTTCCTTCCCAGCTTATTGAATTGAACATTCAACACCAGAGGGGGGACAGACGAGGGCATGCCTGCCCCTCTACCCCACCCACCAGCCTGACCAGGCTGTTCCCCCTCTCTCCGACCAAACTTCCAGTAAACTAACCACCATTAAGGCATTAGACCGAACATTATTTGGTGTACCCCAACCTCTCTAAGCTGGATCCGCCTGTACATAACTAATGAAAAACAGCCAATTACCTAAACAGCTGAAAACAAACCAGTGACCCCTCAACTATGCTAAGGTAGAAAACCATAACCTCATAGCCTAGCATGGCTACTGTGCATGATCTAACTAATCCATACCACCCGATCAATGGAAGCCTCTCAAAGATTCCAAGGGCATTACCAGCCACTGGACCACCAATACTAGGCCACTGCCACTGAAACCATGTCAAGGCAATTGCATACCACCATGCAGCATTGCCACCCCATTTTACAGCCCAATGAAAATAACCAAATGAAATCTCTTTAACATCTTCCCATAACCTCACCACCATTGCCGGCATAACACCATCATCATTCAGTGCACCACTGTAACCCAGCCGTCACCTCCCAACTCCCCATCACATAAAACAAAATTATGCAGTTACCTAAACAGCTAAAAGCAAACCACTGATACCTCTCCACAGCTAAAATAACCATAAACTCATAACCATTTACACCCTTCCTCAATTACCCAACTACCATACTATAAAAATTTTGTAATGACTCTGTAATTACCAGTCAACTAAACAACCACTGCCACTTGAAACCATGCCAGGTCCACTGCATACCCTCATGACAGAGTACATCCCCCTTTACTGCCCAATGAATGCAATAACCTCTCCTTTTAAATTCCTTTTAATAAAATTTTGCCATCATCAACTACCCATTATAAACAATAAAACACTTAAACCACCATCATGGCCTGTAGCAGTACAATCCCAAATACACCACCAACAGTACAACAAGCCAGGCAAAACTAACTGAACACAATATACCAACAAACTTGAAAATACCTGCTGCCACCAAGTCACAGAAGATCAGTGACATGCCATTATCATTCAGAATCAACCCAACCCAGTCTCTCCTAACTGCAGTAATTCAAAGTTAAACCCTCCTATCAAAACCCCCACCTAGCTCACAAGCCTAACATCCAATGCAACCCGCTAATCACCTACCCCTGATGTCAGCCACACTACATGGCCCACTGCAAGGAAGACCCCCGCTACTCATAAAAAAGTGTGAAATTCTACCTTGATGCTCCCCGCTCAAAATTGAACCAAACAAGGCATTATCTTGTGACTACAGGGAAGAAAAAACACAGCAAAACAACAACTTCATATTCAGCTGCACTGCCCATAACCCGTGACCTCCTTTCATACCGCTCCGTCAGCTGATACCATCCTCAGCTTCCTCTCTCACCTGTCAAGTCTGCATTTCTTAAGTTCACCAAGTAATACCCACTCTGCATGTCCCCATCTGCACTTAGCATGATTTGTAAAAGAAAAGACTGTAAGTACTCCACACACACATAATCCAATTTATTAATGACTATTATGCACCACCAAGGGCACATCTCATTCATCACCAGCATAAAATGCAGCCACTACCAGAAGGAGAAACACCCCTGAAAATAAAGATGTCCTAAAAAAGATCCCCATAAAAATTTCCGCCCACCTCACATAGTAATGATACAAGAGATACCCATGCAAAATAAAACAAACATTGCACTAAAACGTCTTAATCTATAAATAAAATTAACACTCTTCTACCAACGAACGAGTGCTCAACCAAATTAATAATTAGGCAAAGAAAATTAAAACCATCCAACATCCTGTTTTACAGCCAATTACAAAAAACAGAGATGCAAATTCCCCCTGTGGCTCCACCTATGCACCCTTCAGAGAAGGACAACATCCACCCATGTCCGTCTTAACTAAGCAAGATGCACTGCACTCTGAATTGTGGAATCTCACATACCTGAACATGGCTAGGTTATGAAAAACTTTAGAACCATTAGCCTAGAAACCAGCCCAAGTACAGAATAAAACTTGTTGCCATGCTATTTACCACACATCAACCCAGCCTCCCCCAGCAGCATAATCTATCTTCCAATTAAAATTGCGCAATAACCATAACTAAAACATTGATAGATAACCAACTTAAGGGCCTAAAACCATTAACCTAGTACCGTCCTATGCCTAAGATTGCAGTGTGTCCACCCCACATTCGAGAACCCCAGATCCCTTGTAAAAATTCCCCAACCCTGCTTAACCCAGCTCCCAAGATACACCCTTTCCACTTGCCAACACATTACCCAAACCACATCAAATCCAACATATCTTAATGAACTGTGAGTAAAATAAGGTTCCCTGTGACCTCATTGTGCACAACCAAACAAGTGGAACATCCAGCCCATCAGAATCAATTACATCTAACAACTTCCAGCAGGCCCACAACTGTTACTTACTTTGTGCGCCCCACTTGAAAACCTTTGTGTACCATTCTATCAATGGAGAAAGCCACTGGTACCTGAACTTCCAACTCTGACCCACTTCCTTCAGGTCACCGACTGATGTCCACTTTGCTCTTCCCCACCTGCAAAAGAAAAGAAAATTGTAAATTCTCCACACACACATCCAAAAGGTCCTGAAGCTAACCTTAAGTGCCACTGAGGCAACCCTTGCCCTTACTAAAAATCTGCATCTCTAACTAAACCCAAAAATCCTACCTGAACAAATCCCTTCTGGCACCTTGATAATACCTCAGATGCCACTTCCAGACAAACCACATGATCAAACTGTCCAAGCAACCCATGCCATACAAAACTGAAGCACAATTTTTTTATGAGAAACATTCTGCAAAATTCTGTACAAGCGGAATGAGCATGTATTAATGAGTATCAGAAAAGGAAAAGCCTAGAATGCAAATGTCTGTCAAACCCTAAGAATACCTCTTAACCACTGTGGACAAGGCCATCAGTCATGGGAATAAGCATACCTACATATAACTCCTAAAATTAGAAATTTGCTAAAACAGGTTCTGTATTACCATGAATTTTCGGATGGGTATGAAGTCAAACTCCGTCTGTCACCAGGTCCTAAATTTAACCCTCAATGCTTTATCAAAGCTTGTCCAGAAACCACAATCCTATAAGAAATAGAATAAAAGTATAAGGCAAAGTGTGTGCAGCCTGCCAAATCCAGAAAGTTGGAAGGTATGCTCATCAGAAGTTTTAAAGATCTCTCTGCCCCCATTTGCAAAACACCTAACTCAGTTTCTACCACAACCAGTAAAAGGAGCCAACCACCAAGAATAACTCCCCACCCTTCAACAAAGGCAGAAACTCCAGAACTGTGCAAGAGGGTCTAAAAGTAAATCCAAGTCCACCAATAACTTCCCCAAAAATCAGCGGCAGCTGAGAGGCAAACATCGGAAACCTCACTAAACCCATATGGTAGGAAAACATCCTTTCCCTTCCATCATTACTCTATAACAGTTCTTGTACAAAACAAGGCACACTCAGCCAGTAATAAGTCTAGCCAGCAGATCCCATGCCAAAGGGACTTGCTGTTGTGTGAATAACAAAAAGTAATCCCCAAACTTGTTCACATATATATATACATATATATATATATATATATATATATATATATGGGTCTACTTCATTTGCCTGACAACTCAAATGACTGACACTCATTTGCCTGACAGCTCATTTGCTCGAACATCGAACATTGGCATGTCGAACTCCCTGATATGGGGGCTGTCAAGTACAAATCTCCCTATCTTGACCCATGTTAAAGCAAATCCCAGGTTTTGCCTTGATTACTTTTGTCGAGCAAATGAGCTGTCAGGCAAATGAGTGTGGCATTTGAGTTGTCAGGATGTCGATCGATATATATATATATATATATATATATATATATATATATATATATATATATATATATGTATGTATATATATATATTTTTTTTATTTGCACCAGCAGTAATCTCCCATCCCCCCCCCCAAATGATCACAATGCCAGGAGACATGCTCAGTGCGACAGTCCCCGGAGTATGTCAACAAACCATCATCACAAAACATCTCCCACATAGTAATCCCACGCCATTCGGGAACAAATCAACTGTCTGGCCCACTGCCAGTATTCAGCAATGCAAGTTTAGAATGACCAAACAAAATCACTAAATAATGACCTTCATACTTTCTCAGACCCCTACTTCCCAACCTCCTAGAGCAAGAAATCTAGGCAAAGCAGCAAGTAAAAGTGGGACAAAGACCCAGCACAGAAACATTTTTAACAATGTTCTGACCAACTTGAACAGGTTTACATCAGCTTGAAACTCAGTTGGCCGTCATTATTTTTTAAAGTTAACCTTTAGTAATTTGCCAGTAATATGCCAGCAACCAATTTTATGAAAACAGACCAACATACGAAGTAAAATATGGACATTCAGCAAGAATCTGAGCAGATAAGATAGATGGCCAGGCCCCCACATCACACAGAATTCAGCACTTCTGCCACTTCAGCAGTCCAAACAGTACAGAGCCATATTAACTAAATTCCTGAACTTTAGTTGTACTTTGACTCAAGAATAGAGCAATTTCATCATGGTAGTAGAAACCCAAGAACTCTAGTAGTCTTTACTTCAACTGATGACTCCCCTAACTGAAAGCACTCATTCACAGCACACAGCAACTTCACAATTAGCGCTATACCGCGCACACCCAGACCAACTATTGATTGACGTGCCCCCATAGCCTGTGATGTGTGTGTTTCACTACACATGCCCAAAGAGGAGAAATAATGGATTACTTGCTGAGTGCAGTCAAAACAGCACCAACTGTAAATCTAGCTCCAGTGACTTTGAAAGCTGCCAGAATAAGAGACTTTACATTTCCATGACTGTCCTGCAGGGTATCAGTGTCAAAATTATGCTGACTTGACACTAACTTGCCATGCCTCCCCCAAATGTACCTAACTAATAGAGACTCAAATCCCTTGCCATTCAGCAGGTTGATCCAGAGCTATCTACCCACCAGCATCTCACATACCCCATTGACAGTGGAGACACAGATCTGATTCGTGCCACACACAGACCTATGTCTCCCAACAAAGTCAACCCAAATGTTGAGTACTGCCAGCACTCTGGCAGAAGAGTGTGTTTTTTTTTTATTAATCTGCTATCCCTCTGGCAATGGAGAATGTAATCCCTGATTCTCAGAACCTCCAAGGATGGGACCAATGTGCAGTCAAACTTGACTTTTTTTTGTATTTATTTTTTCTTTTCCTTCTTAAGCACATTATTTCTCCATGTACACATTTCCTCAGATGACCACACCACTCTAGAGTCAAGCAAACACACAATCCATTCATGTGTGTATATTCTGTAGGTGATACAACAAGAACACAAACTCAGGGCAATGTCACACTCCCTCTCCCCAGCATGGCAAGCACACCCAACAAAAGCCCGTGAAAAACATGGAACCACCATTTTCTTCCCCTTCATTTGGACTAAAACAGTCAACCGAAAGAGACCCCTCAAAATCTCTTTACAGTAAATGTGGAAAGTAGTCAATACAGCATTGACAGGCTTAGTCAAATAACAATCCGGTTACGACTGTAATTACTGAGGACTATGTTTAATTTTCCATATACATGCATAAATGTGATAGAATTAGCAGCACAAGCACTAGCACTTCAATGGGAACTGCGTGCACGTGAAGCAGCCATTCCACTCTGGTCTTCCTCACTTCCCCTGAAGTAAATACTTCCCAAATACCCGAAATATTGTGCTAACACATTATGAATCACTCACTAACCTCCTGTTTCAGGCACAAGCTGTAGTTAAGACTTTAATGAGCTATAACTGAGATGAACTGATTGAATATTTTGTGATGAAATCTTCAGCACTCCCAGCACTAAAAGTTCATAATGATCTTAATCTCTAGGTAGTTAGAAAACAAGGTCTCCCACTAAAACTTTAAAAGGGGTATAAAATGAAAGCTGCCACAAATTTACGAGAACCGACCCACATTATGCAGCCAAAGCCTGGACCATCTACAGAAATTTGAACTGTGAAACATGCCACATGTCCACCGTTACTTCACTTCTCACTCTCCCCTAACAAACAAAGCTACCCATTAATCATGGTCCATGAGAACCCCCAAAATCATCACTGGTGGGACTTGAACCCAGGCCACTGTGCACTAGAGTCATAGCAATGCACCACTATGCCAAATCAGCTGTGTAACAGATGTACTGGTTGGCAAGAGAGAAGAAAAAAAAATACTGCTACTTGTGTATTGTAACCTAAACACCCATACCAACCATTGTTAATCCGAGCCCTACCTGAGCCAGAAGTTCCTAAAGGTCATCTTGGACGTAAACTCACAATAGCAAGTTCACGCCAAAAATGTGACTTCAACCGCAGTTATACTTGCCTAAAACTCTTTAAGCCCCTTCCTACCCTTGTTTGTTTATGTATGTATTTATTTGTTTATTTATTAGCATTTGTTTACCAAGATACTCCAACTGGGAGAAAAGCTCAACACAAAATACACAAGTACATTAAGTTAACAAAAGGTTATAGTAAGAGAGAGGAGTACATATCGTATATGAAAAGGTAAAAAAAAATACTAAAAATTAACAACCAATGGTTAGAGGACAAAAAGTACATGCTATGGAGTTGAGTAGATAGCGTTAAATATTAAACTGAAAGATAAAAGACATAAGATATAGTGGACATTAATGGCAACTGAGCAGAACTACTTCAGTACATAAATTCCTTATTTGTATATAGCAAAAGAAAAGAGAGTAAGATATGTATGACCAATCAACAGCAAATAAGTAAAGGTGTTATAATACAGGGTACATTATTTATTTTGACTTCTAAGGTGAGGCTTATATACAGTGACTTGATTGATATCAGAAGGGTAATAGGTGCTAGGGGCAGTTTGAGTAGAGTTAAAGGTGCTAGGGACAGTTTAAGTAGGGTTAAAGATGCTAGGGACAGTTTGAGTAGGGTTAAAGGTGCTAGTGACAGTTTAAATAGGGTTAAAGGTGCTAGGGGCAGTTTGAGTAGGGTTAAAGGTGCTAGGTGCAGTTTGAGTAGGGTTAAAGGTGCTAGGGACAGTTTGAGTAGGGTTAAAGGTGCTAGGGACAGTTTAAGTAGGGTTAAAGGTGCTAGAGGCAGTTTGTAAGGTATAGCAGAATGAAGGTTAGTATATACAGGGATGCTGAGTTATAAGGCAGAATAGGACTTTGTAAAGTACAGTAAAATGGGGCTGGATGAGGTGCATGAGAGAGAATGTTTAGCAGAGGTAGGAAGTGAGCAGCAGTGGGAGAGGTGGCTAGAGAGGATTCATAGGTAAAATATGTTTATCTAAAAGAGGGTAGATAAAGGATGTCAATAAGAATAATTTCATTTGGATGGCTATTTGTGGCATTTTGAGGATATGGTTATGTGGGTATTTAGGAAATGAAATACTGTCCAGGGTAATGACATGAGCATGACCATGTTTTCATCAGATGGTGCTTAAAATGTTATTTAAAGGTTGTTAAGGTTATGGGTTTATTTTACGAGTGAGTTGGATAGACTTTTAGATTTTTGATACATTGGAGGAGCAGAGCAGAGTTATTACAGTTTACATCTATCTATAAGTACTGGTCTGTGGACAAAAGGGTTCTCTTGGTAGAGGAGTGATGAATTATGTTGCTTTTACTAAGACATTTATGTGATTTGGAGATTAGGTTGTGCATAGTGACCAACTGAGTAAAGGTTATGGTATCTTGCAGCTCACTCCATTGGAGATATAGTTCTAAGCAGTGGTGTGCACTGTATCGAGTATTCACAGAAAATGTTGTGCACTAGGCAGTGGTGTGCACTGTATCGAGTATTCACAGAAAATGTTGTGCGCTAGGCAGTGGTGTGCACTGTATCGAGTATTCACAGAAAATGTTGTGCACTAGGCAGTGGTGTGCACTGTATCGAGTATTCACAGAAAATGTTGTGCGCTAGGCAGTGGTGTGCACTGTATCGAGTATTCACAGCAAATGTTGCTACTTTATTTTAGCTTTGCTCAAGCAGGGGGGATTGAGTGGCTCTCAGATTTAAGAAAATGGGATCATCATATAGAAGGGTTCAGTCCTGCACTAAGCCATAAATTATGGGGGGGGCAAAGTTCCCAAAATAGGGACACTTTTTAAATATTGTTCTTACAAACCTAGAAAGAATAACAGGTTTTGCATTAGCATAGATTTTTCAGAAGGGTATGGAGTCTGGAACTCAAATGTTTGTCATTATTTTCTGGCTTCAGCTCTCAATGATTTGCCAAAAAAATACAATTTTATGAGAAAAATCTGAACATTCTGAGAAAATCTGGACATTTGAGAGTTATGGTTTGGAGTAGTAAGTTGTCTTAATGTTTTTCCTAATGTTATCTGTAAGGTAGGGCTTTATCCTAGAGAAGGCAACGAGTTTTTGATTTTTTGTTTTACTTGTTTTGATGAAAGCTTAATTTCATATTTACATTGATTATGATCACTAAAAATTTTTCCTGGGTTATTAGTTCACTTTTGGAATGGTTAGAATAGGTTATGCTAAGAGATTCTTTGGTGAGAGAATTGCCTGAGGGTTAATTGAAACTAGTTTATATTTCTTTTGGTTTAGAAGCAGCTGAGAATCAAAAATTGAATGTTGAATAGCCAGCAGAAATTATAGGCTTACTTGTTGCAGCAGTTTTTTCAGATTCTCAGCAGAGCAGATTAAGTTGACTCATCTGCACATGGAATGATGGCAGAATGCTTACTTGTAGTTTGAGATTGTTTATCAATATGTTACAAAGGAATAGGCCCAGAACAGACCCTTAGAGGACACCCAGTGTACAGAAAAAAAAGGAGAAGATGCTTTTTTTTCCATTTTACAGTCAGTGAGGCTGTTTAATTAGTAGACAGTTGGAAGACCTAGTCAAGCTGAATAGAGCTTATTTACCAGAAGCTGGTGGTATACAGTATTTAAGGCCTTTGACAAGTCTAAGAATAACATGGATATGAGGTTGCCTTCATTTCTGCTTTGGCTCATGAAGGTGGTAAAGTTAAGAAGGGGAGAGACAGCAGTGTAATGGTAACAAAACCAATACTCTGTGGGTGATGGGAAATTATTGGCAGAGACAAAGTTAAGTAGTTGCAGAATGGTGAGGGGACAATAATTGGAGAGTTCTATACAACTTCTACCTTTATGTAGCTGTAATATGTAACATTTTTCCAGCATTCTGGGACATTGATTTCCTTGCGTTTGTGGTTAGTTGTTATGGAGACTGGGTAGACCACAATGTCAGCTGCAGTCTTGATGTATTCTCATGCAGGTTATCTGCAGCAAGAGTAGTGGGCTTTAGTTTGAGGAAAAATCTTTTGGTGGTGCAGGTGGGCATGAGCTGGAAATATAGTTTATTGGTTATATTGAGCAGGCTTAGGGCATGGGAGTATTAGAGGTCTTGTTTCTTAAAAGAGTGGTGACAATACTGAAGAAATATTGGCTAAATTGTGTGGTAGTGCTTTTGGACTGATTACTAAGAGAGATAATTGGTGGAATGAACTGACCTGGCCAAAGCAGCTGAGAGAGCAAGGTCCAGAAAGACTTATGGTTGAATTGCTTAGAGGTTTGCAGGTTTGTTTATTGAGTTATTTTTGATTTTGCTTTTAGCCAAGTTTCTCAACTGTTTATATTGTAATAGATTAGCTTCAGTCAAGTTCTGTTTCCAACAGTGCCAAGCTCTGTCCCCTTGATTCATTAGTTGTTTTTATGTCCTAATAGCCATGATGCTGGAATAAATGTTACTGTTTTAGTACTGATAGTGCCCAGTTTGTTTAGAATATTTAAAAAAAGTGGCTCTGAATATAGATACCGCTGGGTGAAGTTGGAGGGTATATAAAAAGATCATGACAGTTTTAGGTTGGAAATTAGAGTGCCTATTTGTAAACTAAAAAGGTTAAATATGTGACAGCATCGATGGAATTTCTGATCAGTGATATCCCTCCTGAGAGAAAGTGGGGATGTGGTTACTTAATGTGTCAGAGAATAAGTCTATGGAAATATTATTGCTTTACATATTAGTCAGGATCTGTAAAGTAAATTTTATATTATTGCATTTTTTTTTAATTTATTTGGTGTGGAGATTAATTGATAGAAGCCACAGAAAGGGGTGGCACTGTGGGTGGATTCATTTGCTGTGGTTCGCCAATTAATACTGACATCACCCAGCATTATGGTTTCCAGGGGGATGGAAGATGAGAACCAAGAAAATAGTTGCTCAGCTTTATCAATATTTTACCCGGGGTATGTAGACATCTACTGTGTTCATTGTTTTGCATTTATTGATTTTTTAGTCTAGATACGAGGATATCTGCATTTCTGATTCTAGAGGCATTAAATAGATGTAGGGATAAGTTGATAGTGATTATGTAAAATATTGCCAATCTGCCTACCCTAAACTGTTTTTTGTTGTTGTTGGATTTGGTGACATTGAATCTAGATGTGAGTATCTCCTCATCTTTAATTCTTGTTTCAGCCATGTTTTTGTAATTATGACATCTGGGGATATATGAGCTATCCATGCATGGACTTCAGGTATCTTGTTTCAAATATTTCTTAAGCTAATATTAACTAAAATTAGGTCTGCGATTTTTGTTGAATGTGGAGTAATGTTAGGAGTAGGAGATTTTGGTTGAGTGGGAGTATTTAGCGGATGGTGAAGTGGACCTGGATTTGGATGGACTTCTCCGCAAAAGTTGATAGTCATAGCATAATATTATAGGTGGTTATATGGCTACTTTTGTTTAAATTTCAGTTTTAAGACATAGTGTGTTAGGTCAACAATTAAGTTAATGATAATACTTTGTCTTGAAGGCAGTAGTTCTATCATTATGGAAAGGTGGCAGGAGGAAGTGTGTGAAGAGACTGTATGTGAGCTAGAGTATGGCATGTTACAACAGGGTATAGTTGTGGAAGGATGTTATGTGTACGAGCAGTGGCAGAACTTGTAGTAATAACTGTGTTACCATTAACTGGGTTAAAAATAAAAGTATAAATGTGGATTGGTGAGAGTTTGCTCTTTTTTGAGCATTTAAGGATCCTTTTTTTTTTTTTTTTTTTCAATGCTGTGGTTTTCCAGAAAGTCAGCAGGCTTCATTAAAAAGGTGGTAGTCATTAGATTTCTCTGTGCCTAATCCTAATCTGATTTTATGTGGTTGCTGCAATAAGGACATAAGGACATATTTTTTTTATAAAACTCATTTTCAATCTGTAAATATTTCAAAACAGTTTAAACTTATCGTGTATGAATTATGTTACTCAGAACTCAGGCAAGGACTAGCTGTGAGAACCATATGGTGAAATTTGTCATACATAATTGAAAAATTTTGTAGATAATATCTTTCTAGTTACTGTTATAAGTTTCCTTCAGATGTAATAAGATATCCAACCTACTATTTATTATAAGTTATATGGAAATATGAAGAGTAACCTAAATTACAGCTATTTCAGACAGATGGGACTTCAGCTTAATGTTTCAACCAATGGTTAGAATTTTTGTCCTGTTGAACTCTCTCTGTCTCTTACAATGCAAGTAAAATGAGAAACCTTCTTGAAAGTCTCTCTTAATAACAAATGCCACCTGCTCAGAAACTGGACTAAAATTAACTGTACATAATAGAACCTATAAGCTAAGGATTCTTATTGGTGTCATCATCATTATAATCAACCCCCCTTTTTCCATTTTCTACATAAGGTCGGCGTGTCGTATTCATGGTTACCATCTCTCCCTTTTCAATGCCACTCTCCTATCTTCTTTGACACTCATCTCTGACTGTTGCAGGTCTTCTCTCATAAAATCCGTCCACCTCTCTGCAGAACCGATTAATTTCTTCTGGCCTGTCCCAAATCATCTTCACCAGATTGTCTTCTACTTTTCTGCACATGTGCCCAGACCACTGTAATCTGTTCTCTTTGAACTTTTCTGCAATTGTAGCTACTTTGGCTTCTGCTCTTATATCCTCAATTCTTCATTGGTCCCACAGTGGGTATCCTATCATCCATCTCAGACACTTCATCTCCATCACCGCTAGCTTCCTCAACTTTTCTGCCTTTACTGCACAGATTGATTAATTTACAGTAGTACTGGTTGCACCTCTGCATTTTACATCTTACTTTTCAGTTTTTTTGGCATTCTTCTGTCATACACTACCCCTGACATTCTGTGCCAGTTGGCTGTGGCCCCTCTGGTGTTAGCTTTGACCTCCTCATTCAGCCATGCCTTCTCCTCACCTACCCTTCCTAGATACTTGAAGTTGTTAACTTGTTCCACTATTTTCTCTTCTATCTCAGTTTTCAGCTTCTTCTGATTTTTTCTGCCATTACAACTGTTTTATCTGTACTCAGTTTTATCCCACATGCCTTCAGTTTTGCATTCTATTTATTCTATCATTTGCTGAAGTTCTTGCTCAGAGTCTGCCTCTAATGTCACGTCTGCATACAGCATCTTTGTTGATCTGTCCCAACCAACCTCTTTGCTAATGTACTCCATCACCAGTATGAACAGCAGTGGCCTCAGAGCTGAACCCCGATGCACAGCCACTCCCACTGGGAATCCCTCTGTGAGATTGAACACTGTTCATACCTGAGTCATTAGGTTCTTGTACATATCTTACACTAATTCTACCAATGTTCTGGACTTTGAACAACAGCAGGACTGTACAGATCAGCCTTCTTTGGACCTTACCATATGTCTTCTACAAGTCTAGGAATGTCCAGTTGGACTGTTTTTTCATTTCTCGTTTCTTCTCACATATCTGTCTCACTGAAAACATTGTGTCAGTTGTGCTGCATCATGATCTGAATTCAAACTGCTCATCTCCCATCTAACCTTCTACTACTCTGCATATTTGTTTATCAGTCACCCGCTCCAGAACTTGTATACAATGTGACAGGAGTTCAGTACCTCTGTACTGCTCATAGTTGTAAATGGTCCCTTTGTTCTTCAATACTGGCATTAGTATGCTTATTCTCCAGTTATCTGGGATATGTCTTTCTCTCCATACTGCTATGAGTACCCTCAGTTGCCATTTCTCTCCTGTATCACCCAATATTTTGATCCTATCTGCTGTGACCTTATTTGAGCCTGCTGCTCTCCCTGACTTTATTTTTCTTAGCAATGTTCGTACTTCTTCTATGGTGGAAAGCTCTTCTTCTCTCATTGTAGATTGTGTTTGAGGCAATACAGCTTCTGTGGGGTTTTCTTCATTCAGAAGCTACTGGAAGTACACCTTCTATCTGACTGTGATGTCCTGTGCAGTGGTGAGCAGGTTGTTGCTGGCATCCCTTATGAAGAGTGCCTGACTATCTTCTTTATCTATCTGTCTTTGCCTTGCAACCTGGTAGAGTTTCTTTGTGCCATCCACTGAGTTGCCTTCCAGAAGCTGGTAAAGTGCCTGTGATGCCTTGTCTTATGCAATCACAACTCTTCACATAGCATCTTTCGTAGCCAACCAATATTCCTTCTTAGCCTGGTCTGTCTTTTCTATCTCTCCCTTTCTCCTGCACACTTTCGTCCTTTTGATGACTTCCTGGGCTTCTGCATTCCACCATCAGCTTTTCTTATTTACATTATTGCCATACCTGTCTCAGCTGCATATCGTACATGCTGCTTTGAGGCACTGCCATTCTTCTTCAACTCCACCTATTTCCTCTTCCTCTTGAGGTGCTAGAGTTCTCAGTAATTCCATGAACTCTAGTGCTTCCTCACCATTGAACTTCTAGGTATTCAGCCTGGCCTCAATTGACCTTAGAACCTTCTCTGACCACTGCTTTCTTTGGGTTGACTGTTTCACTGCTGTTGGTGATTCTAAGCCATTGCTGAGTTGCTTGTTGGTTGCCATCAAGCTATTTGCCTGTTAGAAGTCTAAAATGGCCTCTCCATTTTTTATTTTTGTTGTCCCACATGGACCCAGGCAGGCCTCATATCCTGTTCACCAGTTCATGTTGTCCTGCAGCTACTGACTGCACTGTTTGAGGCAGGCCTCATATCCTGTTCACCAATTTATGTTGTCCTGCATCTCCTGTCTGCACTGTTTGAGGCATGCCTCATATCCTATTCACCAACTCATGTTGTCTTGCAGCTGCTGTTGTCCTGCAGCTACTGTCTGCACTGTTTGAGGCAGGCCTTATATCATGTTCACCAATTCATGTTGTCCTGCAGTTACTGCCTGCACTATTTGAGGCAGGCTTCATATCTTGTTCACCAATTCATGTTGCCCTGCAGCTCCTGTCTGCACTGTTTGAGGCAGGCCTCATTTCCTTTTCACCAATTCATGTTGTCTTGCAGCTCCTGTCTGCACTGTTTGAGGCAGGCCTCATATCCTGTTCACCAGTTCATGTTGTCTTGCAGCTCTTGTCTGCACAGTTTGAGACAGGCCTCATATCCTGTTCACCAATTTGTGTTTTCTCCCAGCTGCTGTCTGCACTGTTTGAGGCAGGCCTCATAGCCTGTTCACCAATTCATGTTGCCATGCAGCTCCTGTCTGCACTGTTTGAGGCAGGCCTCATATCCTATTCACCAATTCATGTTGTGTTGCAGCTGCTGTCTGCACTGTTTGAGGCAGGCCTCATATCCTGTTCACTAATTCATATTGTCCTGCAGCTGTTGTCTGCACTGTTTCAGGTGGGCCTCATATCCTATTCACCAATTCATGTTGTCTTGCAAGTGCTGTTGTCCTGCAGCTACTGTCTGCACTGTTTGAGGCAGGCCTCATATCCTATTCACCAGTTCATGTTGTCCTGCAGCTCCTGTCTGCACTGTTTGAGGCAGGCCTCATATCCTTTTCACCAATTCATGTTGTCCTGCAGCTCCTGTCTGCACTGTTTAAGGCAAGCCTTATACCCTGTTCATCAATTCATGTTGTCCTGTAGTTGCTGTCAGGTTGGGAATAATGTTATCCTTATGTTGCAGTCTGATTGCCATGATTCTGTGAATAATTCTGATGACTCCCCTCAAAGCCGGGTCTATATTACAACAACGAATGATCAGATGATTGAACATTGTTATATTGACCCTAAATGTCGAATATACAAAACAGCGAACAACCCAAACAGCGATTTTTTTTTTCCAGGGGAAAAAAAAATCGCTGTTCCCAAAAAAAAAAAAAAAAACACTAAGTACTAAATAAAGACCCCCCCCCCCATGTGGGAGGATGTGCCCCCCAAACCTCCCCTACTTAAATATACCAGCTATGAGATTGCACTACAATGGAGGAAATGGCACAACCCGGACGGTCGGCCCAACGATTTCTTTCCCTGGGAAAAGAATTCGCTTTTCCGGCCATTCGCTATTTTGCTGGTTTGACATGTAGTGTTCGAACTAACAATGTTCGATCATCTGATTGTTTGCTGTTCTAAAGTAGACCATCAAAGCCTCTCCTCTCACTACAATTCTCACACCATTCTAGCCTGTCCTCCTCATGAGTAATATACTCTGGATCCCAAGTGAAGTGGCTTTTATCCTCTCTGTTGGATACATAGGATGTCCAGCCTTACTATCATGCCATCCATTTCCCCTACAGTGAAGGGATTCATAGTTCAGATTTTACATCCAGTTTTTAGTCCAAGTATCCCAGGTAATAGGCAACAGTAGCTTATTTACCCATTGGCACACTGGCCAATAAAGGCATATACACCCCCACCCACTGTAAGCATAGGTCACTGGCATAAATCAAGTCCACAACCCACTCTAAACTCATTTCATTTGGCAACATTAGTCAACACAACTGACTCACCTTATTTTTATACAATGTGTAGACTATTATTCATATTTTCCTACCTTGAGGATACTACATGCCACTATAGATGCCAGAAGTGGATGGTCTATACAACTCTTCCAGGGGCGCAACAACTGCCCAGAGCTTCATTCACAGGTGAGTTTGAGATAACAATTGGCATGTTCTTCAGAGACTATGTTATTTTACAGCAGATTGGGTTAGTTAATAGGATGAAGAGGATGACACCTATTGCACAGGTAGTCTGAAATGCTTGTCTGTTCATTTCACCCTGGGTTATGGTTTCAAACACATTTAAAGGAATTTGTTCAATCTATTGGGCATAAATATAAAGTGTGTGACTTCATCATCCATATTCAAAACAAAATAAGGTAGCAAATGAAGGCCCATTAATCATCTGCACAGGCAATGGAGTAGTATAGAACTTTCACTTAAAATTAACATGACAGCAACTGTTGGAACAAAATCAAAATCCTAGCTATCTAATTGCAGCACAGCAGAAAGGTTTACTCTTCTGTAACATGGGCTATGCACAAGGTCAAGAACTGCGAATAATGAGTCATTACACTTGGCACAGAAGCAGAAATAAAAAAGACAGCTGCAGTACAAGCAGCTCTGGAGTAAATAAGATTCATTTTAATGCTTACAAAATTGATTCGGTGATGTCTAATTAAAAGTATTGTTAAACATGCATCTTACCTGAAACATCTTTTTCATGCATGTTTTTTCTCTGTTGCTGTTTTGAAGATACATTTAGATTACTAATGGACTATTGGCAGTTTTATTGTGCTTTGAATTTGGGCTTTGTGTCTTTAATACTTCCTTTATGATTATTTTATATTGCCATGACATTTTGTTTTCACATGTATAATTCAGTTTCAGTTTATTCTTTGCTTTTTTACATTGTCTGTGTTACATGACATGGCTTCTTTGTTCAGCAGTGTTTCAAAGTCTATAGTCTTGTCATACTAGTTAATAAGAAAAGAATTAAATGCTTTGTGTTTAATTTTACCCTTAGATTTCCAAGCTTATGCTTTTAGCATTAAAGTACTTAAAATAGTCTCTAGTCCCAGTTGTTTGTATCCATGGATATATACACTGTCCTAGTTTATGTTTCATAATGCACAGACAAATAATGAATATAATTTATTCATATCCATTGACCAGTTACTCCATTTCACAACAGCAACCTGCTCTGAACAACAACTGATATAACAAGCTCTCTGTTAACTAATAGCTCCCTTGGTTAGCAGACATTATTCTAAACTGCTATTCGTCATAAAAATTGGCAATAAACATTATTATTCTGCAGATAATTACCAAAGAAGTAAATGAAATGCATGCACGGGGATAGGAGGTACAAAAATGAGGCAAGTAGTAATCAAGTGCTACATTGATTTTATGTGATTGTTTATGTTGTGGTAAAAATCATCCCTTAGTGGTAAAATAATTCTTTAGACTGCCTTATTATCAGTGTCAATAGGAAATACACCCCAGGGATCACTTTTGTGTCTCTGCTTGACAGTGGCACAGGAAAATAAAGGAACCTTGTTGGCTAGGCTTACGTAAGCCCTTGGGCAGATAGCCTAGTACCTACCTATGAACCTATGAACCTATGAGATTCTTAAGGTATATCTTCTGAATGCTACTGTTATTAAAAGAAAAATATTCTGTAACATTGTTACAAATTTCCTGCATGGAAAAAACTAAATTTTTTGCAATGATGTTACAGTCTGTTCAGTTCTCATTCAAGAAATGTGGTAAACCAGCAAAATGCAATGCAATGCCCAGAGGGTTATGATCAGGTCTCAGTTTGTAAGGATATTATTATGTGTTCCAGACATGGATGATAAAAAATTCATCTCAAGACTGAAGAAGAAGTTTGTTGCTACTTTATCTTGCAGCTTTTGATTTCTGTACTGTGTTTGCCTAATGGCGCAGTTAATCACTGAAAAGGGTTTTGTGTTAGCCTGCCCGCCTGGTTAAGAGACAAGTAATAGCTAACTAACTAAATGAATAAATGATAGCAATTTAGTCCTTCTGTTTTACCTCCCTTGATATGCCTAATCGCCTCGATGACTTCTGCCTTACTCACCTTCTGATCTATTTCTTTACTGTTTTCATTATCAAACACAGCTCCTCCCCATATCCAAATTATCTCCTGTACTTCCTTCCTTCTAATTAATTCTTGATAGCATCTGAATGCTTCCTTGCTATATTTGTCACCCTCCCTCCCTAACATCCACAAAGCCTTACCTTCTTCAATATACCTATTAAGCCTCTGGTCTTTTACTCTCCACATTAATAGCTTCCCTTTACCTTTAATCTACCACCCTGGAGGTGGAATAAACATATAAACAAAACAAAAAAAAAGAAAGAAAGTAACATCTCTGTTAATTGTCCATTTGGGAGGGGGGATCCTTTATATTCACCCTAATGCAGCCATGGTTTACTATCATTCTTCCTGACTGACAGCACAAGTTATGGATGCAGCAACTTTTCCATCATTCCAGGCCACCACTAATAAATTTCACTACGTAAATGCCATGGAGAGATCACCAGCCTTCATTAACTGCCAGTCAGCCTCGCAAGTTAATCCTGGTGTAACAGCGTACAACAAACAGAGCATAAAGACAAAAAAAGAAGAAAACACAATTAGGTACAGCATTTCATTATCCCTCCGATTTACTATTACCTTATTCACAGGTGTGTCTCTATTTATTATTATTGTGCCATGTCAAGGAATGGCTTACCCATGTATCTATAAGCCCTGTAGTCTTTGCATAGCTTTTGCAATACCAGTCCCTTCTCTAAACTCCCAAACCCTTCCAGGCCTCATCATATACCTGCTGTCATCATCTTCTTCTGGAATGATATCCAAATTTCCCAAATTGTACCACTCACATCATTGTGGGCAATTGTCTTTTAGAGGAAATCTCTATCTCTCTGTCCTGGAGTTCTCTTCCCTGTCTCTTTCTCCATCTATAATCTCTCTCTCTCTCTCTGTTTTGTCTTGGCATACTCAGTAGTATCTGCTCTTACCCCCCCCCATTCTATTACAAATCATACAGGCCTCACAGTTCATATGTTGCCTACCTCTCCCACTGTATGACATCTTTTTTCCAGAGGGTATAACCCTCCCAACAGAAAAGTCTACTTTAAGTATACTGAACATCCATTTGCTTACTAATTTCCATCCCCCCAATTAGTACTTTCTGTGGCATCTACATTTATTCCACCCGGCATTGTCCCCTCTCCTGGATAACATCACTATAAATTTGTATTTCTCCTTCCTCATTCTTTGCCCAGAGTGCTTGACCTTTCCATATTATCTTTAATATTGCAGGGTATAAAAAGATGCACCCTGACTCACAGCTGTCTTAGGCTGAAAAAAGCCTGAAGAGCTCTTTTTCTTTTTCAGCCTGTTATCTATAGCTATTTTATAAAAAATTCATATATATTGTTTTTCTCAGATAGCTGTACCTCTATACACATGGCTGCCATTTCTTTTGAAAGACGTCCCACGAGTTGCAAAACCAATTCCACTTTTTTCTCTAATCTTCACTGCTCACAAGAATACACTTAGTGACCCCACAATCCACCTCTTACTCTTTCATTTCAAATAAAACAGTGATCCAACCATGTACCAATAAATTAACTTTAATCAGTCTAACTTACAATCACAAGTGGAGCTATGCAATCAAGTGATCATTTCCTGTCCTGGCTCACATGACCCTCCCATTTATTTATTTTCTCCTTGACTAACTATAGCTTTATAAGAGCTGAGACTAGAAAGGGTAAAGGAAATGAGCTGTCTTTGTAACAGTTCTTGATGCAGTTACTTGCTGTAGTTCTGTTTCATTTCTCTATTTTTTAAATTCTACTCACTAACCACAGCCTTATCGCCAGGTAGAAGGGTAAACCAGATAGCAGTCATTTGTTTGTTTTCTTTTTCATCCATGTTGCATAGTGGTTTAATATGTTGCCATGAAGCTGTGGACTTGTTTATCTTGGGCTTTTGCTATACACTGATACTCTAGTGGAGAATGTTTGTATTCCAATAAGGTTTAATTTTGCATTTTGCTCGTTACTAAGGATAAATTAAACTTCAAGTGACATTACAAAAAAGTGCAAGTATCATTCCAGCAACAAAAGAGTAGAGGGGTCCTGGAGCTTTGACCTAACAATATATATTATGCATTATTTCTGTATTGTTGATTATACAATGATAGAATCAACTTTTGATTATAGTTTATCCTTGCGGAATCATTATTAAAAGAATGTTATATGTGAAACTAGGCAAATAGGGCAGAACAGAAGCAAGGCACTGTTGACATTACATATGAGCAATATTAAAAATAGGGAAGTTTAATTGTTTTATAGAAAAATTAGGAATATCAAACTATAAAAAAAATTGAGGATCCATACATATTTAGGTGTTTTGAATTAATCAACATTCATTAAAGTTAATAAAAAAAACTTGAACTATTTGTTGGGGAGATTGATTTTCACATCCAATTGTGACATAATGGAACTCTACAGAGGGAAATATTAAATAAATCATGCCCTAATCTAATAATTTCAAGAAAAGTTTTGCTGAGTTAAGTCTAAGGTATATGCACCAAAAAAGCCATATTGAACTCTTTTGTCTGTCAGTGTCTATAATAAAATAAAATAAATAAATACATTAACTTAATAATATGTTTTGCTGTTCTTACAACAGTGGTGGTGAAAGGCATAGAACTTATTTTCTTTCTATGCCTGTAATGTAGAAAACAGGTAGTCGCATAACAAACAAATAAACAAATAAATACATAATAATATTTTTTTTTTGCTAGTACAGCATTGCTCCATCATATACACAGCATCATTGTATTTTTGGATCTTAGTGGCCTGTTACGGTGGTTGCGGTGGTGGTGCTGCAGTAGCGTTGTTGCCTTACAGTAAGACGCTGTCTGGTTCGACTCTCAGCTAGAGCATCTTCTGCGTGGAGACATGCGTGAATGGGCATACCTTCGTTGAAAGTTGTGCATCAGGGCTGGTAACTCGGCACGTAAAAATCAACTACCAATCATTAGTGGACCGGAGTTCCACTGTGGCGACCCCTAACCGGGAAAAGCCGAAAGACACAAAAAGTGGCCTGTTAGGGTGGTGTATAGTCAGAAAGGAGGAGAGGGAGGGGCAAGATGAAGGTTTGTATATGAGTTTATGTGCAGTGGTTAATTGTGAATAAGTGAGGAAGTGTGGGAGTTCGAGCCAGTTCAGCTGATGTAGAGATAGGTAGTGAATTGTTGAGTTTTTTAATTTGTTGCAGATTTGGCAATTTTATTGTAACATGAGTTCAGTTTGGTTTTCAGAGAGGACTGGATATTGGTGAGGATTGGGGCACAGTACAGTAGAGATGGTAGTAGAAAGGATGAGGCTAAAGCTTTTTTAGCAGTGAAATTAAGGTGGTGTTTGTGTCTATAGATCGTGCCTAATTTTTGATGTGTTTTTTGATATTGCTATGGTTATGGAGGTCAAATGATAAATTTTCATCAATGATGACCCCTAGTAGTTTAGTACTTAGAATGACTTCAATGACAGTATTATTGTGGGATTGGACAGAAAAATCTTTCTTATTCAGAGCAGTAGTTTTTTGGGGGGAATAATAGAAGTTTAGCTTTATTGGGATTTAGAGCAAGATGTTTGACATCCATGTTTTGGTTGAAGTGAAAGCCTCTTGGGTAAGATGTAGCAACTCAGATATGGATTTGGCAGTGCAGATGATTGTGGAATCATCTGCATATTGGACAACTGTGCCGAGAGTAAGGGTGGTGTGGAAATTCTTAATGAATATGCTGAATAGGAGGGGACCTAGTATAGATCCTTGAGGTACACCTGTAGTTGTGCTGAGGAATGGTGAAAAGGAGTATAGCCATTTAGTGGATTGTTATCTATAGGTGAGATAGTCAGAGAACCAGTTTAAGCTAGTAGGTGAGAGACCTAAGTTGGAGAGTTTTGTAAGTAGAAGGGGATGTGAAATTGTGTCAAATGCCTTTGAGACATCAAGGAATAATGAGGAGACTATGTAACCAGCATCACGAGCCCTGTTTACTGTGTCCATAAAGGATATAATAGCAGTGAAGACGCTATGACCTGGCCTGAAACTGTGCTGTGTGGGGGGGGAAAGTACCTGGTTTTGAACAAGATGGTTAAGCAGTTGAGTGTGAACACATTTTTCTAATATTTTATAGCTGGGAGAGAGGATAGCAATTGGTCAGAAATAAGAGATGTCTGAGTTTTTGCCCCCTTTATGGAGTGGAAGAACACATGCTTTCTTCCATATGTGTGGTATTCTGGACTCCTGACTAGATCTATTAAGGATTATGCTGATTGGATAGGCTATGGAATTTGCAGATAGTTGTAGAAATTCAGCAGGTAAATTGTCTGGGGCATTAGTACAAGGTTTGAGTTTATATAGGAGTCTTTTTTATAGTGGAAGTAGGTATAGGTGAGAATGAGAAAAGAAAAGTAATTGAGGAGCATAAAGTGGGGGGTTCAGGTGGACAGGTGTCTATTAGTGGGAAGGTAGTTGTGAGTTTAGCTATGGTGTCAATAAAGTACAAATTAAAAAGTGAGGCTATCTCAGTAGGGTTTTTTCTGGATTTAGGCAAGGATTGTTGTTTGTACCTGGATTCAGTAAGGAGTTGATTGTGCTCCAACATTTCTTTGGGTTCTGCTTGTGCTGGTGTTGAAGACTATGGAAGTGTTCATTTTTATTTTTTATCACTATCCATTTGCCTGGTTGCGTAATTGTTTGTAGTGAATAAGGTCATTAGGATTTTTATTTTTTTGACAGGTTTTCCAAGCTTTGTCCCTAGCAGACATAGTGTGCTTGGTGTGTTTGGTAAGCCAGGTTGCCTGTGTAGCTCTAAGAAATCACTGCTGATTTTATCACCCTTATGGCTGCCAAAATGCAACACAGAAATGTCAAACCATGAGTTGAAGCAACTTAAGTCTGGGTGTTTTAGAAGATAAATCCCAAGTAGTAGGAGGTCCAACAGGAGATATAGGACAGTCAGACATAAACAGACTTTATGATATACATCATGAGAAGTTCTAGCATTAAATTACTTGTGTAAGACCACAGAGTGTTTTGTTTACGATGTTGTAATTTCTCTGACTGAAAGTTGGATATAAGTAGGCTAGCTCTTTAAAGTTGTGTGGTTTAATGAAGGATTCCATTTCATCCTTAAAATATGGAACTATAAGAGACAAATGACTATTGTATTATAGTTTTCTTATTGCATGTATACAGTTTTATCATCTGCCTTAATAATTTTTAAGAATTTGACAGTTAGACATCAGTGTTATTGGTGGCATTGCTGCAACCCTGGGAAGACTGCAGCCTTTTTCAAGTATGTGACACTAATGGCTGAAATCAGTACCTTCATCACAGTTCACATCTCATTAGACTAATGTGGCCCCTCATTTGGTTGCAGAACAGTACAGCCATTACTGAATCAACTTTGCACCTGCAATTGCCTATTGTATGACATTGAGCAAGTCAGTTAAACATGCAATGCTCAGGGGTCACACCTGTAAAAAAACACTTGTGTCCTCTGGGCTTACTTGGTTAACAGCTAAATAAAATAAAAAATTCCATTTTCCTTGGCAAAACTGGTGTGTTTTGATGTTAACAATTCCTTGATTAGTTATCTGGAACTCCACCATAGATCTGGGCATTCAAGAAAGTCCCTACCATATCTCAAATTTCCTTTTGTTGGGAAGGTTTTGAGACAGTAGCAAGGGAATTACCAAATCTGTTCTGAAAATGCACACACTCAAATCAATATCATTCTGGTTACTCAGAACACCACAGCATTAAGACTGCACTCACTTCAGTGGACAATGATCCCCTTGTGGCCAGAGATCAAAACTTTGACAGTATATAGTTCCTGTTTAAGATCTCTGTTACACCTTATTTGCAAATGCTTGAAAATGTACACTGAGTTTTCTGTTACACTTCTAGAGTGATTTTGATATATGTCCTTGGGCACACTTTGATAATAGTGTTGGGTCTTCACTCCTCCATCTCCTTGCTGAGCTGTAGTGCCTGCATATGGGAGGTTGGCATAATGGTTAAGGTGTTTACTTTACAGGCACAAGGTACTGGGTTTGATGCTCATGTGGGGTAATTGTACCACAAGGGCAGTTAGCCTAGTACTAACCTAAGGCAGTATTCCAAAATGTATCCCTTCTAATTCAACGAACATATTCTTGATCTAACTTGCAAGAAAGGTTTACAGTATCTTTTATGCAGATGATGTCCAAATTTACCTCTTCTTATAAGAACTTCTAAGAAGCATGTACCTTACCTTAGTCACTGAAATCTGTCACAAGCCATTCGGTCTCAGATGAACATAAAGTAGTCTAAACTCAACTGCCTCTAGGAATGTGTCCAAGGATATTCATGCCACAGCTAGGGCTACAAACAGCTCCTGCTGTCATATCTTATCTTTTCTTTCAAGGGTAATATCTTACCTTAATTTGATTCTCATTGATAAGTTCATAGTTCAAAAAAAAGATATCTTCTGTTGTCGGATTATGCAGCTATTGTCTGAAAATATCATCCACATTAGGCACCTAAGTCCATCTGCTAACTTACTGAAGATTGTACCGGTCCTAGTTATTCCTCACCTGGACAACTGCAATTTTCTTTAACTCATTACATCTAAGTGACACCTCCAGGTGCCTCTAGGCGTCAAATATTGCTTCTTTACATTCACATCAATTCCAAAATCAAGCTGTGTACTGGGTTTTAAAAGATTTCATCACATAGCTTACACAATGGCAAACTCAACTGCATTAATATTTGACCTCTGTCTTATGTAGGTAAATAGATATTAACTATTGATTTTATTCTATTAATTTATATAGATATAATGTTCACATTGTTTCATATATCTCAACAACCAAGTAACACAAACAGAACTCTTTAGCTTCATATGAAAACTCTCAGCTCAATGAATAAAATGCTGCTGACAGTATGTGTGTAACTTGAATGGTTGCTGAGATATTGCAGATTGTTTACAAAATATTACAAATGTAATAGCTACTGAGTTTACTGTGACTTACAAAATTCAGTTTAAGACCTAGAACCTAAAGAACACTACAACTATAAAAATAGTTTGCTCTGATGAGTTGGCCATGTACACTACTTTCATAACCACTGTGGTTCCAGATATATGAGCATTTGTTTGAAATGTGAGGGCATAATCTGATTCTGTCTAAAGGCTTATAGTAGAAACTTCCTGAGCTCCATTGGAGTGAATGAGTTAACTGAATTTTTTTTAATTCTAATCTTGCCAGTCTGAGTACATGCCAAACTCATCTACTATAGTCCTTACCAATTATGGTTATTTATATATTACTCCCATTATAAGTTCTTCTCACTAGACCCTGTCAGGTATAGAAGCATCTTAACTGAGTCTGTAATGTTATTTAAAGCCCTGCCATTTCAAATTATACAGATTTAAGGGAGCCTTCACAGCATCTCTACTCAACTGTCTTAGACCTAGGGTTACCAATGATCTCCATTGTGATGCCCGCGCCCTGGCCCAGCAATCAAGGAGCCTCAATCCTCACCACTAAGACCAGAGAGGCCATCTCATACAAGAGGAAAGGATAACAAATACACACAGTAAAGTAGATTTTCCCTTAAGTGCACACGGAGATCACAGTCAGTCTAGGGCTTGTCACTCCCTTGCTCCCCAGGTTCCCAATAAGACTCCCCACTGGCACAGCTATAGGGTCCAGATCTCAGCCCAGCTGGCAAGCTAACCTCCAGTACCCTCTCTTTCCAACCAGTGCTTCATGCCCCTGCCCAAGTAGCTGACACACACACACACACACACACACACACACACACACACACACACACACACACACACACACACACACACACACACACACACACACTTTGAGATAAGTATTTATACAACTTCACAGACTCTCCTGGGAAAGGCTGACACAGATTCTCTAGCTGTGCCCCTTTACCCAGACTATACTGCCACCACCAGCTAATAATTATCAGCTACCCAAAGGCCCTTAAAAGGGTGTCCAATTATTACCATGCAATTTTATTATCCAATTGGTAAGTGTGACTAATCAGTCTAAGGCTTATTAGAGTGGCTTTGTACAATAAAGTCTATAAATATGCAATGTACTCTAGAGCTTAACTTAACTCTACACAAACTAGCCACAGGTAAAAGGTTTTTAAAATATTTAATAATAAATACTAAAGACCCAAGACAATAATACTGCACTGCAGTGCTATACAAGAATTCAGAGATCACACAGAAACTTAAAATAATTCAGTAGTACAGTTCTGACATAACAGAAAACCACTTAGTCTAACTTTCTTCTAATTTCCTAGCTATTACTACAAGAAAACATACTTCTGAAATAACTTACTTAAGACACAGACAGAGTGCTGATGAGATGGATATCAAGACAAAAATGCTTACAGTCTCTCTCTGAGCAATAGCTTTTGAAATCACTAACACATTTCTACTGGGCCCTCCCAGATTACATCATTTTGACACTTAGGTTTTCCCAGTATACACATTACATCATTTTGACACTTAGTCTGCAGTTCACAGGCCACACCAAAACTGCATTTACATTCTTTTACACTTAGAGCAATAAAGGACATTCCACATGTAAATTCTGGTCATTAACTTTAGCCTTAAAACAATAGGCAGGATGCTTACTCCAGACTCAATGACTCCAAATTCTAACTTCGAGGGACATACAAAACATAATTTTAATTTCAAAGAACATTTGAAATGCTTGGCTTAGTTTTCCTTATAGCAGATGGCAATGTTGCTACAATCTTGAAGTTCACATTTTACAGTGTTTTCTTTCATTTAAAAAACAAGCCTGTATTTTATATTTATATTTACAAATGCCAGAATTACATATCAAATTCTATTTGACTAGGCTGGCAGCCTTCACCCCTTCTCTACCAGTCTTCACATCCATATTTAGAATAAAGGATATACATACATTTGTATGAACAATCGATGTGTGAACGTGAACATGTCAACAGCAGTACCCCAGGATCATGGAATGTCGAAGCCATAGGTGTCGAACCCGAGATTACACAACTCTGTCCAGGCTACTACTCCCCCCCCTCGACCCATGGAAGCACTTTTTGCAGCAGTTTTTGCAGCAGTTGTGCGATCGGGACTTTCGAATTCAACATTGCGAGTGACATTCCAAGCATTCTGGCGTACGAGAGTCAACATTTAGGTTCGGCATTCCAACGGATCTACCTTTGGTCACACAACCAAATGCATGTAAACCAGAATAAAGTGATAACAGATACTTCATCTATGAGATTTGCCTCCTTTAAAGGTTGTGTGAGTGCACTTCTCAGACAAGCTTTCGGAGATCTCTGAAGATGAATATTTTTCATGCAGCTTTTTAAGATTCATTTTAAGCTTTATTTGTCACAGTTCCTTTACATTGGTTCTCTATCTGTGGTCTTCTATTGTTATTATTATTTTATTTTCATTCTTCATTTTTCATTCCTCTCCTTTCTCTCCTATTCCATTTCTCTTCTTATCTCTTTATCCCCCTTACTATCCCCTCCCCTCCCTCCCTTCTTCCTTTTCCTCTCATTCTTCTTCCTTCCTTCTCATCTATCTATTACAAAGTTCTCATCTTATGACCTCCCATGTTTTATAGGAATATTTATATATATACATATACACATGTACATATGTTTTTATTGCTTATCCTGAGTAGTGCCTGCTTCATATGTTTGCCTTGGTGTTGCCATTCTCTGGCCTGTATTGTCTCAGGATATTATTGATAGTACCTGACCATGATCAGCTCCACTGTTAGTGTAATGTCTTATAATTTTTTCATTTCTGTATAATTTGCCATGTAAATGCCTTTTGTAAATGTCTTTTGTAAACATTTTTGTTAACTTTTGATAACTGCTATGTTAAGACTGATTATAACCTGGAACTTTTCTCCCAGGTCCTCCACTGAAAATAGTCTCATCTTGGCCCAGTGGACTTTCCCAGTAATCAAATGCCAAAAAATAAATAAATAAATACATGGATGAATACAATTTTAATGTTGATAATTTATTGACATTGGGTTTTATTTATTTTTAATTATTGTAATATGCTTAGTTGTATAAGTATAGAAATAAAGTCAGTCCCTGGGATTCATAAAGCTTGCGCCAGCTGCAGGCGTAGCATCGGCGTTCTAACACCAAATATGGCCACCGACCGATCCAGGTACGAGCTGCTCCAATGTGCACTGCCTGCATACACTACGCCCGCACAACTCCTTGGCCCTGCATGCTAATTACCCCATGTGCAGCAGTGTAGCATGCAAATGAAGGTATGTAGTGATCCAGGAAGTGGTGCAGGCGTAGTTTAAGCATGCAGAAATGTAAACCATAGAAAACAGTTTACATTTTTGCAAACATAAAATCGGAGCCATGACAGCTGACCAAACACTTGTATTATATTGTTAATATATGACAATGGCTAAATATATAGCCATTGGCATAAAAAAATGTACAAAATATAAAATTAAAATTTAATATATATATATATATATATATATATATATATATATATATATATAGTCGCACTATCGCGACGTGGAAGCGAAGGGCAGCGGCTTGCAAAGGGGATCGAAAGGAAAATATAAAAATATAGAATAAAACGATTTGCCCATAATAGTCAATGGCAGGCATGCTACACCATACTATGGTGCAAGGGTTGCTAAGGGGCTGTGACAGTGTTATGCATGGTAGCTAGGAATTAGTAGGCAATGCCATGCAAATGAGAGGAGTAATAGTGAATCACAGATTCCCCGCTGGTGTAAGGATGCACCTCACAGCATAGCATTATAACACCGAGGTGTGCCCTTGAGATAAAGATGACATCAAGAGAGGGGTGTGTCACCATTGCTGTAAGCACATTGGAGCATTGCTAAACAGGTTTGCCCCTAGCTAGGCAAAGCTGCAGGATAGGTGTGTGTTCAACTGGCCATAGCTTTGCTTAGCTGAGAGTACACAAGGTAACCAGGTATGCATGTGAATGGAGAAGAAAACACGTGTAAACCTGGTAAACAGGTTTGTGCGGTGTGCACTGCAGCTGAAACAGGAAGTATAAAGGAAAGAAATAAGGAAATGCTGCAGCAGGGAAATTAGAGTAAAAATGACTAATTAACACCTAGGAGCCTACAGTGGGCCATTGACAACAGCTAACAAGGCTGCAAGCAGCTACCTGCAGAACAGGGAAGGGGAGGGGCTGTACTGCAAAGAAAACAGTAAAGTGTCAAAGCAGAACAAAGTCAATTTGCAGTATATCAGTTACAAGGCACTTTTTGCCATGACTGGGTAGGGAAAGTACAAAACAAGAAAGATGACAGGGGGATGCATGCCTGATAATGAGAGGGGATCTAGGTTTAAAAGTGAATTAAAGGGCAACAGATTAATCAAGGCAGGCAAGCATATCTCCACAGTAAAGGCCCCACACTTGCAGTACTCATTGTAAAACCCATAATTAAGACACGCTGCAGCTGGAATAGCTCATACACACCCACTGACATAAGCAGCATCCATAGCCCAATAGTATAAAGTGTGAAAGCACCTCACACACATTTGTGCATTCCCATACACTCTGCACCAGTGGTGTATACAGATGGTGAACTTTTAGTATGTGCATGTTAGGGGCTGCCATAGCTTTGATCCACCAGCATGTGTTGGAGACTGAAGGTGATGTGGAGGATGATGCACATGACCACCTCAGGCACCAGAGGAGGAGGAGAGTGTTCAGACCCAGGGTAACCTACCAGGGGCTACATGATCTGGAGATAGTAGAGCATTACAGGGTGGACAGGGACAACCTACAGCAACTTGTGGAGCTGTGCCAGCCATGCCTCAGAGCCAGAACAAACAGAGGGGAACCCATCTCAGTGGATATGAAGGTATGTGTAAGCCTGAGAATACTAGCTACAGGTACCTTTCAAAGACCAATTGGGGATATCATGGGGATCTCACAGGTATCAGCATCCAGGGTACTAAACCAGTTCCTGGATGCCATGTTACCACATGCCAATAAGCACATATACTTCCCCCGAATGCAGGAGGAGTTGGCCAGCAATATGTTTCTCTTCCACCGTGTGGCAGAATACCCGGAGGTACTGGGTGCAATAGACTGCATGCACATACACATCAAGTCACCACCTGGTGAGCAGGGTAGGCACTACATAAACCACAAGGGATACCCCTCCATCAACTGTCAGGTCGTGTGCAATGCCCAGGGCATTATTATGGATGTGTGTTCTGGCAACCCTGGAAGCTATCAAGACTCCCACATCTGGCATGCTCACAGCTGTATCAGTTATTTGCCAGGGAGAATCTCAAATGGCCACCTGGTGGGGGATGCTGGCTATGCACTGGAGCCGTGGATGATGACTCCCATCAGAAATGCACACACACCCATGCAGGAATGCCATAGTGAGGCACACGCAGAAACCAGAATCATCATAGATCATGTGTTTGTGATGATGAAATCACGGTTCTGTTGCTTGGACATATCTGGTGGAGCCTTGCAGTACTCTCCAGGCATGTGTGCCCACATCTTCATAGTATGTGCCATGCTACACAATATGATCCTGAGGAAACAGCTGCAGCAGGGACAGAATGGTGAAGGCCCTCACAGCCCACCACCATTGCCAAGGGCCCCACAGGCACAGAGGTACTCAGAGCATGAACACCCTGAGACAGCCCCAGTAGGCAGACGGAGGTGTGCCTAGTATGCCCATGCCTTGGCAAGGAGGGAACATATAGCACACACACTGAGAGTGTAGGAACATAAGGACTGACACCTTTTTCCACCTGCACACACAGTAAAAATGGATGGCACACACACAAGACTACCTGTAAATTGTCATGTATAGGCATTCTACTGTGTGCATCTAACATAGGCAGCCTTCAACTATTGCACACACACCTGCCATTGGCACAAGGTAAGTCAACACCTGAAGAGGAAATTAAGCTATCAGCATGTGCTGATACTGTATGTATAGATTCATAGGTAGGTACTTGGCCAACTGCCAGAGGCCATTCATAAGCCCAGCCAAAATGTGTCAGCTTTTGCCACCCCATTGATTCATTAACTGTCCCTCTGTGGAGCAGAGCCAATAGCGGGATCCCTGGGGTGCATCTACTGTTCCCCATCCACTCTTCAAAGTTTCTCTTGCAGAGTGTTATTGAGGGGCTCTGTTAGGGATGCTGTTCCAAAGTATGGGGAGTGTCTATGGCAGGAATCCATCCCTCCAGCATCTTAAAAATTATTGTTGTGGCAAGGTTCAGCTCACTACAGTGTGTGTGGCTCACTGTGACCTGGATTCCCATAGGTGGAGCATATCCATTAAGCCTGGGTTCGATATGGCTGTGTTGGCCAGCAGAGATCATCTCTGGGTAAACGAGATGCCACTGAATAAAGCAGGAGTTTATTCAGTCTGGTTGCATAGGGCATATGTTGGAGGCCAGTAATCTCGTTGGCAAGGTACATTTGTGGACCTCCCAACTGTTGGAAATGTCTTCTGAGGTACATCCCAAATGGGTTATTATACCCTATGATGGGACTGATGAGTGATGAGTAAAGGGACACTATAACCCCAGTTTGTCTAGATGGGAATCATTTAGTAATCAGATGGCTTACATAGAAGGATGTCCTAACTACTTTGGAGATGTGATTGTCAAAGAGGAGATCACTATCTGCCTTAGTCCCCAGATACCCCATTACCTCGTCCATATTAAAGTGGCTGCCATTTATGTGTTAATATGTGGGTGCTTAATATTCCACAATGGAATGACCATGCAGTTAGAAGCACTTGGCTGGAGGCCATGACGTTGACACCCTGGGTCGGTCTCTGTGAGGCCCCTTGAGGGATGTCTGTGTCAGCTGGACTATCAGTCATGGCTCCTAGTTCGCAGTCATTGCCAAACATGGTCTGCCATAGTCCACCTGTGTTTGCCTGTACCTCTGAGAAGTATATGCCAAACAGTAGGGCTCCCAGGACTGAGTCCTATGGGACACCAGTCATGACTGTTCAAGAGTTGGACCTGGAGACCGCTAGTCGTACCATGTGGGTTCTGTGTGTAAGCCCATTGGCAACCCAACCTGTGATGTATGGGTGTATGTACAGGCTGGTGTGTTTATCAATAACACCTGAGTGGGGCATGGTGTCAAAAGCCTTGGCGAGGTCCATGTAGTATGTGTGAACCACCTCTCCCATCATCTAACGTCTTGGTGACTGTATGTAAGACGTCAAACAGGTTCAGTAGGCATGAACTGCACTCAAACAAGCTGACCTGGGTTGGGTCACATGTTCAGAGGTTACCAATGTCTTTGTTAATGAGTGCCATGAGGATGCGATCCATATCATTGCAGACCAGGCTAGTCAGGCTTATGGGGTGGTAGTTACCATGGTCAGTTGTGAGTCCACCTTGATGGAGTGGAATAACCATTGCCACATGGCATTGTATGGGCATATAGCCTGTGGAGAGTTTGAGGTTGGAAAGCTTAATTAGGTGGGGGGGTCAGGTTGTCCTGTACAGTTTGCAAGATGCAGTCTGGGGCAACATGTGCCTCCACTGATGCTGTGTTCTGCTGTTAGAGAGGGCCATTTCCACCTGTGTGCCCCTGATGTGTGGGATACTGTACCATTCGGGTAGTGTTGTGGGCTCTTTAGGAGGTGAAGTATGCAGTGAATGTATCTGCAAGGATGTTGGTGATATCAGCAGGGTCAGCATATTTTGTGCTATATTTCACCGGCACAGTGCAAATCTGTGTGTCACCACTTAGATCCTTGAAATAGCCAAAGAAGGCTTTGTGGTTATCTTTCGAATCCTTCCGTATTTTCCTGCTGATGTTAGCCTTGGATGATGTCATGAGGGACCTACGTATCATACTAATAGTGGTCACGGATGTCTGCCCTTCGTGGGATTTGCTGTTTGTCTGGAACACTGTCCTACTTCTGTAGTATAGCCTGTTTATTGCAGAGGTCCACCAGACTGGTGTCCTTGTCTAGGAGGAGTGAGTCTTGGTTTGCCAGTGATGGCATGATCCATACATCCATGTAGATGCTTATAGATTGCATTTGTAAATTTGTCTGTATCTTGAGCAGTGTTTCCCCTTAGTGTGGGGGCTGTGAAAACCCCCACCACTGTCACTAGTAGTGTAAATTTAGCTGCAGGAAAGGTATACACTTTGGTGTCCATGGGTAGGGGAGATGCTTGGGTATGGAAACAGTGAATAGTTCATGGTCAGATCTAACCAGTGACCGGTTAACCTCCTCTGTGGTGCACCTGTTGCCCAAGTTGGTGATGACCACTTCTAGTATGTTTCCACCCCTTGTTAGTGAGGTTACCACCTGATACAGGGCATATGAGGTGATAAATTCCAGGAAGCGCTGGGCCTGGAAGTGATTACTGGAGTACTTTTCCCAGTTAATGGAATGGTAGTTGACATCGGCCAATGCCAGGGTATGCGTTAGGACTGTCATGTTTTCCACTGTCTCCAGGTAGGTGAAGTGGTGGTCCTGGGTCATGGAGGGTGATCCGTAGCAGGCCACAGTTTACATTGCAGTTGTGGCTGATGTTAGCTGCACATGGATGATCTCAGAGGTATCATGCTGCCACACTAACCTGGAGGTGTAGGTATCCCTGATGAATATGGATACACCCCCTTCATGTTTGTGTCAGTCCATGTTCTGTGGCTGAAATGTGTGGTATGGGTTGTAGTCTGGTAGTGCTGGTGTGCTCTCAGGAGCCTTAAGACAGATCTCAGTTACTGCACATATGTTGACGCTGTCCATCCTGAGGAGTGCTGTGAGTGCATGCATGTTGTGATCACAACCACTGGTGTTGAGTAGCATAACCCTCATTGATTCTGCTATTGTGCTGTTTACAGAGCTGGTATTTACCTTCGAGACTCTCCTAAAAAAGGCAACATGGGGGCACCAATAGCCATGGCCAGTATTCCCAAGCCTAAGGCTGACACATAGGCCGGTATGGTATTGTTGCATGCATGTTTCCCATCTCTGCTTGTTTTTCATCTCTCCTGTAGGTAACCTACTGGTAAGCAATAGAAAGCCTTAAACTTATACAAGTCTTCTAGTTTCGAAGATAGGCTTTTGGAGTGACTAAGTATCAGTGTTCTGCATGTTCTTGCTGTACTTAACTGTTTCCTGACAACATGGTGATTTCTCATTGTATACTGTGATCTGAAAGTCTGTTTATACACATATTATGGCTGTGATGGCCTGCATTTTAGAGGTTCACAGATAGCCTACTACCTATCTGCCCAAGGGCAATTTAAAGCATAGCTACAGTGTGTTGGCTTTCTCCGCACCATTGATGAAGTAAATGAGCCTCTGTCAAGCATAGCCAATGAAGCAATTCCAGGCAGATTTTTTGGAAGCTGTTGAAGACTGGGGTGGTGGAGGGTGATGGGGGCACTTAGTGATCTAAAGAGGGTACAGTAATGTGACAATTCAACACCATTCAATTTCCCCAACAGGTCTCACAGCTATCAAACTGGACCGGCTCCCCACCCCCTGGCTGTATGGTTCTGGGACACATGATCCCAGGGGTGTATATTCTGTTACCTATTTACACAACATGGTTTCCCTTGAAGTGTGTCAGTGAGGGGCTATGCCTAATGTATTTAGGAATGTAATGTATTGTCTCACAGTACATTTGTTATATGTTGTTATTTCAAGAGTAAATGAAGCTCAGTGGGTTTGGGGGCCTCCGCCCTTTGCTTAGCTTAACTTACACATAGAAATCATCCCAATAAAGCAGGGATGTTTATCATGTTCAAAAGTATACCTTAACCACAGCTTGCATATATAGGTAGCAACTGTCTGTATAATAAACATTCGAAACACCCATATAAACCCATGTGTGCTGGAGAGTAAAGTCAACAGAGAATGTAATGTTATGTAAGCACATAGTGAGATGTTACTTCACTGACATGTATATATCCTGAGTATTTAGCGGATGTGGCCATGTTTGCGCGCACAGGTTATACGTTACAAAGTTTGTTTAACTGTGTTTAACCACTGCTATAATGTCACACAAACACTTTTAAACATGCTTACAACAGCTTAAATGATCCTTATTCTAGAGTAAAAAACACTTTTAAAGCATCGCAGGTGTTAAACCCTGGACCATGCACACTATAGTCACGGGACTTACCACTAAGCTATCTGAGGTGTATACATGTTTCACAGTCTTTAGACTACACTTTATACCATATGCATTCCACTGTAATGATCACAAATGGGACAGTCACTTTGTTTACATATGTACAGTACATTGTAATGTACTGTAGTATGTGAACCAACACATTCAAGTCTACATATGTATTACTGTTACAAATTAATGCGATATATATATATATATATATATATATATATATATATATAAAAATATATATACATATATATATATCTATATATATATATATATATATATATATATACGTCAGTGATGTCTGCATGTGCGTGTATATATATATATATATATATATATATATATATATATATATATATATATATAAATATATTATACAGTTACATCAATAGCCATATATATAAACATAACTCAAGAACAGTTTTAAAAGGCCAACCAACAGCACAAACTTGCCAACCGGATCCCAATGGCTCGAACAAAACAGGACAGGAATAGCATAAAATCTGCCAGTAACCAAAAATGTCTCCAAAGTTGCACCAACACTTCAAGACTCAGCCAATAGTAAAAACACAGCTTGAATTCCTCAAGATTCCACAATACAAGTTTACAGGTTTAGCGCTTTCATCTACAACAGGTAGACTTCTTCAGAACCAATTGAGACAGATTACATCAGCTTATTTAAAGCAGTTTTGGCGCCAAAATGATATGATACATTAGAATACATAAGAGTATGTGTGAATGTATAAAAATATAAAATACATAAACTTACTGCTGCTCCCTACAAAGTTAAAAATATTTAAAAATAAGAATGTTAAACAATAGTGTATTTAGAGACAGACAGTAGTACTGAAAATGAACCACTAATCTATCTGGTAAACATATGAGTACACTATAGCTACTGTGAATGAATATAAATGTAAAAAATTGTTGAATAAACAAGTGTGGGTATAGTATAAGGAGCTTACCAACCACAAAAGAAAGGGGGGAGAAAGAGAGAGAGAGGGGGGGGTAGGATCTTAGCCACGGTCCAAAAGTAAGAAAGGTTTGATACTGATATTTTCATTAAACCTGGCCATGAAGTTGCATCGCATAAAATCTGCCATTTGGTCTCAAGGCATGACAATCCTACCTTCCAATCACCTCCATATTCACTCACCCCTATCTGGTCAATTATAGAAAATGTGAAACTGTGGTGGGAACCTTTTTCACTAATATGTTTGCTTAGAGCATTGTTCATGTCAACCTTTTTTATTTTGTATAGGTGTTCATAAATGCGGGTTTTGAGTTTCCTTTCTGTCTTCCCAATATAATATCCTTGACAGCTGGAACAAATAGCCAAATAAACCACTCACATGGAATTACAATTTCCCTTCTTGCCATAACATATAGTTCTGTTTTTGTTCCTTAATTTGATAATATTGCTCTCATTAATGTATTGACAATACCTACAGCTACCACATTTGTGAGTGTGCTCATCTTTGGATTTTTTCAAATCCTTTTTCTTTCCCCCCTCAACAATCCTCTTAATGTTAACTGAAGTTTTGTACACACTGGTGGGATGTGTTCCCAATACTGAGGAGATATCCTCAGAACTCAAAAAGATATCCCAATGCCTGTTCAAAATCTCCTTAACTAAATTTGAGAAGGGATTAAACATAATAACGCACACATTCTTTCTATCTCCTATCGCTTGCTTTTGGGTATTCTTCCCTATGAATGTTCCTCCTAACAGGGGGATGTATTTATTTCCCCATGATCTGATGACATATTGGGTCACGTCTGCTACCATCTCCATAGGATATCCTCTGGCTAGAAACATTTTGGCAACAGTATCCATCTGTTCCTCCATATCCTGTCTCATTGAGCACATTCTAGCTACCCGAATGCATTGTCCCTTAAGAACATTGCGAAAAATGTGCGGAGGGTGACAACTACCATATTGTATGTAATCATTGGAGAAGGTAGATTTCCTAAAAATTTTAGACTGAAAACCATCACTCGTGGTGCTGATGTACGTGTCCAAATAAGGAATACCAACCTTCTCCACCTTGTGTGTAAATCTTAGAAAATTGGTCGCACTGTTAATGTATGCTATAAAATTAGGTATATCTTCTGTTGGCCCCTTCCAGATGATAAACAGGTCATCCAAAAAACGTGTGTAGAGGCGATGTGTTTGAAAATTTCACTCGACTTAACATAAACATCCTCCCACTCAAGCATAACGAGATCTACAAAAATGCGGGTACAAGACGCCCCCATTACAACTCCTCAATTTGTTTGAAATACTCTCCTTGAAACTGGATATAATTATGTGAGAGGACAAGTCCCATCATGTCCAGTATCAAACAAATCTTATCCCATGTAAGGTCAGAGTGTTTCCTTAAGCTATTTTCAAAATATTCAAGACCTGTTGTGTAGGGAATACAGGAGAATAAATCCTGAACATCTATCGTGAGAAATGTTAAATCACATGACCATATGTCTTGTTTTAATGTACTCAAAAAATCCCAAGAGTCCTTAGTTAAGTGAGGGACTTTATTGTAGATATGTTTGCACCAAAAATCAATAGCTACCCCTAAGTTGAATGTTTTTGACCTAGAGCCAGAAATAATAGGTCTAAAAGGGGGGTTTTCGACACTTTTGTGAATTTTAGGTATCCCGACTATTCTGGCCATTGTGGGGTGTTCAGTTCTGATAAATCCATATTCCTCATTTGTAATACGGTTATCTAAGAGGTATTCCTCTATTGCTAAATCTATTCTATGGTAACCAATATTGATCTGATTGAGAGATGTCTGTTCATAGTTACCAGAACTGAATAAAAGATCTTGAATGGCTTTGTTGTACACAAGTGTGTCATATACCACTAAGCCACCCGCCTTGTCCGGTTTCATAATTCTGATGTCACTGTTAGCAACAATCTGGTCCAAGCATTCCCTTTCACCCTTAGTTAAATTATCACAAAAACGTGAAAAATGACTAACATCTTTCCGGATATTTCCGTACAAATGATAAATGTCCTTACAAACCATACGTTCGTAGTTACTAATTTGTACATTGTTTGTGGGGATATAGGTGCTTTTTCTCACTAATGTTTTGGGTGCATCAACCCTAACAGTATCTTTAAACTGTAGTGCTAATTGAAGTCTACGGCAATACAACTTGACTTCTTTAATAGTGTCAACTAAATTAAACTTGGCAGAGGGAATAAACTTCATTCCCTTACTAAACAAACTAAAAAAGTCTTGGGAAATATACAAATCAGTGAAATTATACACCTTAAAACCTTTAAAAGTGTAAACAAAAACTTTGTTAGTGTTGCCTACCACTTCACTAGATGTGTACTCATCACTTGTAATTCCTTCACTATCTCCATGTACTGGAATAAGAGATGAAGTAGGCGATGAACCACATATGCCCCTACCTTCGTGAAAAATTTCCTCTTGACTCATTGTCTCCTTTTGCGATGTATGGGGGCCTGATGGAACCTCCCCCCCTGAAAATTTTCATCTTCCTCTATTCTTCTATTTCCACTTCTTTCCCATCCATAATTAGGTTCACTCATTCCCGTCCTATTCTGTGTGGGATGTGGCCAAATGTATGCCCTATGAGCCTTATAAGCTTTAAGGTCCCTTTCCAATTTGTCCAGCTTTCTATTGTATATATCGTATGCCTTAGCTTTGGCCACTCTAAACTGTTTATCAAACAGTTCTTGCCAGTAATCAAAATCAGGGTCCTGGGTAATTTCTATGTGAAGCTGTTCAATTTCCGTAAGTAAGCCTCCTATTTTTTCATCGTTAAATTTCATAAGCAGCTTGATGTATTCAAGCCCAAAAAAATCAAATAAATTGTTAAATTCAAACATTACTGTCTCACTATAAAATATCCCCAATGGAAGTTTAAAAAATCTCAGCCCTTTGGGCACAATTTTTAAAAACAAACATTTCTCCAAATAGCCGTTGTCAATTTTGGCACCTTTAATCTGAAGGAGTTTTTTACCTAATGAGTATATTTTAGATTTTAAAGAGTCATTGTTTGGCTTCACATTCCTGTCATCACATTTGGCTCTTGTATCACTATTGTGACAAAAATCAAAATCATCACACAAAAAATTCTTCATAACATCATTAACATATAGTCCACAATTTTTATTATTGTTGTTGCCATGGCTAGTGTAACTATTAGGCAAGTTGTTGCCCTTTTTGTTTTGAGTCTTAGTCCTTACAGAGGGGCTGAAAATATTATCATTTGTTACAGTACCTTTGTGCTGGTTGCCCCTTCTGTTTTCCATAAATGAATATGTCTTCATCTTTTCCTTCTGTTTCGGCTTGGCGCCCATACGTAGCGTCTCTTCACGAGAGTGAAAGAGACTGAAGTCAAATGTAAAATCTCCTTCGTCCAAAAGCTGGGAATCAGCTTCTTTATTATCCACGTTTAGATGTACCTTCGGCGTGTTCGCCGTATTCCTAATAACTTGCCCATTTGGTATGCTGTTAAAACTGTCGCCTCTTTCCACAGCCGGTGGTGTCAAAATAACAGAAATGGCAGGTGTAGTAGTAGTCGGATGGATGTCCAGACCCGGTAGAGCCGGTTGCACGTCCACGGCCTCAACCGCTGGTCTGGTGAGGGAGGAAACCAACCGCAGCAGCTTGCTGACGTCGTCCTGGAGCGACGTGACCTCCGCACGCAACTCCTGAAACTCCGTTCTGCTCAATGAAGCACACAAGGAACCCGATTCAGCCATAAAGACAACTCAAGAACAGTTTTAAAAGGCCAACCAACAGCACAAACTTGCCAACCGGATCCCAATGGCTCGAACAAAACAGGACAGGAATAGCATAAAATCTGCCAGTAACCAAAAATGTCTCCAATGTTGCACCAACACTTCAAGACTCAGCCAATAGTAAAAACACAGCTTGAATTCCTCAAGATTCCACAATACAAGTTTACAGGTTTAGCGCTTTCATCTACAACAGGTAGACTTCTTCAGAACCAATTGAGACAGATTACATCAGCTTATTTAAAGCAGTTTTGGCGCCAAAATGATATGATACATTAGAATACATAAGAGTATGTGTGAATGTATAAAAATATAAAATACATAAACTTACTGCTTCTCCCTACAAAGTTAAAAATATTAAAAATAGGGAAGAATACCCAAAAGCAAGCGATAGGAGATAGAAAGAATGTGTGCGTTATTATGTTTAATCCCTTCTCAAATTTAGTTAAGGAGATTTTGAACAGGCATTGGGATATCTTTTTGAGTTCTGAGGATATCTCCTCAGTATTGGGAACACATCCCACCAGTGTGTACAAAACTTCAGTTAACATTAAGAGGATTGTTGAGGGGGGAAAGAAAAAGGATTTGAAAAAATCCAAAGATGAGCACACTCACAAATGTGGTAGCTGTAGGTATTGTCAATACATTAATGAGAGCAATATTATCAAATTAAGGAACAAAAACAGAACTATATGTTATGGCAAGAACGGAAATTGTAATTCCATGCGAGTGGTTTATTTGGCTATTTGTTCCAGCTGTCAAGGATATTATATTGGGAAGACAGAAAGGAAACTCAAAACCCGCATTTATGAACATTTATATAGAATAAAAAAGGTTGACATGAAGAACGCTCTAAGTAAACACATTAGTGAGAAAGGTTCCCACCACAGTTTCACATTTTCTATAATTGATCAGATAGGGGTGAGTGAATATGGAGGTGATTGGAAGGTAGGATTGTCATGCCTTGAGACCAAATGGCAGATTTTATGTGATGCAACTTCATGGCCAGGTCTAAATGAAAATATCAGTATCAAACCCTTCTTACTTTTGGACCGTGGCTAAGATTCTACCCCCCACTTTCCTTCTGTGGTTGGTAAGCTCCTTACTATGCCCACATTTGTTTAATCAACAATTTTTTACATTTATATTCATTCACAGTAGCTATAGTGTACTCATATGTTTACCAGATAATTAGTGGTTCATTTTCAGTACTACTGTCTGTCTCTAAATACACTGTTGTTTAACATTCTTATTTTTAAATATTTTTAACTTTGTAGGGAGAAGCAGTAAGTTTATGTATTTTATATTTTTATACATTCACACATACTCTTATGTATTCTAATGTATCATATCATTTTGGCGCCAAAACTGCTTTAAATAAGCTGATGTAATCTGTCTCAACTGGTTCTGAAGAAGTCTACCTGTTGTAGATGAAAGCGCTAAACCTGTAAACTTGTATTGTGGAATCTTGAGGAATTCAAGCTGTGTTTTTACTATTGGCTGAGTCTTGAAGTGTTGGTGCAACTTTGGAGACATTTTTGGTTACTGGCAGATTTTATGCTATTCCTGTCCTGTTTTGTTCGAGCCATTGGGATCCGGTTGGCAAGTTTGTGATATATATAAACATCTATGAACACACTTCGTGACACAGAAGCACGCCAAAGGAATTGAAGTGTAGACAAAACACATGCAGCTCTGGTATTATAACTATTAATATTAACCTAATTCACCATAGAAGGGATGGTTGTTGTGTATGTGAAGATTGGGGTGGGAGAGGAATGATGGTTAATGAAATCATGCATCAAGGAGGGCCTGGGTCGGATGTTCAATAAGTGAACTGGAGGGGCATACATGGAGTATGGGGACAATATAAAAAGGACACAAAACAAGAACCTTACTCATTCATAATACACCCTGTCATGTCACATTGCAACACCTACTTTCACAAACATATGAACATTAACATGTATCAGACATATGTACACCAACTGACTGTCACATTTGTTTTCAGTAGTGAGGAATGCCTGTAGTAAAATGTATATTATAAACACCATAGCATTTGTACATATCTCAGATGCCTTTGTGGTAAAGTCAATGACTGTGGTGGTCATGGTCCCGGGTTCAAGGGCTGTTAAGTTATTTTGAGGGCCAGAATAAGGGCTGTTGGATGCAGGTGGATTAAAGCACTCTTAAGCAGTTGTAAGCGGGTTTCCACTGGTTTGCTCAACAGTAAGGGGCACTGAAACACGGTAAACAGAGAAGCGCTTCACAGGTTTAACCTTTGCTTAATGTCACACAGACCATGGGCAAACCTGCTTACAACCACTTAAATGTGCATTATTCACACTTTCCCTACCAGTGCCTACTCTGAGAGGTAAAATAATAGCACCTTCCAGGATTAGAACCCACAACCATGTACTCCATCCTCAGAGGAACCTAACACTAAGCTACCTGAGATATACCTATTCCAGTTGTGTATGCAGACAGGTTAAAACACAAAAGGGAGGAATGTGTTGAAATAGGACAACCCGCCATCTACCCAATGAAAGGTGTATGCTCATATATAGATATACAGATATATAGATATATATATAGAGAGAGAGAGATACATAAACACATGTTGATATATACAGATCTACATATATATGTAGATATATAGATAGGTTAAAAACATCTACACATCTATGGCGGTACAGATAAATGTATGCAATAATATATATATATATATATATATATATATATATATATATATATATATATATATATATATACACACACATACTTACATGTGTGTAGACAGCATCCAAAGTGTTCATATCTGAGTATAACATGGACCATAGCAATCACACATTCTGACCCCCCCAAACAATATGAACATAACATATGAAGAGTATATGCCAGTACACTACTACAAATATATTCTATGGACACAGTCACCAACACAACTGCAATGACTGCAAATATCCATGACAGAAATTCACAGACAGCTTTCATTTTGCAAAACTTTATTACATTCCGATGTATTGCCAAAAGGATTCAAGGACTAACAGTACCTGCATGCTATACAGGAAGCATTTAATAGTGCCTTAATGAATCAGCCTGCAATTACCATAGTATTAGTCCACTAAGGGATAGGTCTTCACATAGGGAAAGAACACCCACACACACATATAGACGTTGTATTAAAGGGGTTCCTACACTCCTGCATGTGCTATGTACACCCACCAACATCTACCCCACAACCAAAATAATTACATCAATACATACTGTCATACCATAACCAATTATTCAACTACTGTACAACATCTGCTGAAACCTTAACATACTTGGACCAGACACACTAACATGGCCCTATGTGAAATAGTTGCTGTTATACAATTGAACAGCTGCTGATGTTACAGAGTTTGTATGAATTAATCCTGTTTCAGAGGGATGACAGGTTCTTACACCAGGAAGCGTTACCGAATACTGATTATCAGCACAGTATGATACACATTAACACCAAACTAAATATGTCTGGTAAGCACACTGTAAACCCCCTAACATTATATGCATAGCTATGCAGCCTTGAGCTGGTCAAACATCCTGGCCAGACTAAAACATATGCAGAAGTATTAGGTACAGACAAACCCTGCACAAGTAGCAACATTCAGAAATATAACATCAGTACTCACATTTAGACCAAATCCTCTAGGCATTACACACAATATATTACTGTTTGTCTCCATACAGCTGTTTCAATAGATTCCAAACAATACTTTCAGGCTGTCTTCCTCACAAGTAAGGCAAAGGGACAATGCCCAAGTGGAGTACTCAATTATACTCCAATGTAGCCATGGTATTGGCTAAGGCAGTAGCAGTGCAGCTGATATGCATGTAATTAGCTCCTTAGGAACACCAATTGGTTATCAGGATAGCACATTACTGATCTGTAACTATAAAAGGTTGCCTTGTCACACATTCAAACCATCTGTATCTACCTGTAGGACAGTACAAAACACTGAAAGATGAATTGAAAACGAGTATTATACTAGTCAATAACACCTCCAATTCTAAGAAGGTATGTATAACATGTAGTATGTCTGTGTATGTAGTACCTGTTCTGTAAGAATTACAGTGTAATCAATGCATATAGTGGAAATAGCTATCTTGTAGCGATGTATTGTTGAGCAGTAGTAATGCTTGTAGCATTCTGTGTGTGTACTGTTGTAGGTCACAAGGCAAACTCCTCATACACCACAAGGGATGATATGGGCTTGGAACTCACCAACTTGCTTCCAGCCACTGTCAGTGTCAGGATTGGTCCAACAAGTATGTGCTATAACAGGGGACAGTATATGTCGATATATTGTAACAATCAACATATGTATGGGTGCATATGTAAGATGAACATGTCAAAGGTGGGTTACTGTGAAAATATGGCTTGCATTGTGGGATATTGTGCCAATAACTGTGTAATGTACAGTATTTTAGGCAGATCTGTATTCCATTCTACATAGCAGTTCTGTTATGTTATGCAAACAGTAGTTATCTCTATTGGCAATTACGATACTCAATAACAGGATACATATCACTTGTATTCATCTGACAGTTTAGCAGCATGATAGCAAAGATAATTGTAAGAGCTAGGTAACTATCCATGCACATAACACATGTAATATCCACCTCTCTAGTATTGTTTGCAAGCAATAACAGTTGTGCATGTGTACATGTTATGCAAATGTGTAGTGACCCTTGTTACAGGGCTGGTCCTCTCCAGTATCATTTGCAAGCAATAACAGCTGTGCATGTGTACATGATATGCAAATGTGTAGTGACCCTTGTTACAGGGCTGGACCTCTCTAGTATCATTTGCAAGCAATAACAACTGTGCAGGTGTACATGTTATGCAAATGTGTAGTGACCCTTGTTACAGGACTGGGCCAAGTGGCTATGTGCACACCTACATAGAGTGGATATTGAGAGCAGAGACACACTGGTTGAACTACCAGGTTCATGTAGCTTAACCTCTCATTGCCAGCCTAACAGCCACTTGCACATACTGTATGTAAGGTAGTGCACAGCACTGGTAACGAAACAAGTTGAATATCATCTTTAACTCCAATGTAACATCTGCAATAGGAGTGTAAGATGTAGGAGACTGCTGCCCATGTGTAATAGCTGCTTCATAGGTGATGGCTTACACTATTTGATTATATCCTGATCATGTTGATAGTGGCATCAGAGCCTATTGATACATGACTCTGTCTGGAGAGTGGGTGTTTGTGCCCAACAGAGCACATGGTCCTGGTGGATAAGTGAGTATATACCCAGAGAAGGAAACAGACCTGTAGGAACTTGCATTATCTGTAATCAACTAAGAGGATGTGATGTGCTCCTCAGAGGAGGATTGTTGCTAAAGGTAGCTACAATGTTTCCGTAATAGCCAGTGTTGTCACGTTCATAACACAAATATTTACATGTGAGCATCACTGTCTAAAACATCTTCATAAGCAATAAGTAAACTAAATACAGTACTTGGTACTTGTAGTACTGAATGCTCATACAGGCATGTCCAGTAGTCAGCTACTGGACATGCCTGTATGAGCATTCAGTACTACAAGAGCCAGTGTTGTCACGTTCATAACACAAATATTTACATGTGAGCATCACTGTCTAAAACATCTTCATAAGCAATAAGTAAACTAAATACAGTACTTGGTACTTGTAGTACTGAATGCTCATACAGGCATGTCCAGTGGTCAGCTACTGGTGTTTACTAATGTCAGCTTTGTGTATGTGGCCATCCTGGGGGAATGTAATCTCTATGCCAGGTACACTGCCAAACCCACCTAACACCACACCCCACACATTGTTTGCGATGCAGCTACAGGGGTAAGCTGGAAGGCAGCTCAGTCTACAGCCATGACTGGACTGGACAGTCATGAAGTGTAGGTTAACACATGCATCTCATCATCACAACCAACACATACCCTTACCAGAACACAGTAAGGTCACCCACACACACTACCAGAAATCACATACATTCACAGATGCTTCTAAGTATCTGGACAAACAAGTGACCTCCCAAGCTGGAAGAGACAGACAATGAAATACACAAACTGTATGACATAGTTTGCATAATTGTGCCACACCTCAGAACACGTGGCCGGAAACATGCCCAACAGTACTCATTTGTGAATGCAAACTGTAGCACTATGTTACACACCAACCTATACGAGGGCATATATACTGTCAGCTGCCTGTCTGCCATCATTAGCCACATACCCATACACTCAGACCACCTTTTGAACTATATACAAGGCTCTGGCATATTCCATGTTGTTGTGCATGACCTGTGATGCAGTAGCCTCAACTGCACGGAAACACATATAGGAACTGTCAGGTCTTGTAGCCCATGCAGGTATGTCCCAAGGCCTGGGTAGCATTCTGCCACTGGCCAGAATGATACTGCAGTACAGGAACAAAAGGACTGTATTCCACAATTGTCTAATGTAGTGGTGCAAGTCAAAGGGTATCCAGTATCTGTCTGCCTGGGATAACATGGTTGACAGACCATGATGCTTTGCCAGACAGGGCCTGCACCTGTCACCCCTGGGAATCTGGATACTGCCTAGGGCTCATGCTTCCCCTATAGTGCCTTCATCATGCACAGTTCAAGTGAAGGTCCACTGCTGTTACAGGGACTGCCAAGCAATAAACTGTGGGTCTCGCTACACAATGATACATGTCAGAAACACTATATGGACATGCATATGTCAATCCCTGACATGGAGAACATATCTGTGTAGTGGCTGAGACATGTTTCAATGCTCCGGAGAGCACACCTGCAAGACCATGTTATAACACATATCTCACCTCTTGCCCATTATCCTTTATTGGAACACACGGGCCGCAAGTGTGTCCATATTCCTGAAGGATATGTATGGTGGTGGCGCTGTGGTAGCATTGTCGCCTAAGACACTGTCCGGTTCGATTCTCAGCTAGAGCGTCTTCTACGTGGAGACATGCATTTATGGGCGTACCTTCGTTGAAGGTTGTGCATCAGGGCTAGTAACTCGGCACATAAAAATCAACTACCAATCATTAGCAGACGGGAGTTCCGCTGTGGTGACCCCTAACTGGGAAAAGCCAAAAGACACAACAACAACAACCAGTTGTAGCTATATATGTACACCCCCATGCTAGTTGCACTTGCATAACTTCAGATGCATTATGCTGAACAACTACCTTTGTGCCAAAGTGGAATTTAAATTGCACCTTGCGACAGATCACCCACCATGCCACAGATTTCCCAAATGTCATAATGTGCTGTAATGGGGAAGATTAGGTCTGAGACAGAAAACCATAATAATGGCTACTCTCAACTATTCCATTATGAACTGGAAAGACTCCTCATGTACCAAAACCTGCGCTCAATGCATGTTGGATTCCATCAACCCCAATGACCTGGATCACAGTAGTCACACAAACAGGGCTAAAAGTATGCTACACATACTCAGTCTCCAATGCCAATGTTATGTTTCCTAAGAGCAAAGTGGTGACTGTCATGGCACCCATTCAGATGGACAATGCATGTGCAAATGCTGAATCCTACATGAATGAACCTTAAGCGGTCACATACGTGCAGTGATTGTGCCATTGAAACAGAACCAAGAGTCAACCAAACACAAACAAGAAGGAAAACTGGTGGTACCATGCTTTAAACTGCACCACAGAAGGTAGTAACTGTTGCAAGAGTGAACACACATGAGTGTGGGTAATCCCTGGTCAGCCTCAGTAAGATGCAGATACACCATATAAAACCACACAAAGCTACTGTGAAACTAATCAGCCACATATTATGAGGCCAAGCACAGAGCATTCTATAGCTGTGTCATTAATTGCAATGGCAATGACAAGACCTGCCATGCTGCACAGCACTATGGCATGGGAAGTACTGCACCTACAGAAATAGCACCTGTTCATCCAGATAGGGTCTTGGAGAACCTAAACCCACTCCCACCTCCCCCCAACAGGTACACATAGTTATATATCCATGTACATTACAGGGCCCCTATAATAGCAATTATGCAGGTAGAAGCTGCACTCTCTAAAGCCATACATACAGTTTTCATGGGACCTGTCAACATCCCAGGGTGTATCCTACACAAATGTAAGAACAATCAGCTATCCACATACACATCACGTTCAATCATAGCTCCATGTCAGGCTGTGTACACACCGAATGGTGCACATCATCAGTTATCACACCCTACAAAGGGGAAGACACCATTGATAATGGGAAATAGTGCACAACTACCCTACTGAGTCTGGTCTGTAAGGCCATAAACCATGATAAACGTATTTGATGTACTCAGTACAGATGTAGATGACAGGGTTGATTCACAATGCATATCAAGACCTTGCCAGGTTGTAGGACACCATCACCCATACTGTGTTCCAGCTACACTCAGCAAACTAGGTGTATATTCCTATGTCACAGGAGTGGTTGTCTACTGGACTTCTGGCAGAACCAACACTACAGAAGGTGTCTGACTAATACACGCACATCAAACCAGTGCCAACTACAGTAATACAGGGTTCAGTCCTGGTACTCCCCCCTCTTTGTTATCTATACCACACATACTAACACAGAAGGCATCTGCCTATTGATGTTTGCAAATGACTATGAGCTAGCAGCAATAGTTGACTCAATGTGTGCTGCATTCTAAATACAGAAGGGACTTTGTGTGTCAGATGTGTGGTGTGTGACGTATAGCCACAATCTGAAAACTAAGTATTACATTGTCATCCCCTGTGTTAAAAACCCTGTACCCATGAACTACCACCTAGGCAGCGGTCAACATAATGGCAACTGTGTGTGTATGGGTTGCAGCTGGACAGTTGTCTTTCCTTTGATAGTTATTTCACCACACCAGTCAGGTAGTCATATGTGGCACCCCTAATCATGACAGGGTGCCATCCATGAATATAGAGATAATTGCTCAGCCATACTCAACACTCATGTGACCCATAATAGATCATATAGCTCCTTTACGGGTTATTGCCCATGTGTAGATGGCCTACACTGTCCTTCCCAATCCTAGCTCCACTATGTAGCATGCAGCCTACCCTGAATAAAGCCATGTCCAACTCAGAGATGTTGGACATGTTACACTTAACACATCCTGATCCCAAATAAACACATACTTTATGGACATCCACCTTTCTAGTACAAGGATCACAACATGCTTGACAGATCTCTGTCCCATACACTTAACATACTCTTGCCATACTATGCATCCCTGCCCAGCGAAGCTGCACATCACCCCTCTCTGTGACATGGTGTGATGACTACATGCCAAATATATCAGTAACCCTGTGGATCAGTTCTGTGGCACTGCTTGAACTGGCCATTGAAACTTACCTGTCTGTTGCCTACAGTTAGGTAACCTGTCTGCCTAGGCTCATAAATGGACCAGGGCATATAGCCTACTAATTCACTATGACCATACATGCTATAGTTGATTACAACCCTGCAAATAACATCAGGCTAGCTATTGTCCCATGTGTTACACATGTGCAACACAGGCAATACATGGCAGGATGTTACACAGCTGTACAGTGCCATGTAGATGTATATGGCAAAACACATACATGCTTGCAAGTCTGCAGGGTCACAGGTCATGTCCCTAACAGCTATGTATGACTATATATGTGACATATACACAGCATTAAGGTCAATTGCATTAAAGTGAACAAATCCATGCATGTGCTGATAGGTAAAGACAATAGCACAGGCAAACAGACATGCCCACGTCAAGACAACATCCACATGGAGTATGAGCAATGTCATCACATGACAGACACATATATGGTAATAACATCACATCACCAGTAAGTGTCAAATGTGTGTGACTTAAACATGTCAGTGGTGTTAGTGTCATGAGATTTGTAAAGACTTATTTGTAATCTTAATAAATGTGATACACATTTATGTTCAGCTGTACTTCTGTACTTCTTTGTGAGTTACTGTGACCTGTCTCCATCATTCTCTTCCATGTATGCCACGTAGCAGGCTGCCAGTGTACACCCACTTGGAGGATGAGGTCCTCATACCATACCTCCTCGACAACCATTCAACACTCTTCAGCCATGTGTCACAGGATGCACAGCAGCGGGATGCCCTGTGGGTGGAACTCTGCAGGAGAGTAATTGATGTTGGTGGTCACAATCACACCTATCAACAGGTGCACCAACACTGCACTGACCTCATAAGATGGGCAAAACAGTGTGCTAATGCAGTCACCATGGAACAAGGTGCAAGAGGTGGGGTCCACTCAGCCAGCCCCCACTCACACGTATCAAGCAGCTACTAGCCAACCTGGGGATACCTGCAGACCTCCATCCACAAGCTTTATCTGGTATTGTGGAGGTGGGTGTCTCTCAACCACCAAGCCTGGAGTTGCCTGGTAAGTCAGTACTGCACATATAACACAACTATATTTCACATAGTTACATGTGTTACTGTACAATATGTAATGTAACATCATATGCAAGGCATGTATGCACACATGCCACATACTGTAGTCTGCTACTCTATGTATGCACAGATGTGCATACTCCATAGTATAGTGTATTGTACTGGCTTATGTGCTAACATGGACATTGCACCCTGTAGCTAACAAACAGGTGTGGATAATGATCTTACTGCTGTGACACACCTGTTTAGGTACCTCTGGCATTTTGCAGTGACAGCAGCCTGTGTCAGGTGAGATTGTTATTATTTTCCAGGCTTGATAATACACAGATCATACTAATTGCATGCTATCTGCCATAACACACGTACACATAATGTATGGTGGTCCTGTTAATAGACACTGGGCAGACCTGCAATGCATCACAGTGGTTACCCATGTGAAACAATTAAAGACTATATGAAACACCTACACTAAACCTTCCAAACTGTTATTGCCAGGTATGTGGACAACTATGAATACAATGGTGGAGGTGTGTCTCACTGTAGTGACAGGTAATACATATGAGCATTACACATGTTGGGAATACAAACAGTACTGTACAGAGAGCATATGTGTGCACACACATTAAATGTGTTGGAGCTGGAGTACGACCAGCACACAGGATACACCCTTGTGGATTGTACCCTTACTATGAATGTCACACAATGTCATGTGCTATCTGACATGTCCATGACATGTAGTGGGCTGACTGCAACACTCCTCAACTATCCTGAAAAACATGATGTCTCACATCCCATACATACCACCCTTTGTCTGCATAACCCTGTCCTCAGTGGAGCATATGACATCTGTTGGAGTATGTCATATGGGATAACATTGACATGTGAAATAGATGGCCATCACAACTATTGGACAGAACATATGTACACATGGCCATGGAGGATGGCCAGAGACATGAAGCAACAAACACAGTAGACGTGATGTACATGTGTGTACACCCTATTGTACATTGGCTCGACACAATACAATTATGGCCTTTGTGTATTGTTGATATTGCAGATGTGAAACACTAAACATCATACAGGCCTGTGCACAGAGTGTGTAGGCATAACATGAAACCACCACATAACATGTCTGGAACATCTTGAGTTTGTCAGGACATGAAAGCATTTGCCTATACAGTATCTAAATACATACATGTGTTGCACAACATGCACATACAACCACATCAGGCCACAGATACAGTTCATTCACCTTGATGGTGCCAGACATTACTGTCCTGCCTGCTCCTCATGCGTGTGAGGTACACAGATGGCATGTGGGACACAGAGTACTGCTAAGATAGCCATGTGTGTGCATAGTTGCCAGGCATCAGTAATATGGTTGCAGATGTGCGTGGGTGTCATCCAAATACCCTTCTGTGACCTGTGTCATACATTCCACATTAGGGTTTTGTGTGTATACACCTCAGTGACATGGGTCACATTCCACATTAGATATGTATTGTATGTGAACACAGTCATGGCTATGAACTGTGCCAGTAACTCACCCTTTATAGCAATAGTGAAGCCACATGAAGCCCTGTAATGGCTATGCACATCAGCTCAATGTGCAGTATGTCACTGCATATTTGTAGGGCTGACAGACAATATTGTGTCAGCTGAAGGCCCATGTTAGTATAACATGTCCCTGCATTGGGACACCATTACCGTAATGTAGATTGGAAAGGACACCATTGTGTTACACATGTATGCATGTCATTCAACACGTCAGCAGAAGACATGTCATACTACATGTGATTGGCAAGATCATACGCCACACATCAGGCCGGTGTACTGTGAACCTGTCCTGGTCTGTGGCACCATTGCAAAGTAGGGACAGCCATGTCAAACGTGTGTACAGCCACATGCACAATGTCTGTAGACTCATCTCAGGGGTAGGCAGAATAATGTTGAACAGACATGCACTACTTTGGGGGAGATATGAAAGCTAGGGATCAGGCAAACATAGTATTCAATCGACATACCCTCACACATAAGGGTGGTGGCCAACACAAAGCATCAGTGGCAGATGTACAAAGGTCAGCAATGGTCTGTTAACATGTGGTGTATGTTGCACACACCATGGCAGTGCGGTGCAACTGTGCAAAGTGAATGCATTGTGTTGCAGGTATGGGGCATAAGCTACTAACACAAATAGTGCAATACAGGTATATATGCTAACAACCACTATAATTGTGTAAGGTGCATGCCGTCTGCTATATCACATGCATGCTGTTGTGTGCAACTCTGGGATTTATGATAACTACCACTATAATTGTCTAAGCTGAATGCCATCTGCCATATCACCTGCATGTTGCATGCCGTTGCATGCCATAGCATGTGTCTGTGTGTGTTTGTGTGTGTCTGTGTGGTATAACTTGTAATGTACAGTTCTTGTCTTCCCCTCACAGGTGTTGATGTAGGTGCATTGCCCTCCTGCGGTCCACCTGATGTTAGTGTCCCCACAGACTCTAGCAGTGATGATGATAGTATGATTGAGACACAGGCAGGGTTGTCAGGGGCTGAATCTCTGCCATTGGTCGCCATTCCACCTGTATCCCCCTCATCCTTGCATGCAGTTCCCCTGCCTACACATACCCCATCACCACTGGCCATAGAGGAAGGACAGTTGGCAGGTGGTAGCATGGAACAGGAAAGTGTGGAGACTATGGAAGGTGTGCCTGCACACCATGATCCCAGTCAACTGACTGGTGATGTCCTGTGCAGGCATGTGCCCAGTGCTGCTTGTAGGAGGACCACTGGCCAACATGCCCCTGCGAGACAAAGCACATCAGCTGGAGTCACCAGACACATGTTTCAGGCTGTAATGGAGGCACAGGCATGTGCTGAATGGCACAACAGAGAAGGTCTGAGGCTTCAGAGGGCTGCTGTTCGTTCATTAACTGACAACATCCAGGCAATTGCAAATGCTCACCATCATCTTGCTGATGTTTTGGATAGACAATTGGGTGACATGGTGGGAGTCCTTGACCATGGCATGTCAATCCTCGAGCATGGAATGTCTGTGCTGGAACACCTGGTGGGAGTGAGGCATTGAGCATATGGACGTAGGTTAGCTACATCACCTGTTAAAGGCCTACGTGAACATGTTACTGCACATGCCCGCTCCCATAGTGGTGGTAGCAGCAGCCGTGTAGCTGGTGCTGTGCAGTCCACACCAGGGCACAGCAGACCATGTGCACATGGTCCTGGATGGTCCCAACAGGGATGCGATTCCAGTTGACAGTGTCATCAGGCAGTACCCAATCCGGACCTCTGCCTGGTAGTGCCCGTGCAACCCCTGGCAGGCGCAGGTCACGTGGCTGTGGCCAGATACCCTGAACTGTGAAACCTGCCTTGTACAGTCTACAGCTGTCAATAATACCTCTGTGTAGGCCGGCCACATGCCAGACCTGTGTGGATGCATACACACACACACACACCAGAAACAAATGTAGGGCACCTCAACACACACGCGCATAACATCCACACATGCCCAGTGATATCACAGACCCTAACACACACATAATGTCATCCAAAGGTGCAGCCTAGGCCTCTGGAAAACATTATCACCCTGTGCATATGATGATGCCTGTGCTGCATCCCTGTCATCCACACCATCGGTGCAGGGACATGCTCATATGGTCTGATGCACAGGGTGAACATACTAGGTAGACAATTGTAGATTAATATTGTTGAGTAGTGTTGACAGGCAGCAGACATACCATGTATTACAGTTTTAGAATGCATTTTGTACGTTTGACAGTATGTATCATGTGTAACAACACTAACAACATGTTGATCTTGATGTTCTGCCTTCCTCTTTCAGGTGTACTTGCATGTGCCAGGGGATGTCAGTGTTTGCGGTTAGTGTCCCATATGTACATGTTGACTACTTACAGGTCTGTATGACAATATCTGCATGCACTTTCTAGCTTCCACATCACAGTTTTAATCTCCCATGTTTCAATTATGTTTACTGTTCTAATGATCTAAGAGCATGATAGCTGTGTAGTAAGCTACTGTGTTCAGAGCCATCACATCCATAGTGGGTGACATCACAGGTATAGTTACCTGGAGCGGAGAGGAGGTAAAAGAGTGGTATAGCGGATTACAAGGGTAAAGGCCAGTGGAAATAGTGGCTTCTCATTGTGAAGCAGTAATACCCACTGCCATGACAGCATGCAAACACAGACACACCCACATACTCAGGGATTAACAGACACAGTAACACACACTCTGACACACACAGTTGCCAGTGTTTGGATGAGAACCCTTGCCTATGTGCAAATCATCATTTTAGTACTACGCAATTACAAGATGCACCAGAGAGATGACACATGTACAGGTAGTCGGAATGGCCTAAGATCGAGGACATTGACAGGGATACTACAGTGCAGTGAGTTATGTGGGGAAGGGGGTTCATCAGTAGGCTATGTAACAACAAGTCACACCCCAGGGTGTACATGTTAACAGATGGTTAGAATGGCCATCTAAGATTGATGCTATCAACAGGGATACTAGATTGCATTGAGTGGATGGGGGGAGGGCGCATTAACATTTTACTATGGTAAAATACAGCCTCACTCCAGGGACCAGACAGCCATACACACGGACAGTCATACACACACACACACACACACACACACACACACACACACACACACACACACACACACACACACACACTGTGGCATTCACAAAGATATACACCTATGTCACACACATACAGACACTTGACATGTGTGAGGTTCAACCACCTGCCTATGCCTTTCTTTCTAGACTTCACTCTGCACTGATAACAACAAAAGTGTTCAGGAGAATGAAAACATGTGGGATGCATTCCCAACCATACGTGACATATATGGACACACATACACCCACACGTGCCAGTACTGTGAATCAAACACCTGCCTATCTCATGATAGGTATTACAGAAGTACAGAACTATCGCATTTGCTACAAGCTTACTGACTCTTTCTTTTGCCAACTATGCTGATATATGCACAATATATGCACAGGGGAGGTATTACTGTTACAGGTGTCAAGAGGTTTGCCTTCAGTGTCACCCTTACTGCATTCTACATTGTCTGTCTTCCACTTCAAATAACAAAACTGGACCTTAGCGGTTACACAGGTTATTGTAGGAATGGTTGTAATACACCAGTGAGCTGTCCAGTGTAATCATTCATCTGCAAAGTACCTCACCACTTAGTAGTCATGTCCAAACATCTGTCCATACCTCACATACAGCTTACTGTACTTTGAGCATATCACCATATACAGTTGGCAATGTTAAAGCTGTATTGCAACAGCATGATGTACTAAGACAACAGTCACCTTCAAACATCAGACACTGCACACACATGGAATCTAAACAAACATCAATACATGTACACATATGGGGTCATCAGTAAGTGCACTAGCAGGTCAAGAGGATGCATTCCACATCTTCCCCATGCCATGTGTGAAACATAGCCGAGCATTACACCATAATGGATGTTGTATTCATGTACTGGTAGGACACAACCACCTTCACTGAGTAGCCAAGTGTACATATATGACAACAGCACATATCAGCAAGACACACACAGCATTATTCCATGTCATGCTTCTACAAACTGTTACTTGACAGTGCCATGGTGAAGACAGGGCACTGTAATGTTCAACAGTGAGCACATCATATTTGCCGCACACACCTCATGTTTACTGGAAGAGTGCCAGCAATGTGCTCTGTTAGAGCTAGGCAGTACACTCATTCAAGCATGTGCGAGGTCTGTGACTTGTAAACATCTCACCCCAGCATGTACTGGTTATTGTGGTACTAAGGCTAATGTCCAGACAGCACACAGTATGCATGGCTTGCAATTGTTAACATGGGATATATGTAGTAGCTGTGGGCACACATGGCTGTACATGTCATGAACATATCACCTGTGACTACTCAGGAACATACAGAGCAGAGCTGGATTTCCCAGAGTTTGTCAATACAGGCCTTGTGTAGGTCATATGATCTTGTTATTTGGGTATGTTTGTAGGCATTGCATTAGGTGGACATGTCTAATGACATACATGTCACATGGGTTCTTGTATGATATTATAGGTGTCATGGGTGACCAGTAGAGAGGGAATATTACCTCTGTTAACATAGATATCAAACCTTATGTACTGTTAGCATGCTATCTGTCATGTGCATGTGTGTAATGACTGTAGCCACCTGTATGTATAAAGGATAACGGAAGCTATGGTAATGTCATTTATGTTGTATGAGTGTGGGATGTACATATCCAGGGCAGGTACATTTAGGTCATATCCAACTATGAGGGTGTTGTTTACTGGTGTACAGCAACAGTCGACTGAGTTAATGCTGACAACATCCGAGGGATGCTGGTATGTGTACAACTGAGCTGGTTACAAACAGTGGTATTATTGCATTGCAAAATACATTATGCAGCTGTGTCTGTACATGGGTACTTTGCACAGTTGATGTAGGCCTAGGTACAGTCCACCAATCGAAGGTTATCTGGTGGTCTACCATACTATGTCATACCACATATGGATGTGTGTTGGTAGTCTGGGGACAAGGTGGTGGATGTATATGAGGATACAACCTAGAATGCAGCATTTGGCACTGTCACCTGTACCTAACTCATCTGTGATGAGTTATGTCGGAGTAATGGTCTTTACATGTGAGTAGTCTTTATGAATATGTGGACACCACCACCTGGAATGGTCTATACCAGTGTTATGGCCCACATGTCTGGATCTGAGTTATATGGTGGTAGTGTAATTGTGCACTACAGAGCCTTCAGCCAAGTGTTCCTCACTGCACAGATGTCAGTATTCCCCAATATAGGTTCTACATTGAGCAAATGGATTACTAAAGCCACACATCTAGCACTGGTTACCATAAGCATCCAATGTAATTGTCTTGTAGGTGTCAGGGTGTTACTTCTGTGTGTAGGACATTTGCCTTGGAATGTGACTATATGGGTAAATGTGACCTAGGTATTATCCACACTCACTTGAAACATGGATGCATGTGCACTGTGTTGAAGGCTTGTCATTCAGTCATGACAGCCCAGAATGACAGACACTGGACAACCTCATAATAACAGCAGGACATTGGCTCATTGTTTTGGTCTAGCAGTTGCCACTCATACCATGACATCACTGCAAGTAGCAGTAATGTGCTTGGCAGCAAATGTCACGTGACAGACAGCAGCAGACATTGTGTATATAACCAATGTGAAATATACTTAGTGTAGCAGTCCTGCTAATAATGACAACTACTGACACAGATGGGAGAGGTCATCTTGACACCTGCATCACAGTACCATTACACAACATGGCTCACACATTATGTTTGCACATGTCACTGTTCCAAGTATAATGCCACTGTCCACAACCTGCTATTAATGTATGCTTTCTGGGCAGCGAGGTGTGTGACACATGCTGTAGGTAGCATCCACCTGTGTGTCCCAGTTAACCTATTGTCTGTCACATCCACACATGCATGATTGTGTATACTTAACATATATATGTCAGTACTTAATGTACATGTATGCATGTGTATCACACAGCACAGACACAGATAAATCATTTACAGACCACCTACAGGTATCTGGTAGTAAACCAGTATGATGTGCATATATACTGACAGGTAAGATATACATAGCTGTAAACCTGTGTGTTTACAATAGGAGTCCGTTGCGACATGTTCTGTACATGTAAGTGTATGAGCATGCACACTGTGGCCTTCTGGTTAGAATCAGAGTGCATCCCAAACAGTTCTGTGCTACTAAGTGTATGAGCGTACCCACTGCCACCTTGTGTAATTTGAGTCAGTGCATACAACAAGCCCTTTGTTACTAAGTGTATGAGTATGCCCAGTATAACCCTGTGTAGTTGTAGTCATACTGCATCCCAAATGGCCTTGTGCTACTAAGTGTATGAGCATGCCCACTGTCACCTTGTGTAATTGGAGTCAATGCATCCAAACAAGTTATGTGATTCTATGTGTATGAGCATGACCACAGTAACCCTGTATAGTGATAATAGTTGTCTATTCCACAGATGGGCATACTCCTGTTCAGGTTCCTGTTGTGCTACAACTATACCTCTCAGGCCTACCTATGTACTACCTGCAGATGATGTGTCTTGTTTGTGCATACATATTAATGGTCACCTGCTTTAAACACACAGGTTTACTGCTATGTACTTTGTGACTGTCAATATTCCTGTTGTTGTCATCAATCTTAGAAGGGCATTCTGACTGCCTTGGAATGTGTAATCTTTGTGGCGTGTCTTGTAACTGCATAATACTGTAATAGTGATCTACCGAAAGGCAGGAGTTCTCATCCCACCACTGGCAACTGTGTGCATGTGTATGTATGCCAGCAAATGGCTGAGTGTGTTTGTGTGCGTGTGTGTCAGCAAATGTTTGAATGTGGTTGTGTGTATTTGTGTCTGCACCCTGTCATGACAGCAGGCTTTGCTGCATTCCTAAGAGATACCACCTTTTGCACTGGCCTTTATCCTTGTCAACTGCTAAACCTCTCTCTTCCCCCCTCTCCGCTGCCCACTGCAAGTAATCAGTCATGTGATGTCACCCAACTCAGAAGTGGAATCAGAGTAACTGTAATTGCATGTGTTCTGTGGCACATACCCCAACTGCTTACCACTGTACTAGTTACCTTGACATAGGCAAGACGTGTAGGCACAATACTGGCAAGTGTGTGCTTGTTTGTGTGTGTGACTACCCTGTAGTCAGGCATACACATGTGTAATGTCTTTTGGCACACCATGGTAGCCATCTGTGGTGACCGGTGTCTACAAAGTATTACATAGTTAGGAATGGTAAAGAATACACAGTCAAGTACGACTACAGTTGGGTATGTTATTTTCCTGTGCCACTGTCGGGCAGTGACACAGAAGTGGTCACTGGGGTGTAGGTCCATACCACTCATTCCCCCACCCAAACTCCACAATTCCCAGGGTAGATTACATTAGCCATCATTCCCCACCCCAAACTCCACATACACAACAACCATCCCTTCTCTGGTGAACTGATTAAGATTTAAATGTTATAAAACAAGACATGCCTCTCTTTTGTGTACACGTCAGTTCCTTTGGAACCCTTCTGTGTCACAAAGGGTATTCAGACATGTATATATATATATATATATATATATATATATATATATGTATATATATATATATATATATATATATATAGATATATATATATATATGCATATATATATATATATATATATATATATATATATATATGAAACTATAGCTGTGTCTGTGTGTATATATATATGTGTGTGTGTGTGTGTGTGTGTGTGTGTGTGTGTGTGTGTGTGTGTGTGTGTGTACACATCCCGTAGGTGTATATATATATATATATATATATATATATATATATATATATATATATATATATGTATATGTCGTTATGACAGTTGTACAGATGCAGTCTTGTCTTTGTTGTTTCACAGAGTACAGTACATTCAAGGGTACTGTACATATATACACAAAGTGACTGTCACATTTGTTTTCAGTACTGTGGAATACCTGTAGTAAGATGTGCATTATAAAATCCATGCAGTATGTATGCAACTCAGATGGCTTAGTGATAAGTCCAGTGACCACAGTGTGCATGGTCCAGGGTTCAAGACCTGCATGCCTTGTTGATACTGTCAATTAGGACTGAATAAGGCAGATGTAAATATGTTTTTGTGACAATAAGCAGCGGGTACACGCAGGTAACAGACATGTACAACTCACAGTATACTTGAAATGCCCTTCTTTGGCAATCCTGCTGATGTCACCCACCTACAAATACACCTCTAGGACTGCTGTAACCCAGTAATCTCCATGGCACATGCTGTAAGTGTGTAATGTTGTATTGTGAAAAAATAGTTTGCTAGCTGTTCTAATTCCAGACAAGCCAACTGGGTGTGTGTGTCTGCCTAAGAAAGAAATGGTGCTTTTTAGAGTATGCACACTCTTTACAATTCACATACTCACCTTTGGCAATTCTGCTGATATCACCCACCTAGAAATACACCTCTTGGAGTGCTGTAACCTAGTACTCTCTGTAGCACATGCTGTAACTGTGTAATGCTGTACTGTGATAAACTAGTTAGATAGGAGTTCTATTCCAAGACAGGCCACCTGTGTGTGTGTCTGCCTGAGAAAGAAATAATGCTTTTTAGAGTATGAACACTCTTTACAATTCACATAACCACCTTTGGCAATCCTGCTGATGTCACCCACCTAGAAATACACCTCTGGGACTGCTGTAACCCAGTAATCTCCTTAGTGCATGCTGTAGTGTGATAAACTAGTTAGGTAGAGGTTCTATTCCAAGACATGGCAGGTGTGTGTTTGACAGCTAGAGCCTGTGTGGAGGTGGCTGTAAGTGTCTAACCACTGGACATGTTGGGGAGCAGATTTTGTAGTTTTCCTATATAGTGTCCATATTATATGTCACAATGTCCACCTTATGAGGAGTACAGATGTCAATCAGCCAAAGGACTGTGCTGGCAAGCCATACCCCTACATCTGGCAAAAGGCCTGGTGAACAAAGTATGCAACCTTACTATTACCCGGAATATGTTCTGAACCCATCTGTCATACACAAACGCACTTGCCTAGAATATCCCACTGTGTTGCTAGTACCCTGTTTATTGATGACAGATCATAGGCATGGTGTGATTGCAGTGGGCTGCAGAGGGCATGGCACCCTGTCCAGCAGTACAATAGGCACATAATTGCGGACAATGTGCCTTCACTATGTTCCCCACTGGATGCCTGCAACATGTGTGGTGCCATCAAATGTGATCCACAAAGACCATACAATGCCTTACACACATGCCCTGTATGGACAGATGTCACTGATACCAGGGAATACCTGTATCATGCTATCAATGCAGGTGCAGGGTCAACCTGCTGTCTATAAGCAGGTCCTGCCACACCAGGCCTGTATTGGCATATCTGATGATAACAGTCTGTGTACACAACTTGTGCCAGCCATACCAGGTACACTTGTACATGTTACTGTACGTTATTGTGGGATGTGCACATCCCAGGCAATGCCCATGTCAAGGACTATCAAACAGATACATGGCACGCATTGCAAAGCAATGGCCATACACAATGGTAACCAGAATGACAGGACACTTCATACAATTCCCATCTGTGTGGGACATTGCAGACACTACACCCCTGAACCACACTGCACACCATTGTTGGGTGGCGTGATGCCATGGATTACCCCTCACCCAGCCTTGTACAGCCATCTTGCACAGCCAACCACTACACACCCATGAAGCAATGCACACATGCATGTCAGCACTGGCACCTTGAGTCTGCATGTGGGGTATGATGCTCCCAACCACAGTCACACCCAGTATAACTCCCATTGGCATTCTGACTTTCAGACATGTTCACATGCCCTAGCCCATGGAACCTCCGGATATCCCCTGTGGTGCATGCAGTACCTGTGCATTACTGCAGTGTGGCAAACTATGTAGTTAGGAAGTGAATTTGTGAGCCTGGCAAAGTGTGGCAATGTGTCTGAGTCCCTTAGAGAGTGTGGTTGTGTTGACAATGACATCCGTTTATGTGGACAGCCATGTGTGCTACACCTAACGTATGTCTACTATATCTCTGTTGCAGATGTAGCTCACCAGCACACATATATGTTCTTACAGCACACCAACATGTCAGCTTTGCGGCTCATGGAGTAACTGCATGCACTTGTAATAGTAATGGCTAGTCAGTCAGGGGTTTAAATGCCTGTACTGGTAGGTGTGTGACAGGCAATGCATAGGTTTTAGTCTCCAAGCCCTTCTTGGATGTACTTTTCCTCTGTCTGTCCCTCCCACACACTCTCTGGTGGATGTGGAGTTGTACACCTGCTCAGCAGCAGCTTGTATTTTGTAAGTGATGGTCATGATCAGGTGATGGCCTCTGCACCTATTGAAGTCCTCCTCTAGCTGACTGCATGTGGAACAGCTATGGTGATGTTCCCATAGCTAATAGCATGGAAACACAGTACAATATCTAGGAACATCATGTTGGTGTTTGCCTATGACAGTCGCTGTGAGTGGAACCTGGATCTGCTGTTTGGTAAACAGCATCACAGATGATATCTGGATATTCCTCAAACAACATACACAGTGGAAAATAGCCTAAAGACAGGAGGGTGATGTGCCAGACATGACTACAGCATGTAAGTGTAGCTATGCTTCATTGAGACTACTGCCAGTTTAACAAGTTGTGTGTGGTAATGGCTATTCTGCATGTTTAAATCTGACAAGACAGTGTTCTGTGTGTGAGGGAACCCCCATCTCTAGGGCCATCTGTGGACTATTCAGTGTGTGGAACCATTTGTTTCCTGTGTTACTCACTGAATACACATCTGTGAACTGCAGAAGCATAGTGTGAGGATTGCAGTCAGTACATGGTGATAGTGATTAGAGTTACTGCCATCGCATCCCTGATTGGACATACGTCACATAAAACAGTGATATGACAGTCACTGTCTGAGGTTCTCACAGTGACATGTCAATAATGTGCCACTGTTCATAGCTGCAGTCACAAGTCTTCTACACTTTGTACAGATTTCATGCAGTATATATGCATGTGTTGTGCTCCCTCTGTAAATGTATACCATTTGTTGTGTTGGGTTGATGGTCATATCTATGCATGCTGTTATAAGTAATCCTGAATGCTGTTGACTATTACTAAGCCATATCTGTGTTAAACCTGCAACGCCATAGGCTGTATGGGATTTGAGGTCCCAGCAGAATCTCCTGTCCCACTTCAGCTGGCCATGGCACTGGGCACCAGCACATCTGGGGGCCAGCCTTGGACCTCCACCTCTGTTGACTCTGCACCACCTTCAGGTGGAACCACCACTGAGGATGTGGCTTGTCCCCCCTGGGAGCAGGTCCAGACAGGAACTTGTCCACTGTCGTACAGTCCTGGACGTGGTGTGTAGTGTGCTCAGTAAGGGGTTTTGAGGCCAGATACACCAGCTTGAAGATAGAGTGTCACATTTAGAGGGTGAGCCTGCCCATCCTAGACAGCTCCCAGCACAGCCACCTTTGCAGCTGTTTTGGGGCAGTGGTGCCTGCCCATGGCTGGGGACCTCCATCCCACTGTTTCCATCTGGGGGCTCATGGGCTTGAGACTGCCGAACACCCCTCCTCGTCCAAGGTATATCCCACCACATGTGTCATATACTGACCCTGTATGCTCTCTTTTCTGTAATCCTACCCAACCTATCCTCCACGAGCATACCTACTCTCCTTCCCCCACATCCCACTCTCACCCTACGGAAACAAAAGGCCAATCTGTTCCTAGAACAACATTTGCCCCATACATAGCTGTCCATTTTACACACATGTCCACTGGACACATGTAACCTTTTTAATTTGCATTACAACATACTCCAGTTGTCCTCACCCCTGTCTCTCAGGCACATGATCCTGGTATGCACATGACTCCTAAAGGTTCCAGGTACATTTATTTTTTTATTTATTTTATTTTATTTTACATTTTTTAACGAGGGGTGTCTGACTGAGCTGTAAAGGCCCTTTTTCAGCAGAGGCCCGGGGAGAAAAGCTCCACAAAGAAAAATTACAGACACATTTAGTTATTTAGACATGATCAGTATACACACAAATTACAAGAGAAATGTTTTTACAGTGGTATGCGGCATATAAACAGTGGAGAGAACAAACAAAAAAATATTAATTTTAAAAATAAAGGTAATTAATAGATTTGTGGTGTATAGCTGAAATTTGGAACATAGGTAGAATACATACATAGTACACAGGTACGGTACATACATTGTAGATTAGCCAGTGTTTGTGAGTAAGGTTGAAAACTATTATCAAGTGCTCTAGATTTAGTATGTATATGTTATCGCTTTCACTAGCCTGGGGAGCAATCATGGCACTGCCAACTTTGCTTGAGATGTTGCCTGATGAGGTCTTTAAAGGAGGCGTTGGATGATGTGTTTTGAATGCTAGTAGGGACAGAGTTCCATTTTTAGCCACTGAACTACTATATAGTGCATCTCCAAAGCTATTGTAGCTGTTGGTGACTTCTAGTAGTAGTTTGCTTGATGATCTAAGAGGCCTTTTGGCTGAGTGATGTTGTACTAGGTTTTTGAGGGCAGGACACTTATTGGGGAGGTAATAGATAGAATGACAGAGGCAGAGCTGATTGTAGGTTAGGAAGTTGGGCAGTTCAAGCCAGTGGAGCTGTCTCAAAGCAGTACAGTGATGAGTTCTATATGAGCAATTTGCAGCAAAGCGGGCAATTCTGTTATAGCAGGCTTCCATTTTGCTTAGTTCAGTTTTGTTGAGATTAGTCAGAATGGGAAATGCATAGAGTAGGGTGGATAGAAGTTGTGAGTGAGCAATGGCTGATCTTGTGTTGTTGGTAAGAAATGGTTTGATACGGTAGAGTGACCCCAGTTTGGGATGTACTTTTTTAATAGTTAAGTTGAGATGACTATCAAATTTTAGGTGGGAGTCTATGGTTATTCCCAATAGCTTAGCCTGTGCCACTGGAGCAATTGGAGTAGCATTTGTGGACTAGATAGTGAACTGACTGTTAGTGTTTTTGTTAGAACTGGTTATAATCATAAGCTGAGTTTTCTTTGTATTGAGGATAAGTTGGGCTTTGGTAAGGTAGTTTTCAACGTCAGAGAATGCTAGCTGAGTTGTTTGCAGGAGGGTAGGGATGTTTTGTGCAGCACAGATTAAGGTAGTGTCATCTGCATACTGAATTACAGATGCATGCTGTGTGGAGGTATGGAGGTCATTTGTGAAGACTGTGAATAGTAGTGGTCCTAAGATAGAACCCTGTGGAACTTCTATAGTTATGGGCAGCTGAGGAGAGAGAGAATTTTTCCATTTCACAGCTTGGTACCTGTCAGTTAAGCAGCTTTGGAACCAGGTAAGAGTGGAATTTGATAGATGATATTGGTTTAGTTTGTTTAGCAGGATTTGGTGTGAGACTGTGTCAAATGCTTTGGACACATCCAAAAAAAAGAGTCGACACTTGTAGGCCTTCATTTTTGAGACGGTTTACTGTGTCTGTGAAGCAGAGGAGGGCTGTAGTGGTACTATGGGCAGGTCTGAAACCATGCTGAGTAGGTGACAGGATGTTGCTGTCTAGGAGATAGTTTAGCATCTGGGTATGGATGCATTTTTCTAGGATTTTGGCCTGGGGGAGAGTAAAGCAATGGGTCTGTAGTTATTAAGTTCAGTGGAGGTCCCGCCTTTATGTATGGGTGTAACATATGATATTTTCCAGAGTATGGGCACATAGTTTTCAACAATTGATCTGTTTATGAGAGTGGGGACTGGGATAGCAATAGCATCTGCTGTGAGGTTCAAGAAATAGCTGGGGAGTAGGTCGGCTGCTGTTGATGACGTTTTTAGTTTGGAGAGCATGCTTTTGATTGAAGTGGTGGAAACTGTTTTGAGGGTGATGTGATGTGATGCAGATGACCCCATTGTACTCACGACTCTACTGGTCCCTCCATGGTTACCCCATATACATTTTTCATGATGATGATGTCACAGACAGTACCTTGCAAGAGTACTGTTCTCACATAATAATTGGACAGGAACTGTTGTGTTAATGTAAATAAAATGCAGAGTGATGTATTTGGCCAATGTACAAATGTTTGTATGTATTAATGACACATGTCTATCTGAGGGAGTCTAGATATTACATAGGACAACACTACTACATAATACAGGTGTTGCTGGTGTTTCCCTTTTCATTCCTTTTTAATGCTTTCTTGTCACATGGGATGTTCTTGATATATCTATATACTCACGGCTCTACTGGTCCCTCCATGGTTACCCCATATACATTTTTCATGATGATGATGTCACAGACAGTACCTTGCAAGAGTACTGTTCTCACATAATGATTGGACAGGAACTGTTGTGTTAATGTAAATAAAATGCAGAGTGATGTATTTGGCCAATGTACAAATGTTTGTATGTATTAATGACACATGTCTATCTGAGGGAGTCTAGATATTACATAGGACAACACTACTACATAATACAGGTGTTGCTGGTGTTTCCCTTTTCATTCCTTTTTAATGCTTTCTTGTCACATGGGATGTTCTTGATATATCTATATACATGTATGTATCTATAGATGGGCATAAACACACACACATACATCTACATGATAGAATACATTTCCTATACTGTTGAATGACTGTGCTGGATGATATATTTGTGATAACATCTGATGTCTGTATGTCTGCCATGGCTTAGTGGCAAATCACATTGGCTGTGGTGTGTAGGGTCATGGTTTCAAGCCTTGCAGAGGCTGTTTATTTTGTTGCTGGGCAGAAAAAGGCCATTGGATACAGAGTGATTAAGGTACATTAAAGCAGTTGTGAGCGGGTGTGCATGGGTTTGCGTGGAGCTAAGCAATGCTACCCTCCGGTTACAGTTTCTTACACTCGGTTAACCTCTACATTGCTTCACCAGTGTGATACTCGCATACCGGCGGCCAAACAGGCTTACACCCGCTTGCTCCCGCACTTGCAAATGCACTGCATTTGGTGTTTGCATCAGACACTCACACCCCTGGGTGGGAGTGAGGACTATGATATTACCTTGTGATGCCTATTACATCAGATTACATGCCTACAGTATCGGGAATGGCTGCCCATTAGGCGTAAGCATGCCATTCGACTATACGGAAACCGTGGCCTGTCCAGAGTTTGATTCATGCTATTGGTGTGTTCCTGTTACAATCTGCACCTGTCTGGCTAATACATGGAAACTGATACCATTCAATGCAAACAAGAAATTGGGTTTTGGAACCCACATCCTTCAGCTGAGTCATGCTACTGCATACCTATTATTCTAACATCTTTCTAAGGTTGTAAGTGGAATATGTGCTTTCTGTCCCTATCAGACCTCTCAAACGATTGGGGACAAATATCAACTGAATCAGGGACAAGTCATGACAACATCAGGGACACATTTAAAATATTAGTGCTATTAACCTGATACATTGACAGACTCAGAGCATATGAATTAATACACATTTTCTGAGGTAAATGATGTTTATAGCTCTTAATTGTTGTCATTATTCATCACGTGTAATTCACCACCTTTCCTCCAAAAGTCACTAGATTTAGGAGGGATTAAGTAGAATCTGAGTCAAAATCAAGGACGTCCCTGGAAATCCGGGACAGTTGAGAGGTATGGTCCCTATTTGTTCCCCCAATGATTTATGTCCTGTCCAGTGGATTTGATCTTAGGGGTTGAGAGGTATGGGTGTAAGCTATGCCCATTTTGGAATATTACTTACATCCCTGGGGTGGTCCTAATATGACTGCACCAGCCAACACCTGCATACCTGGGCCCATAATTGTATACCCATAGTACCCCCACCTGCCGCTCCTCTACAGCACTCATCCTTACTGTGGATGCAGGTGGGGTATAAACACACCACTGCACACTGCCCACTCTCCGCATGTCGGGACACATGTCGTACGTTGTGTTGACCCATGGGTTATCAGGCTTGCACAACCTACTGGTCCGTGCACATCTACAGCCTGGTTTGATGAATCATTACAGGGACTGACTCCGATGATCAGTAATTTTTGGGTGTCCCACAAGTGACATTGATGTCTTTGTTTCAAGATTAGACCTGGCAGGTGTCTCCCACTGGTAGTATCCTGCTGGTGGTCTGAGAAGCAGTGGTGTGTTACTTTTATTGTGTGTCTGTATGTCTCACTGGCCTAGCTGGGAGGGGGTGTTGATGCTACGTGTTACACATTTGTTGATTGGACCCCTCACCCCCATATACACGGCCTATGAACATATGTAATTCGTAACTGCTGTATCATATCCTAGCTATATACATGTGTATATTTACAGTTTTACACACACACACACATATATATATATATATATATATATATATATATATATATATATATATACATTACTATATACAGATATATCTGTATATGTATGCATACATGTATATATTTATATATTGCTGTCTATATATATCTAACAACATATGGGTCTATGGATGTCTGCATATGTATTTATCTATATGTGGGTATGTATATGTATTCTGTCTCTGTATGTATACATTTGTACTACGGAGAGAGAGAGAGGTATATCTCTATGTCGCTATTGGTAGATATACACACACATACCTCTACATATATACAGCTACATCTGGTTATTCCGTTCCTTGCCATATAGATTACACTTTGCTGCAGTGGGACTCGTATTGGGTGTGGCTGCTCATTGGGCGACGCCTCTGCCCAATGAACACATTTGCTTACAACCCTGGGGCTGTCCATAGAGGCCCACATCAGCCAACACCTGCACACCTAGACCCATAACTAGCATAGTTCCCCCACCTGCACCTCCTCTACAGCATCCATCCTTACTCTGGGTCCTGGTCGTGTCTGAACATGCCACTACACACTGCCCACTCTCTACTTCACATGACCCATGTCATACATTTTCTCGACCCATGGGTCATCAGGCTTTCCCACCCTTGTATTCCGGGTATGTACACACTCCAGCCAGAATGTTCGGCATATCACCTTCTTTTGGTCTTGTCAATTTTTGGGATGTCCCGCAAGGGACACTCCTGTCTGTGTTCCAAGATTAGATTTCACGGGTGCACTGTTTACCCCCCCCCCCGGTTGTATCCTGCCTGTGGTCTGGATAGCAGTGGACTATTTACATTGTTTGCAGGTTTGTGTGTATGTTTCCTGTGTCAGGCTGGGGGGTGGGGGTGGAAGGTCATGCTACGTGTTTCATGTTTCTTGCTTGGGCCCCTCACTTCCATTGGCATAGCCTGTGAACATATGTCATTCTTGTGTGCTGTTTCCTATCATAGCTGTATATCTATGTATATCTACGCACACACACACACACACACACACACACACACACACACACACATATATATATATATATATATATATATATATATATATATATATATATATATATATGTATATGTCTGCATATATATATATATATATATATATATATATATATATATATATATATATATCTATATATATATATATATATATATATATATATATATATATATATATATAAAACTATACATTTATATATATATATATATATATATATGCTGTTGTTTATCTTTCAGCTTTTCCCGATGAGGGGTCGCCACAGCAGAACTGTGGTCCGCTAATGATTAGCAGTCGATTTTTATGGTGCCGAGATGCCAGCCAGATACCCAACCTTCAATGAAGGCACGCCCATTCACATATGTCTTTCAAACGCCACTCGACCGCGGGGAGGACATGCAGACTACACACAGACGGCGATCCAGCCGAGAATCAAACAGGGGAGAACCTCTTGTTGTGAGACAACAATGCTACTGCTGCATCATTGTGGCTTACATATATATATATATATATATATATATATATATATATATATATATATATATATGTAAAGCAATGCATACCCCGCACAAATGCACTTACACACACTTACTGGTGTTTATATATGCTTGAACCTGCCTACTAGTGCCTTAGTCATTATGACATTGTCACTTCTCTCCAGTTCACTTTTAATTGTTATTTTGCAGGTTATACAGCAGAAAGATGTCGAAATATGTTCATGTACAGATTACCGATGGAAAATGGTATGTGATGCAGTGGGATTCAGAACGGGAATGTCTGTTCATTAGGTGGTTGTGCTAATCAATACACTATTGCTGTGCTGCTTCATTTGCATATATACCCATATACCCATGACTCTTGGTTCCACAAACACCCAACCTAATGCCTCACTAACACTGCAGTCATCCATTCTCCAGTTGGATCCACAGTGTATCCACACCAGTACACATTAGCCACTCCCTACTCTTGTAGACCCATCCCATTGGTTGACTCACTCCACGTGTCCTCAGAACTCCTAAACTTTTAGTCCACAATCATTGGTGACACAAGCGACCAAAAGGACACTATTTGCAATTTTTGGGTTGTCCCACATGGGACATGCATGTCTTTATGTAAAGATTAGACTCTATACATCCTTACTCCCATCAACATGACACTACAATAAATTAATAAGTATGACTATGTGGTAATGCACATGTTACACATGAGAGCCTAATGTATGTGTTCAGCGTATTTCTTTTACAAATAGACCAGTTTAGTAATTGGTGTTGCCGTAGCAGGCAGATCACAGGAATGATTCCATGTGTGAGAAAGTCCTCACATTTGATTTTTCAACACAGCACTGACTACGGACATTGTACACACATCTGCATTTTAGCAGTTTCATCCCTTCCCTCTTTTGCACAACCTATTATTCTATCTACTGTTGAGGCTTGTAAGGGCACATTCATGTTATTTATGTCTGCAAATGGAATAAATGTGTTGCAGAGAATGTACTTCTACATATAGATGTCTGCATGTGTGTATGCTTATATACTTATAACGAACTCGCTGACCTCCACGAGGCGGTCCAATTAGAACCAGCCCATCCAACCCTGGCACGCCTGGATCCATAATTTCATACTCATAGTTCCTCCACCCCACCCGAGTACGACATACACGCATACCATCCATTGTCCAGTTGCTATCACAGCCATGACACACCTCCACACATTGCCCTCTCCCGAGCGTTAGGGGCCCTACACATATGTTGTCCCAACCCATGTATTCTCAGGCTCTCCCACCATTTAGTCCTTGAACATACCTGCCCTTGCTTGTGTAATGGTCGGACGGCCAAACATCCTATCAATTTTTGGGTAGTCCCACCAGGGACTACCCTCTGTTTGTAAAGTAGACTTAGCAGATCGACAATGTTAATCCCACTGGTAATATCCTGCCTGTGGTGTGAGTAGCAGTGCTTTGCTCACTCCTGCCCAGCTTGATATGACATACGCTGACAGTGCTATATAATACTGGGGTTGCTGTTGATTCCCTTCTCATTCCTTTTGTATGCTTTATTGTTACGCCATTCATTCTTCATATATATATATATATATATATATATATACATATACATATATATATATATATATATATATATATATATATATATATACACACACATATATATATATATATATATATATATATATATATATATATATAAAATATATCTGTAGCTGGGCACTGCTTACACCCACACAAGCACACTCAGACTTGCTTACTGGTACTTATATATGTTTACTGCTGCTTATTTGTGCTTACACCTGCTTACTATTGCCTTATTCATTATGACAGTACCACTTTGATTGAATGACATTTAGTTAAACATCTCATGCGATACTCTTATGTCAGTTTTACAGCAAAAAGACATTCATTCCACATGGAAAATGATATGTGCTACTGTTGGGCTCGAACCGTGAATACCTGTTCATTAGGCGGATGCCCTAAACACTACACTATTGAAGTTTACGTTGATTCTGCATGTTTTTCTCTATTTGAATGATTTTGATGTGTAAGCTACGCTCGGCGGAGGGCAGCGACATGCAAATACACTGCGCTTTGCTTACACCTACCATATTGCAGCAATACAAATGTCTAATAGGGACACGGGGAATCTAATTGTGAAAGTTCTAGGGACAGGGCTCAATATTCCACTACGTGCTTGTGTGTTTACTACTTCGATTTTATTTCACTGTTCGTGGACACTCTTGTATGCTTAGCATACATTTTGGTATCCCTGGGCACTGAATTACTGACTTAATATTAGAGGCGGGCTCTAATAATAAGCATAGTAGGTTGTCCAACTGTCGGGGCATATTTACGCCTCCGTAGAGCGCTTATACATGCCCCCTGCGCTCGCACACATTTCCTGTTTACGTCGAGGGTGTGGCGGCGCACCCTCATACATATTCATATGATGCTGTTGCACCATCTGTAATGAGGACGCTCGGCGCAAGGCTAAAACCGTCCTTGCACTGAGCTTCTTGAATCCCTGGGAATGTAGCTGATTATTTGAAGGCTTTGGCACTAAAAAAAACACCGGTGACTGTACTTTTATTTATTTATTTATTTGTTTGTTTATTTATTTATTTCTCCTTTGCTAACTGGATTATTCCACCTAGGCTAATAGCCTCTTTTCAGGGAAGACCTGAAGTCACATTTATACTACTACGGGAAGTTTAGTCATGGCATCAGGGAACTTCTCCTATTCTTTTCGATAGGTGACATAGAGTCTTTTACATCTACCAGAGCTACAACTAACTCAGGAAGGTAGGACCTCAGTTTAATGTTTCATCTGAAGGACACAGATATTTTACTGCCTGCACTTTAGTGCAATTTTCTTTATTATAAGCCTATATCTATTACAGCATGCTGCAGCTTTATAAGCTAGTCTTTAGTCAGCTTTTTTATGATACTGCTTAATACCTTTAAAATGTTCCTAGCACTTTCAGTTTTTCATATGCATTATATTACTTGCAACATACAAACCTATTTATCTGAGACTGCTGATCCATTTAAACTATCCTTTAAAGCAGAAATACACAATGCACAATGAAATCCATCTGAAAGTGACTTCACTGGTTCTTACAGCTTGTGTCTGACCTTTTTACTATGCACTTGACCCTCTGCCCGAGGCTTCATTTTCTCATAACTACTTAAAAGTCATGTCAATAAACTACAGCATGTGTGCACTCTAATACACTAAAAATATATTTTTACTACAATATGTTCCTACAGAACTGTTTGATACACATTTGCTATTGTTAAGTTATAAAGCAGTCTACATGCATTTAGTTTCAGTCAACCTCTGTTATTCTGAACACATATATGCCCCTGTATTTATGAGTAATATGCATAATCTATCATGTGAATGGTAACACACCACACATACTCATTATCAGAGTTCACAACTCCCTGGTTTTGTAAGCTTTTAGTTATGAAATACTCCTTTTTTAGTCCTGACACCAAATGCTAATCAGTGAGTATTCATACCAACCTAGGAACTCTGTTAAGATATGAGGAACATTTAGGTTCTTAGTTACTTGCATGGCTGTTGATCTATGGCAATTTTAAAAAGCCTAACCTTACATTTCCCAGAGTAGGTTTTTAGCCATTATATTTTGCATAAAACTAACCCAGAGACGGGCCAAACAATGATATGTTGAGACATTTACATGTGCTATTATATACTTTCTTGATTAAAAAAAAAATAACCTTGAGATTGTTTTCTAAAACACCATTAACAAACTAAACCCTATGATCTATACAACAGTTTCATAAGTATAAATCTGAGCTTTGACCTTGATGTTTTCTAGAAAAAATGCATTATATCTAAAGTAAAAGCTGCATGTTTAATGTTGAGATGGGTTCTTTGCTTATCTAGCATTTGAACAACTTTATTGAAAACTCTGTGTGATAAATAAAAGGTAGGTACTATAATAATCAATAAGGTTCCCATATCTCACAAAACACATTGCCTATCAATATGTTTTGGCCTCATCAAATTAAAGCCATACTGCTAAAATGTGACTCTTTTCTCAATGTCTTTTTGAAAATCCATGTTTCTTTCTGCATCATTTTATCACGAGTGGACAAAATATTACAGTATCTGATTTTTCTATTTCACCTTTTGTTACTCCATGCCTTCCAACTATTTCTGCCTTCCATGGTGGTGCACTCAGCTGAACATATGTTCACTCTGTGTCGCTCATCCAAACAACTATCAAAGGTGTATGCCCACTGGTACTTAAGATGTGGGCATGCAATGGCATTGCATGTGAGCTGTCATTCACTTCCATAACTGACATATGCCTGCAGATTATTCTCTCTCCCCAAGTCCCCTTAGAAGCAGATGCTTCCGAGTAAGCTATGCACACGCCTGAGATGCATGTCCCGTCTGTGAGCACTACCCCCTTTATTATTCTGACGGATAGCTCATCCCAAGTCATCTGGGTGGGTAGTCTTATTTCCTGTATCACAATGCCAAAGAAATGCTAAGCCCATTATGGTTTCAGAAACAAGTTATGTCCCTTCTTCCTTCTGAAAGATATGATTTAAGTAGATGCAATCTCTTCATCAACATTAATATCTGAAAGCTACGAAACAAAAAAATTATCACTGACATGCTTTTATGTCAGCACTAGCAATGATGATTGTAGCATCCTACACTCAAATTTACTTTAGCAATAAAAAATGCTGAGTCAGAGTTTTAAATACTGCAATGACAGTTTTACTCTTAGAAGCTGTCAGAACTGTCACACTGATTTCTAACCAATAATGTGCTTGTAGAGTTTCTCTCTGATAATGAAGTTTATAATCCTATTGCATGTTCTAATTAAGATAATTATGGATGTACTACTTCCTTTTTTATAGCCAGCTTACCTCAACACGAATCCAAAGATGATCATTATTACAGAATCGTCATACAGTTCATGACACAGATATCAGAAAAGTTTATCAGTCAGTGAGTATGAGATTATATAGTTTATTATATTTATTGCATACTACAAATACTGAATAACCTCTTGACTCATTTGTTCAAAATCTATATTGTGTCTTTGGAAAATAAATCAAACAATAAGATTGTGATGTACTACCTCTTTAAATGAGGAGGCAAACCTGTGGTATTTGACAATGCTAAGTGCTTTTGAGCATTTCAGTATGTTAATAAATAAACAGACAGGTTCTCATGTAAGTACTAGGCTAACTACCTTTGTGGGCCATTTTATGACTAACCAAATTTCTTTGAAGTGCAAATCCAACCCTGCATCTTATGTCTGTAAGGAAAACACCTTAACCATTTTTCCTTCCTTCAATCCTTTGCTATTTGACCTGTCACAAAAGGAATTTCTGCCAGTCTAGCTATCTGGAACTTTTTAATAATTCTATGTCATTTATGAATATTGATATGATTCATATAGAAGTGTCTGCAAAGGTGTAAAGTACTGAGCTAAAATGTAACCACAGCATGCCCTTCTGGCTTAGACTAGAAATGCATATAAACTATTGTAATTGTGTAAATGTACGTTTTAACAACAGAAACTAGAACATAGAGGGTTAACTTGCAAAGCTTCAAGAAAATAAGTTGAAATTAAATTGTTTTACGATTGTGCTATAAAAGTTTTCTCTCCCAATTTCAGTTCAGTAGCAGACACAATATCTAGAGCTAGAAGTTTTTGTATTGTCTTGGAAGAGAAATAATTGCTAGGTTTGAGATGCAAAAGCTTTTATTGTTTTATGACTTCCAGGTTCTTCAAACATCTGAGAGATATGTATTTTTCACAGAGAGATGCTAAAATTCTGTTAGTTTCTGACAAAAAGGATTTAGTTTGGGAACTGAAAGTCAGGTGACAAAAATGATGTCATCCAAGCTACGCCAGCAGTAATATTTGATGTTAATTTAAGAAGCATTTTTTATTTTGTCTTTGACCTGGAAACATCCACTCATCACCTCCTTCTGCACTTCTGCCTGCGTGTTGTTCTGTAAGTAAGTTTTTAGGGCATAGTAACTCTTTTACATTCATATAGGAATATAATAAATTATAGCTTAGATGTTTTCTTTGTTTATTTAAAACTGTCCTGCAATGTTGTTTTAAATATTTCCTGTGATTTTGAACTCTGAAGTAAGTGTTTGTTTACTGAGTATTGTCTTGTTCTTTTATTATTTATTATTAAATATATTTAAACCTTTTAATTGTGGCTGATATTTATGAGACATATTTAAGCTTGTAGGGTACTTGCATACCTATATGGTGACACTGTACAGGCCACTCCTAAATAGCCTTGCTCTTGGTCAAACTATCATTTGGATAATAGTAACATTGCACATAGGATTGGCCACCCTTTGTTAAGGACCTTAAGTAGCTGCTAAAGTGTTGGCCGATGGCATTTGGAACTACCTTATAGTCTGGGCAGAAGGAGGCATAGCTAATAAACCTGTGCCAGCCTTTCCAAGGTGTGTCTGCGTGTTTGTATATAAATCAAATCTTAAAGTGGGTATGTGTCAGCTACTTGGGCAGGGACACAAAGCACTAGCTGGACAGAGAGGGTGCTGGAGTTTCTGGCTTGGCCACTCAGCTGAGGTCTCAACCCTATAACTGTACCAGTGGGGAGTCTTATTGGGGAGCTGGAGAAAGAGGGAGAAACCATCCCCAGACTGACTGTGGTCACTTTGGGTTCTTAATGGAAATTGCACTTTACTGTGTGTGTATTTGTTATCCTCACAGTGTGTACATTCCCCACTGTTGCCAGTGGTGAGGATTGAGGATCCTTAATTACTGGGCCAGTGCAGGAGTATCACATGACCCAACAGACATACAAATAATCAGACTGATTCAATAACCAAATAGCTAACTAGATAGGTTACTATTTTTTATGAAATGTCAGGAGATCCCAACTTTCCCCAATCACCAAAAAAAAAAAAAAAAAAAAAAAAAGGTCCAGTGAAATTTATGTTTTCTTTTGTTTTACATGGATTTTAATAGACCCAGATTTGCAAGCTGTGTTGTGAATGAATATTTATAGGGTCATAAGACCACTCACTGGTCATTACTAGGCCAGAGATAAGTTGAGCCATTTGAATCCTTACCATGGCAGTCTCACCTGTATACTTAACTACTTTCCCCCCACCCATAAGGAATAGGGGGCTAGGCCTTGGGGAAATCTGTGGTTTCTCATACATTTATCTAAGTTCGATTTGAAGCTAGTGAAGAAAGCACTTTGCTTTACAAAATGCTGGAGTTTGATCCAGAAGTGAATGATTCTTTGGGAAAGATATATAGCATTCTATTTTATCTTGCAGTATAGGTTTATATTCCTCAGTCTAGTATTTAGGTTACTACCCACCTTGGGACATGCAGTAAGTGAAGCAGGATTGAGTATTGTATAGTTTTCTAGCATAACTGTACAACAGCATGTAAGAGTCTCTAAATGTTCTGGGTAGACTGCAGAGATTGTGCCAGAGATTCTTTTGCTGTGGAAGTGTTGTGGTTTTCCAAGCTGTGTTAGGTGGTTGAGTACATGCCAAAGGATTCATTGTATTCTAGTTTGGGACTGTTGTGGTATGAATATAGTGGAATAATGATATGCTTGTATGGAGCAGAAAATACTATAGCAATCAAATCAAAGAGGAAGCAAACTTTCATAATAACAGTAGATACCTGATCATCAAAGTAGAGTGTCATTTATGTGATAAGTGTGTGAAAGTTCCTGTTTTCCAATCAATATGATGCAACTCCTAACACCATGTGATTGTCTGAACTAAGCACCCTTGAAAGGTACAAGTGGCAGGGGAGTTGATGAGGACTACAAGCTTGGAGTCTATCACACATTTGGCCAACCAAAGGTCTTTAATGTCAGGGTTTGACATCAGAGACGTAAATCCTAACTAGAAAGTGATCCCAGAAGAAAGTCCTTTGGTGCACCACTGGTGACAAGTCTCTTGGAAGATATTGTGTTGTTAATGCTAATAGAAGGGTGTCTCTCACACAGCCGGTGGCAAGTCAATGGGTTCTGTAAGGCTTTATATTAATTTTCAGTGGGTTCTGTAAGGGTTTATATTGATTTTCAGTGGGATCTGTAAGGGTTTATATTGATTTTCAGTGGGGTCGGTGACAGTTTATATTGATTAACAGTGGGATCTGTAAGGGTTTATCTTGATTTTCAGTGGGTTCAGTAAGGGTTTATATTGATTTTTAGTGGATTGTGTAAGGGTTTATATTGATTTTCAGTGGGTTCAGTAAGGGTTTATATTGATTTTTAGTGGGACCTTTAAGGCTCTATATTGATTTTCAGTGGATTGTGTAAGGGTTTATATTGATTTTCAGTGGGATCTGGAAGGGTTTATATTGATTTTTAGTGGGACCTATAAGGGTTTATATTAATTTTCAGTGGGATCTGTAAGAGGTTATATTGATTTTTAGTGGGGTCTGTAAAGGTTCATATTGATTTTCAGTGGAGTCTGTAAGGGTTTAGATTAATCTACAGTGGGATCTATAAGGGTTTATATTGATTTTGATCAGTCTGTCAAAGACGGAAGAGTACAGTAAAGTATCAAATGCCCTGGCTAAATCAAAGTAAGCTAACTACCTTCAATATAGTACTTCTGCCATTCTTTCAAAGACTTAAACTCGGTTTAATAGGCATGATCTACATTTTACAAAGTCATATTTCTTGTGAGAAGATTTCAGGTTCCATACGTCACTGTTGATGAGGTCCATGATGATATGTTCCTACACCTTGCTAATGATGCTGGTGAGGCTGGTAGTTGACAAGGACTGTGGTGCAGCCACCCTTGTGGACATCTACTACTACAGTGGTTCTCTACAGCTCCTGTGTGTAATCTAGTCAGCAGCATCTCCACTGGATAAGGAGAAATTCCAGTTGAGAGAGATTTGATACCAACCTAGAATCATCCTAATATGTTCTTTGTACCCGCAGAGCTAGTGTTTTTGTGATGTAGAGTACTTTTAGTATTCATTCTGAGGGTATTTTTTTTGGATGGGGTGATGTTGGATGCAAGCCAGAGGTTGCATTTCAGTAGCCTGTATGTTATTGAAAAAGAAGGCAAAGGCTTTGAGATGGTCTGCATTTTTTTTTCCAGTTTAGACCCTTGATTTTTTAGAGAAAAAATACTGTGGCTATTGCAGCTGACAAATGTTTGGTCAGGTTCATGCCAAAAGGGGAATTATACTCAATGAGGAGCATTTTATTCAATGATTGGCTACATGAATGCTGAGTATAATGGAACAATTACATTCTTTCATCTGGACACAATAGAACCTGTGTAATGAAAAAAGAATTCCTTACAGTAATGGCTTCATGATGATCAAGGACACTTCATTGTCGACATAAGTTCCCAGACCATTAAATACAGGATACATTTTCAGGAGTATGTTGTAAATGTGATCGTTACAAGGGGAGTCATGTCTGCTGAAGGATACAATTATACATTTCTTGGCATTTAGATTTATTACTTATTTTGACACCACCTATTTGTTTGGGACAGACACACTTGGAGGATCTTGGTGTCCTGTGGGGACCTTATGAGGGCAACAAGTTGGTAGCAGATATGGTTAACCACAAACCCTTAATATTGGCTTTGACCTCCAAGAAATACATGTCAAGGAGTGGCCCAAGGACTGAACCCTGGAGTACATCACTAATGATATATTTTTTGAGGAGATACAGCAACCCACTTTAACTTCCTGTGTTCTATTTGTCACCCAGTTTGCTGTGCAATGAGTTATATAGGGCTTGACATTTAGCTGAGAGAGTTCATCTATGATACCTGAGTGTGGGATGGTGTTTAATGCCTTAGCAAGGTCTAGATGAGTGGTGTTTTTCCCTCATCCATTCAGTAGCTTTTTTCAAAAAAGTCATCCAGGTTAAGTAGGCAGAACCTGCAGACAAATCCAAACTATGCTGGGTCAAGTATTTGTTGGTTACCTATGCCCTTATGTAGTAATGCCATACTTATCTTTTCCATAGCCTTACAGATAAGAGTGGTTAAGCTTATGGGAGTACAATTACCCAGGTCTGTTGAAGCCCAGGGAATGACTGTTGTGGTACACCATTCATCTGACACAAAGCTTATTTTCTGGCTGATATTGTATAGCTTCTGAAGGGAAGAGGCAAGTCATGTTACAGGCTGTCCAGTAGAAAGCCTGGTGTGTTACATGATCCCATAGATGTAGTGCTCTTGACCTTAGATTGCACCTTGAGAACTTCTTCTTGGATGATTAAGTAGGGGTGTATATTTGTGGGTATGTGGTCTTAAAATACTGGAGGAGAGAGAGGGTGACGTCTGAGCTAAATTTGTCCATTGGTAGTTTTGCTATGTCCTTTGTGTCCGGGTATGTGGTATAAATTACTATTAGCATTTGCACAGTGTTGTACATAGTTTCTGACATTTTTTAGCAAAACTGAAGAATAATTTGTTTAACGCCTACTCCTGGGTGGCTATTTTTACCAAATATCTGGCTTTGGTTGATTTAATCTGGGTCTGGAGTTCCTTGTTTAGTTTAACAATGGTGTCACTGTCATCTTGAGAGATTTATTTTTCTGTGGACAGTTTTTTTTTCATTATAAAGCCTGTTTATAGTTGGGTTCTTCCATAGGAGTTTATTTTTTAATTTTACATTCTATTCATTTTTGAGGGAGACTGAGAAGACGGACATGGCTTTTAGATGATTAGCATATTTTTTTTTTTCAAATTTAAGCCCTTGATGTTTTAGGGAAAATTGCTGTGGCCATTCCAGTTGTGAAAAGTGCTTGGACAGGTACATGTTAAATGGGGCATTATACTTTGTGCAGCTATTAGCATGTGCATAAATTTTGGCAGTGAAGAATTCCACCTAAACACCGGAGTCATCAGGATGACAGAGCTTTTTGAATTTCATCAGGTCATTGGTCAGTTTTAGTAGATTAGCCATCACAAAATCTCTGAATACTGAAGTTTTGGAAAATTATTCAGGCTCTATTCTTATGGTAAATGTGATTGCATGATGATCTGATTTGACCAGGGGCAAAGTTGCAATTGGAGGGGATGCCCCATATTAATAAGGACCACATGCAGGATTTTATTGCCCTTGGTTTGGGTGTGGACTAACTGGTCCATGGATTTTGTATTGATGAAGTCCAGAAATTCATGGGTATATATGGTTAAGAATGTACAAGTCTCCTAGTTTATGGAGTTATTTACAATCTCATTAGGTTATGAAGATGTGCAGAATAAAGAACTTAAAGTTTAAGTTGATTTTCCTTACTTTGCTAAAGGTTTCATTTCCTATTTGAACAAGCTTGTTTGCAGAATCAGCACTGTAAATGAACAGGACAACTCAGTATGTCACTCTAAATGAAATTAATGCCACACTATAGGACTCTGCAGTAGGTGAGAAGAATTATAAACTTTTAGATCTACTGGATTTTGTGATAAAAGTTTAATAAATGTTCTAGCCATTGTGCTGTTTTGATAAAACTTGATTGCTAAAATATAGTATAAGTGAACTATTTTGACATTTGTAGCCCAATAAAAATAAGCACATGACATATTATAACTTTTAGCTTTGCTGGGCATGGCCAATATGGCTAACTGATAGCAGCAACTGATGAATGCTCTGTGACTGAAAACATTTTTCTGACATAAAATTTAATTAAAAATAGGAATTTGGAGATACTTGATAACTATATTCAGTAATAGTAAGCGAAAAGCTTTATAACTTGAAATTCTTCAAGATTTGTAATTTTCCTGTCAGAATTTTATCTGCTTTGTTAAGAGAGGGGAGACTAGATGACTGCTTGAGCCACTCAAAAATGGTACTTAGGATTCTTCTCTTAAAAAACAAAACATATCCAGTTGTTAAAATCTAGCATGCAGAATGTATTAGTAAAAATGGACAAACTAAGAAGGAAACCTCCCCACCATGTTCAAAAGTAAGTTTATGTCCAGCATGCAAAAAGATTAAATGTCAAAAGCAGCATGGTCCAGCCCACCTATGAAAATAGGTGAACATGTAATCAGATTTGACAGATAAGACAATGACTTTTCCAGTAAAATAATGAAAAAAGGAAATCCTGCTTGCTACTGATTAAAGAACTTAAAAATAATTATATGAAATCCCCTTTAGTGTTTCCTGCAAAAAATCAAAATATTTATTGCTGTAAGAATCAAAATATTTGTTAATGAAAATAAAATTCTTAACTACACTGAAGAAATGGACTGGAATGCTACATCCCTCAACAGACAGAGTGAGATGAATTAAAAGATTAAAAACAAGTAACATTTATTTCTGACTATAGGAACTTTATTTTTTGAAACAATAGATTTACCCTCTAATCAAAGGGTTTATTTAGGACTTTAAGCTTCAAATTTTATGTAAATATATACTTATGTTTAAACTAAAACATTTTATATAACAGGGAATATAGTCTTACGTTATTTATAGTGAAAGATAATATAGTTCATTTGAAGTAAAATTATAAATTCATCTCTAAATGCCAGTGATATATTTTTTGTATGAGAATGACATTAAATTGTAATTGATAGAAATGGTAACTTTAAACTTATATAAGATAAGAATCATATTTGTTTTGATTCAGTATATGAATTTCAGCATTAAATGAATGTCAGGTTTATGTAACATGCCAATTAGGAGTGTTAAAGTGTTGGCAACAGTGTTTTGCTTGCTCTTTTATAGCACGTTCCTCTCACAGGTCATTTATGAAGCAATTAGCACTTAAAAATGAGCTTGAGATTAAAAGAATGACCTAGTTGTGTAAAACTACTTAATTCTTGCTTTGCTTCCTGCCTACTTCTTGAGCTATTTTGATGAAAATCTGGGTCCTAGAAGAGTTCAAAGGTCCTCATCTATGACCCAGGAAGCCATAACACATATGTAAGCTTAATGAAGGCACTCACCATCCAACCCTATAGCATATTCATTGGCGACTTTAATTACCCAACTATTAACTGGGAATCATAGCTACAACCACAAAGGCAATATACAATTGCATGCAAAGCTCATTGTTAATAGAGCCACCTACAATGAGCCAGCAGAAATTCTTGTGATTTTTGTAAATAAAAACTCCCCAGGCCAGATTGTCAGTATCCGACTAGGGGCACAAACATACTGGATCTGGTCTTTATTAATATGGGAGAGCTCTATACCACCCCAGATATAATACCCTGTCTGATAAGGTTAGAGCACAAAATGGTCTTCTTTGAAGTAAAAATAAAACCAGGAGTGCCAGCTAACCAAGGAACATTCACAAACTTCTCTAAGGTTAACTTCCTACTATTAGGTGATACCCTGGCAACATTTCAAATACTCCCTGAACCCTGAGAACACTGCTGCCTCTGTAGAACTGTTCATGGAAATCTTATACAACCATGTTAATAACTGCACTGAGGCAGCTGTACCCACCAGGAATAAGTATAGCACTAACTCAAAAAACAAGCTACCCTGGTGGAATCACAATATCAGTAGGTTGTATAACAGAAAGAAGAAAATCATGGGAAAAATTAGGAGGTGTAGCACCTAACAGGATAAAAGTGGTGTCTTCAAACTAAACAAATCAGAGGAATAATACAGTCCACCAAAACCTAATGTGATGTAAATCTGGCCTCCTAGGCCAAAGGCAAGTACAAGGAATTTTTTTGCTGTGTCCACAACCACAAATGCAATATACAATTGTGTGCAGAGCTATTGTTAAAACTAAAACCAGGAGTGCCAGCTAACCAAGGAACATTCACAAACTTCTTTAAGGCTAACTTCCTACTATTAAGTGATACAATGAGCCAGCAGATATAGCAAATCGGCTGTCAGACAAATACAGCTTTAATATACTCCTTCCCTCAGCCTCCTCTCAGGAAATACCATAAAATATAGCTCCCCCAACTATCACTAGGGAAATGGTCTATAATGCTCTATCTAATATCAAGAACACCGCATTCATGGGCCTTGATAATCTCCTAGGCTCCTTTCTGAATAGCAGGAAACATGACATGCCATCTAAGGTCACTAATTAACCATTGCCTCCAAATAGTCATCATGCCACATGACTGCACAAAGGCAGGATGCCTGTGGACCCTAGAAATTACAGACCTATAAGTCTAATTAGTCTCACATGTAAAGCCACGGAGTCTATTATCACAGAAGTGATCGATAATGACATAGGAAACCTCTAGACACTGGAACTCACTCAGTTTGGTTTTGTCAAGGTCCACCAAGGCAATGGATAAGGATAAAATGATTTACACTACCTGCCTTGTCTTGGCCAAGGTATTTGATATAATACCACACTCAGGTATTGTTGAGAAACTCAACACTTAAGTATACACCTTTATATCACCCAGTGGATAGTCACCTGGCTTACAGCTAGGACCCAGGACATTTGAAATGTGGAATTAACCTCTAGCAAAAGGCTAGTCACCAGTGGAGTCTTGCAGGAATCAGTCCTTTGACAGCTACTTTTTGGCATCTACTTCTCTGAAGTAAAGGCCAATGTCAAGGAGCACTGATTGACCATATTTGCAGACAATTTCAAATTTGAGGCAGTCATAGACCCCCCCCCCTTGCAACACTAATATTCTCCAGACAAATACCTGGTGTCAGCAGTAGCATAGCTAGGATGGGGTGAGATGGACAATTCCCCCAGGCACAAAGTGTTGGGGGGAGCAAGATCAGCCAATCTCAATCTTTTGTTAATGCAATTGCAGTTAAACCTGAGCACTGTAGTACTCCATCTGTAGTCTAAACTGCAGTAACTGATTTGTAGCAATCAGTTTGCTACAATTTAAAAGTAAAAAAAAGATTTAACAAAATCCTGAGTGCTGTTGTGCTCTGCGTGGGCAGGGTAAAAACTTTAAAAACTGTTAGCTACATTTGTAGCAAACAGTTTATTACAGTTTAAAAGAAGACATTTTTTAATAAACTGCAATGAAGGTGGGACAAGCAAAGAGTACAGAAACAGGACCTTGTATTCTGATTTAAAGTTTAACCAGTTGTTCAAACACAAAGTCTGATCACTCATTTCTTATTAAGCATGAGGAATACTGTATGATTTTGGTCAGTACTGTTTGGATTAAACATTTCCTCTATACCTGAGAATAATGTCGGCTTGCATGTTATGATATGACAACACTTTTGTGCTCTTAAGTTAACAGTACCCCATGCCATTGTGCATTAACATCTCTTTTACAATAGATTTCTTAGAAGTATTAAGGCTCATTTTCATTTAGCAGATACCCTTAATGACTATGTGCATTTAATGGAGTTGCCAGATAATGAAAAACAGTCAGATACGTCTTCGGTTTATGTGAAATTTCTTGTCTCAGCATGTAGTATACCAAAAATAAAATTTTATGTAGCTTATTTTAACCTGCTAATTGTGCCTATGACTTCAAGTCATAATGACAGTTATGAGGAATGTAAATGCAATAAATGGAAACCGAGATTAATGTTTCCCACTCTACATGAAGGATAAGAAAGACAAATCTAGACCAAAGAAAAGCAGACTGACAGCATGCAACTAGTCTTTAAGTCACTTATTCCACTGGGTTCTTTTGTACATTAAAATGAAGTGGCACTTTTTGTTTGCATAGTGACATGACAGGCAAGACATTTATTCTACTTACTGATGACTTTACACTGCAGTAAGCAGACTTCTGTTTCCATGGTATCTTTAAAATTATTCAGCTGTGATCCACTGTCCTCATCTGTTACTCACAGAGAAGCATAACTGGGAAAAAGTCTGCACTTTTATCACATCCTAATGATTTTAAGCAGTAGTCCTAATTTGGGTAATTATTAGATGAGAACCATATAGCCTGCAACCATGTTTCACAGTAGTTCACATTACTGCTAATAAAATGTTTAATATCAGGGCTGTACAATAAAACCTTCTGGTAAAACTTCATCTTTCTAACAATATGTAGTCTTTAATTTGTATGAGATACATGAGGTATTTCTTCCAGAACTGACATGTTGTAGACACCCTTTGTCCTGCTGTGACTAGCAATTCTTTACGACAACCCTCCACGAGTGATGTCCATTTTATCTTGATACAAAATCAGACAGTTCGTTGACTTATAGCAATGAAACAAATTAAAGACATCTGTAACTAGAAATCACTTCTAGGAGATGAGTGTTGAACGATTGCCCTAACTGGAACTCTGTAACTAGAAATCACTTCTAGGAGACGAGTGTTGAACGATTGCCCTAACTGGAACTCTGTAACTAGAAATCACTTCTAGGAGACGAGTGTTGAGCGATTGCCTAACTGGAACTCTGTAACTAGAAATCACTTCTAGGAGACGAGTGTTGAACGATTGCCCTAACTGGAACTCTGTAACTAGAAATCACTTCTAGGAGACGAGTGTTGAACGATTGCCCTAACTGGAACTCTGTAACTAGAAATCACTTCTAGGAGACGAGTGTTGAACGATTGCCCTAACTGGAACTCTGTAACTAGAAATCACTTCTAGGAGACGAGTGTTGAACGATTGCCCTAACTGGAACTCTGTAACTAGAAATCACTTCTAGGAGACGAGTGTTGAACGATTGCCCTAACTGGAACTCTGTAACTAGAAATCACTTCTAGGAGACGAGTGTTGAGCGATTGCCCTAACTGGAACTCTGTAACTAGAAATCACTTCTAGGAGACGAGTGTTGAACGATTGCCCTAACTGGAACTCTGTAACTAGAAATCACTTCTAGGAGACGAGTGTTGAACGATTGCCCTAACTGGAACTCTGTAACTAGAAATCACTTCTAGGAGACGAGTGTTGAACGATTGCCCTAACTGGAACTCTGTAACTAGAAATCACTTCTAGGAGACGAGTGTTGAACGATTGCCCTAACTGGAACTCTGTAACTAGAAATCACTTCTAGGAGACGAGTGTTGAGCGATTGCCCTAACTGGAACTCTGTAACTAGAAATCACTTCTAGGAGGCAGTGTTGAACGATTGCCCTAACTGGAACTCTGTAACTAGAAATCACTTCTAGGAGACGAGTGTTGAACGATTGCCCTAACTGGAACTCTGTAACTAGAAATCACTTCTAGGAGACGAGTGTTGAACGATTGCCCTAACTGGAACTGAAAGAAGCCTGTGTCATTTTTTTAAGTTTTACACCTGCTGATCAGTTAAAGTACAGTAAAGGATAACACATGGTGAATAATTATTACATATGCATGGGGCAATTCTCTGCCTGAAGTCACATTCCATGAAGGCTTCTATTTATTTAGCAAAAGAAAATATAAGTTAAAGAAATGGAACTACACAGGACTACATGCCCTACTATTCCACCAAACCAAACCTTCCTAGAGTTTCAATAGGCAGCAGCCATATGTGGGTATATGGGCTAAGAAGAGTGATGTCATACTACAGTGAGTGTGGTTAACACCCTAGAATCCCTGCATTAGACTTCTACATCTAATTCTTGTATAGGCATTTCATTAGTAGGGAATCCCATTAAAGCCCAGGGTTGAGCCCCAAGCTGGTCATAGAAGGAGAACAAAATCCTTCTCTATCTCCTGCAGGAGTTGTACCTGCACAAGATCAGTCAGACCCTAATGGGTGATAAATGAAACAAAACTTATACCTGGCAGGAACTCAAGGAGCATTTGTCATTCCTGGCATAGATACCCTACTCTGGGTAGGAGTTGTACTATAGGTACAACAACTTGCATAGACAGGAAAGGGATCATGTTGCTAAGTGGATTTTGGAGATTCAGGAAAGAAGGCCAGAACTCTATAGAATGCATTATATTTTATTTTTTATGCAATAAATAAATAAATAAACAAATAAACATTTGCATATATATATATATATATATATATATATATATATATATATATATATATATATAATATATATGCATGCCTGTATATGTATATATATATATATATATATATATATATATATGTTTTCTATATATATGTATGTGTGTATATATATATATATATATATATATATATATATATATATATATATATATAAATATATATATATATATATATATATATATATATAATTATATAGATATAGATATATGTGTGTGTATATGTATATATATATGTGTGTATATATATATATATATATATATATATATATATATATATATATATATATATATATTTATATACATATAGTATTCACGCCTTAGTGGAAAAGCACAACACTGACCCTCATTTGATTGATCTATAAAGAATGAACGGTACAAAAATACATACATTTATTTATTTTATTATTTTTTGGAGGGGAGCCAGACACCCAGCCCACTGCTATTTATATAGACCAACTCAGAGACTACACAACAGTGGGGAAAGTGCAAATTCCCACTCCGCACTGTATTGCAACATTCCATTAAGTAATATCGGCATTCTGTGATCATGCAACTCTTCAGTCATTTGTGCCAGAATTAGAAACTTGATTTTCTTTTTGTTTTTTACTCAAATCATTTTTATTTTGATGATATAACATAATAAGATTTGTTTACATTAGATTAACTCAATAACTATATACAATATTTGCATTTAGCCTGACAAATAGATTAAGATAGCAATAAATCCAAATATAAATAATGATCTTGATACATTAACTGTGATTATCAGGAAGAGTCTGACTCCAGTTGCAAGGTATCAATCAAAGTCAAAAGTTTTCTCCATGGATTATTAACAAATGGCTTAGGGTAAATTCTTAACTCTTTAGTTTTGATCTCCATTAATATAAACGTCTTCAGTAAAGATAGGAATTCCTCCACTGTGAGTGTAGCGCTGGATTTCCATCTTCTGGTTACACATTTTCTAGCTATTGCTAGTATGGTCCACAAAAGATACAAGTCCATTTTCTTCAAGTATGTATTATTAATTACATTCAGCAAAATTAAGGGTTTTGTCAAGACAAATGTATCTGTATATATTGCTTGTAAGAAATTATTAATTTCATTCCAATATGTTTTATTAGTGGTACAATCATAAAAAAACATGAGACCAGCCTGCATTAGTTGATAAATGACATCTCCAGCATAACTCATTACTGGAGGAGTTTATTTTTGAGAGGTTCTTAGGAGTCAAAAAGGATCCATGTAGATATTTGCAATGAAAAATTCTCCAATATTGTGAATGTGAAGTTAATTTAACTGATAATAAGATTTTTATCTTATCTTCCATTGATAATGATATTTGAATACCTTTAGTTAAATATTGCCAATATGATACGTTGGGAGCATTCTTATAAACAATTAATACATTATATAAGTACAGTAATTCATTCTTTGCATTGGTTTTATTATAGATAATTTCAAATAGCCAGGTCTAATTTTAAAAGATGAGTTATTTACTATTCTACCTAGATCCTTAGTGTATGTTGAAACACTCTGAAGAATTAACCAGTCATAAGGAGTTAACCCATAAGTTGACAATAACTGTTGTGCATCCAGAACTTGTTGATTCTTTATACAATGAAGCCAACAAATTAAATTCCTATTTCTCCATAAATTACAAATCTCTCTATGTTTCTTATCAGGAAAGTATATTGTAATACTGAATGGTATTAGGAATGCAAACCAAAGTTTTTTGTCCATATTCTTATTAATACATTTTCTAAAGACATCAAAAATATGGTTTATTAGATTTAATTTAGTTGGTTTTGCAGTATTATATTGTAGATTTATACTTAAATAGTACCATATTCTATTATCTTTATCAGTTACTATAAGAGTTTTTGATAATGCATTTTTATTCATTAGTATTATGGAATGAAACTGTTTCCATTTGGTAAAATATTTAGGAGTTACCCAATCTATCACTATTTTAATTATAGAAGTCTTTATGTATGTTTCAATATCTGGGAATTGTAGTCCCCCTGTTCCCATTGTCTAATATGATGGGTATATGCCACACTATTTATTTAGGGTACTACAAGAATTTCAGCAAAATATAAATAATTTATTTAAGAGATTTTTTTTCTGGAAAAAAATATAAGAGCCTGTGCTATATACATTACTTTAGGTTGTAAGATCATTTTTATCAATTGTAGCCTATCTTCAAATGTTACAAACATATTATTCCATTTACTCACCAATGTCTTGATTAATTCTATGATATTGGTATAATTGATATTTAGGATTTCTGCTATATTCTTACACTGGACTATACCCAAATAGTCTAGAGCTGAAACTTGTTTACCAATAATATGATTTACTGATACCTGTACCTCCTTTTTTTAATTTAATAACAAAAACTTTGATTTTGATTTATTAAAGTTAAGACCTGAGATTTTTTGGAAGTTCCCTATTAATATATCTACTATGGACCTAACATTGGTGTCTTTAAATACTAATGGCTTAAACAACCCAAACAAGAAATCCAATCTATTAAGGTACCTAAAACTAAACAAGGCTCAGCTATTTTTTCTTCAAGAGACACATTTTAAAATGAATGACACATTTACATGGGATCCTAATAAATACAAAATACTAGCTCAATCTTCCTATAAGTCTAAGACTAGAGGAGTAATAATTCTATGGAAAAAGGCTTCATTAAATCCAGAAGTAATTTATAAACATGTAGATAGTGATGGACTCATAGCTATAGTTATACTAACATTTAATAACAGGATTTGGACTTTAGTAAACTTATACTGGTTCCCTGGTATGGTGGTGGAACTAGCTAAGAAGCACTTAGACCTCGTCACAACTATTTCTAAATGTAATATTATAATAGGAAGTGATTTTAATTGTATCACAGATATTACATAAACTAAAAATAAGAAATCCCCCCTGGCTATTACCCTCAGCTAAACTACTAAAAAAATGGACTGAAATGTTCAAATTAAGAGACACCTATAATGCTTTAGGATCAAGTTTTTACTTTTTTCACATCAAGACCATAGGCATGGTATTCAAACAAGAATAGACAAAATTTATGTCTCTCAAGATCTATATTCTAAATTTTTAAATTTTTCGATTCAGCCATGTCCATTTTCAGACCATAACTCCCTTGTATTGGAAATTCATGTAGAATCCAAATTGCTAGTTATCACTTCTAAGATTCTTTCATACAGTACAGAAATTAAAGAATTTAAACCTTGGATAATTTCTGAACTCCAATTCTTCCTAGAGACTAATTACAAACCAGAAACAAGCATAATTATGGTTTGGGATTCTCTAAAAGCCTATATATATGGTAAAACCATCAGCTGGTACAAAAATAAAATTAAAGAATGGGAGTCAGAATTACAGGAACTACAAAATAAACTTTTATTACTTAAGTCTAATAAGAATTTAAGTGCTATGGAAAATAAAAAGAAAATAGAAGAATCAAATAAAAAATATAAAAAAAATGCTATCCCATAAAACTAATATAGCTTTGGAAAGATTAAAATTAAATTCTTATGCTACTTCTCCAAAACATCTTCATAACCTATCTATGAAAGTTAAAATACAATCAAAGCCCAATAATATTGCTAGCATCCTACATGAAGGAAAAAAGAAAAAAGTCTCAGACATAGGTGACATTTTGGATGCTTTCAACTATCACTATGCTGAACATCATAAAGGTGAAATAAATATAAATGAACATAGGAAGTTAGAAAATATAGTTCCCAGCATAAGAAAAATCCCTGAAGAATTCTTAGAATTACACAAACCAATTTCAGAAAAAGAAATTATAGACAAGATTAAAGAAAGTAAGTCTAATAAAGCACCAGGAATAGATGGTTTAATTAATGAGATTTATCAATTATTCCCTACTCCATAACTTCTCTCCTACATAAAGCTTTTCTTGAAGTTCAAACATCAGCAAGAATTCCCCCTTCTTGGAGATATTCTTTAATTACCCCTCTATTAAAAGGAAACAAAGATCCTAATTATTGCAATTCTTACAGACCAATATCTTTGCTGAACAATGATTATAAACTTTTGATGTCAATCATGGTTAATAGAATGAAAATACCCATATTTAAAATAATTAATGAAGACCAAACCAGTTTTATATATAACAGATACATACAGGATAATATCAAAAGGGTATTAACATTAATAGATTGTTTGAACAGAGAAAATCAAGAAGCATTTATAATTGGTCTAGACATAGAAAAAGCATTTGACTCTTTAAATTGGGATTGTTTAGTTAAAGTTTTGCATGTAACCAAACAAAACTCAACTCCACAAATGAAAAACTGATAAAATACTGAACGGAAACAATAAAAGCCGGCAACCAACAAAAAAATCAAATACAACTGTTTAATTGTGAACGCTTTCGGCTAGGAAGTACCTAGCCTTCATCAGACAAAACAGTTACAATAAGCAAGCAGGTTCATTTTATTTAATTAGGCATTATTAATTAGGCAGCCCAATTAAAGATATTTAAAGCCACATGTCATCAGTGGGTAATAGTAAACAACCGAGTACTCCAAGATGTTGTTCCAATGAAAACTCATGATCAAGAAAACCTTATTCCAATATAAGCAGTAAAATATATAACATTATGTTTGTTTATTGTTTAATGTTATTTATGTATGTACATATATATAAATGTATATATACATATATATATATATATATATATATATATATATATATATATATATATATATATATACAAAGACTTCCGTATTTAGATCTAAATATACTTGTTTTTAAAAGCAACCTCTCCAAAGCCTAACATTAATTTATACAACCAGTCCCATACTTGATGATATCAAGACACCATAGGCATAACATTTATTCAAGTATAACCCAGCTAAAGTTAACCTTTGTGTCCCAACTTCACAGATAATAAATAAATAAAATAAATTCTAAACCAATGCAAAAATATTATCTTTTAAAGGACAATAATTTCAGAATGCATTTAATAGATACATTCTCGTTCAACCCCGGAAAGGTGTGAGCCCCTGTTCTTATTTGCCATTTTACCTCATTGATCTCCAATTGTACTTGCCACGGTCCCCCTCTAATGCCTGGTGTTCTTTGTTGCAAGATAGCAAATTTGAACTTATGGCTGGGGTAATTCATAACATGCTTAGCAAGTACATTATTAATATAGTTTTTACTAATGGCATAATAATGTTCGTATATCCATTGTTTCAATTTCCTTTCCGTCTTCCCGATGTAGAATGCATTGCATTCATTACACAATGCCACATATGTAACAGCTGTGGTTTCACAATTATATTTAAAGTTCAATTTATACATTTTATTATTAATACTCAATTGGTTACCAACAATTATATGTTTACATTGGGGACACGCCCCACATTTAAACATTCCATTTTTATTTTGACGTAAAATATTTTTCTTTTCCAAAAGGGAATTTAAATTTTGCCCTCTCCTGTAAGTTATTTTTGGTTTAACCCCCAAGGCATTTATTAACGTTTCATTCCCTTTAATGATAGTCCAATTTTTATATAACACTTCTCTAATGAGGGCATAATCCGAAGAGTAAGTACAAAGAAAACTTGTGTGGTATATTATGTTTTGCTCTACTGGGCCAAGTTCTTGTATCTTAGCTTCATTTATTTGAGGACTTGAATTATCTGTCAAATTCCCAATCAATAATGTTTCCTGCCTTGACAATACTGGAGTAAAAAAACCAATAGTTCTTTTATGAATTACCTCATTTTTAATGGCCACTACTAAATGAGAAGGATAACCTCTATTGAAAAACATAGTTTCTAACAAATTGCATTCAAAATTAAAGTCAGTATCGTCCGTAATCATACGGGCAGCCCTAACCATTTGCCCCTTAACTACTGCCCTTTTCTTATGGTAGGGGTGATTGCTCGAAAAATGAAGGAATGAATTTGAATATGTCGGTTTTCTATAGATGTTACTTTTATATCAAAAATTGGGGCTGTCTTTAATAAGGAGTATGTCAAGGAAGCTAATGGACGTCTCCCCTGTAGCATAAGTAAATTCTAGAAAAGTGGTGGTTTTAGAGATGTTATTAATAAACAATGGTATCTGGGAAGTGTCTCCTGTCCAGATACAGAACATGTCATCCTGGTATCTTGTATACCAAGGGACATTGTTCTTAAATAATGGGTCCTTAATTAGTAAATTACACTCCCAAAATACCATTATGGCATTAGCAAAACTTCCTCCACAAGGGGAGCCCATAGCAACCCCGGACTTTTGTAAATAAAATTTACCCTCAAATGTCATAAAATTGTTAGTCAATACTATTTCCAAAAGTGTCTCAATTAAGTTGATGGTGTTACCCTCAACTTTTTTCATAAGTAAAAATTCTCTAACCCACTCAATACTGGTTGTCTGAGGAATGACTGTATATAAATCTTTAATGTCTATTGTAAGGAAACATCCATTAGACTGAAATTCAAGCTGACTAATATTCTTCAAAAAGCCCCATGAGCCCTTACAAATCTGTGGTTCACTTTCTAAGTATGGTTTTAAAAGGCTATCTATATATTTCAATATATATATAAATCAATGTCAATGGAGCCTTCTAAAAAAAAATAGATAGGACCGATGAACCTGATCAGCAGGTTTTTCAGCCCGACAACAATGGCCAAACCAACAATCGCCAGTACAACCGGAATCGAGCTCAAGGGAGAAACACTACACAGACAAACACATGCAAAAACACATGCAAAAACCACCACACACCTACATTCCCCTTGCACACACACATCACGGTCGCAACACACACTAACACACACTAAAGCCCCTAATCAACACCCTTAAACATACATACTTATTGATTAAAGACATGCATCTGGAGCGTTTCTTCCCAGGTCTCCGCTAAAAAAAGAGATCTGTCCCAGTCAGACTTTCCTGGTAAACAAATGTTAAATAAAATACCTCAGAAATACAAGGTACAGGGTTTGAATCTCATGAAAGGGAGATTGACTAGGCTTTAAAGTGCAGTTAGCCTAGTACTTATCTATATCCCTGTTCAGTATACCGCTGCCATCTTTTTCTTTTTTTTTTTTTTTTGTGTAGTACTCTCATTATCTATTTTAGTGTAGAAGTGTTTCCAGGAAGTGCAGTTTCATCTTTAAACCCCTAGCATTAAGCAGCATGATACTGAGTTTGACTCGATTAGATTTTGTTACATTTTTGGAAGTTGCTTGTTTTCACATTGCCTAAAAAGGCATTATGGGAGAGGCAAGGGCCTTTTGCCAGTATTTAAAAGCCTAAGAGGGACAGCTGCAGACCAACTCTAACAAAGCAGTGAGGTCTGTCTACCATATCTTCCCAGGCTGACAGACACTGGATCCCCCTGGACTGACACCAGAAGCTGAGCAAATTGTTGAAGTCAATCATTTTTGTTTATATTGTGGCATCAACCTGGGTGAGGTTAGGACACTGCTTAGGGCTAGGGATATACCTGTTTGGGACACATAATCAGAGAGTTCCAGCAAGTCTCTCTTCATATAGTACAGAAAGGTACATCTCAAGTCATTCATTCCAACATGGACTATGACAGAAACATAGTTGTACTTGTTGAGTGACTTGAGTACATGTGTGATTTGTCTGATCCCGGCACCTGATAGGCAGCTGGCCATGACCTTCTCCTTGTCCATTCTGTTGAGTGGAACATCTGTGTCTGTCTCACTATGGAGTCACATATGACAAAGACATTTGATGTATTTTGCCTTTGGGGCTTATTTGTTGAGATGGGAGTGTGTATTGATATGTGTAGTGGTTTAGTGAGTACCTCTTTGTGGATGGTTTTATGTGTTATGACCTTATTTTGTGTGAGAGTTGAGGTTTGTGTGAGAGGTGAGCTTGTGTGCTTACAACCTGTTTGATGTCTAGTTTGTTTTTATATGAGATACTTGACTCCAGTTCCACAGTGTATTTGCATCTCTCACATATGTGTTAGTTTGCTTAAGGAATTAATGGTTGTCAGTATACATGAAACAATTGCTACTTTGCCTTAAGATGCCCATATGAAACAAGCCGGTAGTAGAAATGATAGGAAACCGCTCCCCCACTGTGACAGGATTTTTCTGAATGTGGTATATAGGAAGGAAGTGCGATACCTGGACTTAGTCACAAACAGCAAAAATGAAGCAGTAATTCAATTAAATACAGTTAATAAAGTACAGTGCTGGCTTAAAATATACAGATTTTTTCATTTTTTTTTCAGTGGATGCCTTGGATTTCAGTGTAGGTACACTTCAGACCTCTGGCTAAAACTACCAAACATTGAGCAGCTCCGTTAAACTGAGCCCACACCCACACAAATGTGAGGCTTATATAGAGGCAAATTTGAACAACTTTAACACAACTACCAATGAGAAAGCCCCAAACTGAGCCTTGCTTCAGCAATCCCTAAATCAGATGGGTCCTGAGCTACATACTTCTGCCTCAAGGGTGTAGTGAGGTCCTCTTAATATAAGTTGGCAGGTTTAAGAGAACAGTGATGCCAAGCAGGTCTGAATCTAGCCTATGCTATGTAAGACAAGAAAACACAATTTATAGATGGCAAGGAATAAGAGAGTCACTTAAAGGTCAAAGTGAGAGTGCCGGCAGTGGTATCACCCTCCGCACAAACTGGCAGCTCTTTGAGCAGCTGTGAACAGTGGTAGACTATGGAGACCATTTCCTATACAGGATTTTAAACTGGAGAGGTTTGCTTATATGCAGGGATGAGGAACCATGTTGGTGCATATACCAGCAGGATGAAATATTTCTTTAAAGTTAAACCCTCAGGGCAATCAGATAAAAACACAATAAGATATTTACCAGTAGCTCACACCCTGGATGGGCTGAATTTAGCTCTCTGCTCCCACCAGAATGCAAAAGAACCCTCTCAATATAAAATATACTGGCTTTGAGCTCAAGTGCGGTAAGACAGTTTGTTTTACAATGAGAATTAGCAGTAGTCTAGGGGTGCTCTTTGCCAACTTTCATGCAAAGAGGCATTATCTTTCTAGGCTTGCCCCACTCCTGGCTGCTGCGTTTTCCCTGCTGGTAGCGTTTGTGCAAGCAACCTTTCTGCCAGTATACACCCCCCAGCTTCAGTCTCCTGCTATATACCTGAGGCCCAGAGTCAATCCTGAATTATGATACCTACTCCTGAGATTGGAAAGAGACTTGTCTTCCCCATGTTTTACTGCCTTGAGATGCAGGAATTAGTCATTTGAAAGTATGTACAATTAATCCTACTGTTTTAAACTGTAATAAAATCCTGTCTTAGTTTGTTTAAGTGAGCATTCTCTACAATTCCTATTTGTAGTACACTAGCTTACCTTAAATTTCTCTACAAACTGTCTAAATTTTCTCTAAATATTAAATGATTGTCATATACCTTGTATCAATTCTTAACGATTTTTTTTATATTATGTCTAATTTGCTATAATTATTTAAAATGTACGTTTTTGTTTTATTTTTGAAGATTGTAAAATTATTATTCTTAAAATGTTTTGTAATAATTTGGAGTTTTTCTTCCTAGGCCTTCAGTGAAAATGGGCATCTACCCAGTCAGACTTTCCTGGTAATCAAATGTCAATAAATACATAAATAAATTGTTATTGCTGTTGATAACTTGGCTTTTGGAAAAATTTCAGAATCAAAGAGGTTTATTGGGTAAAATAGAAGTGGTGGGAAGAGGTGGACAGTTAGTGACAGGGATATACAATATAGACATAATAACACATTAGCTCATGATTCATTTCAGCATAAATTTGTGGTATTTTACTGTTTGCTTTATCAGCATAATTATTCATGCAACATCTGTACAAGCAAGATCTTGCACAACAGACAGCAGGCAGTGATATAGCAGAAGGACAATGGTGTGTTAAGAAAATGTGTAGGAAACATTTTCACCCACAGGAATTGTACAAAACATTCAAAAACGTTTTGCATACAACTGGATTTGAACCTTCAGAGCATTCCAAAAAAAAAAAAGCTGCAGATCTTAGTATTATCTAAGCATAACACACAGGAAGTCATATTTCACAAAGTTCCAATGTGGCAGCAGATTGCAGAAAATGAGAATGCATCCATTCCTCTTCATTACCCTCATGACAACTGTAAGATGTACATTTATCTCATCAGCTAGTTGAAAATGAATTTAGAAGTATCCAAGAAGGCAAATAAAATAAGAAAAACTCACTTTATTAAAACAACAAAGCTTTCGGGAATATCCCTTCCTCAGTGTTAATTAAACAGCATTTAAATTTAAACATACATATATATATATATATATATATATATATATATATATATATATATATATATACCAAACAACCAAAACCACATGACACAGCCATCCTATAAAAATGTAATTGAAAACCAAATTAATTAACATTTAAAAGCACAAACATTCATTAAAATTTACATATATTAAAACAAATATATATTGTAAGCATGTGCAACACTACGAAATAAAATGTTAAATATATCAAACTACATGTTTTAAATTTCAATAGTGTTGTTTTTTTCTAAATTCTAGTATTGGTTTAACAGTAATCATATTGTTTAAAACATATTCCCGAAAGCTTTGTTGTTTTAATAAAGTGAGTTTTTCTTATTCTATTTGCCTTCTTGGATACTTCTGTTTTTCGAATAGAGAAGACTAAGAACTTTAGGTTGAATTGTGGTTTTATTTATCGTTGAAAATAAATTTAATCATAGCTAAGTGCAGCAGCATGAGGAGCAACGTAGTAATGCAGCCAAAGGCAAAACCTCATAAGATTTCACCATAAGCCATGACCTTCCATTTCGCCTCAGTTGCATTTATTGCCTGGTGCCAGACATTGTGCAAATGCAGAGGAGGAAGACTAATGACATAGAAGGAAGAAGATACATATACAAGGAGGGAGAGACAGGGACTGTGTAGCTTATGACAGACACAGGATAATGTTTAACACTATGTAGGCAACAGCTACACATAAATTAGTGTACTAAAAACAATCAGTAACACTTAGATACTGCCTGGATTTGAACCCTTGAAAGTAGGAAAAAATCTAAGTATAGATGAAAGCATTATTGTGTCATGCCACAAAAGAATGCCTACTTCACATACTTAAAATAACACAACTGAAGGACAGTGACAACTTACTGAAGCAGAATGTTTGAATGGAAGAGATAAAGACAGCTGGAGAGAAGAATAACAACAATATTTTTTTGTGGAACATGTAAGAACATAAAGTATGTATGGTGTTACTCTCATTACTTCATTATTATGCTGTGCATCTTTCTACAATAAAGTGCTTGCTATAGGGAGCAAGAAGGGGTAGAAGAATGCAACCAATATTAATATATAAGAATGATAAGGGTGGTAGTAGTATAGCTAGGGCAGGGCTAGAAGGGCAATTGTCCATGAAGCAAAGTGTAGGTGGCACGATCAGCCTGTCCCGATCTTTTTTTTAATGCAATACTGCTTTTAAAATCTATTGTTGTATTTGTGGTCAAACTTAAGCACTGTAGCACTCTGTGTGTGGTCTAAACTATAACTGATTGTACGTTGTAGCAAGCAGTTTGCTATAGTTAAAAAATAAAAGCATTTTTCTTTTTTTCTAACTAAAAGCAAAACACTGTAGTGCTCCATGTAGGCAGGGTAAAACCTGTAGCAACTATTTTCTATATTTGTAGCATGTATTCTGCTATAGTTTAAAATAAAAAAAAAACATGTTTTTAAACTAAAACATGAGTGCTGTAGCTCTCTGTGTAAGCAGACTTTAAACAGTAGCAACTTTCTGCAACAATTGTATCAAGCAGTTTTCTATAGTTTAAAAAGAAGAAGAAAACTAAATTTGTTTTTAAACTACAACATAGTCTCTGTAGATCTCTGTGCAGGCAGGGTATAAACTGTAGCAACTACAAAAAGAAAATATATCCAAATGTAGCTAAAGGTCAGTCCAACATAAAAGGACAGCATATACCAAAATAAATACTGACCATGAAAGCTTCAGGTATAAACATTTAATAACAGAGGTAAGTGCTTTCATACACTAAGGCACTTCATCAGACAAAGAATGAAAGTGCTTACCTCTAATATTAAATGTTTATACCTGAAGCTTTGGTGATTGGGCTTTCTTTTTTTATAAACTGTAGCAACTGTTTGCTACATTATAGCAAAGAGGTTGCTACAGTTTGAAAGAAGAAATTATGATTATCAATTTTTAGTATACTATGTTGAAGGAGGGTTGGGGGTAAAGCATAGAATCAAGACCTGAATGCCTTGGATAGGAAAGAGCTGGGTGTGTTATGCATTTGGCCACCTGGTTGGTGTGCCAGTAGAAGGAACATCCCTTTTTTTGTTATTATTCAATGGAAGAACTGGGCGGTATAGATCTAACTATAATAAGCTGGTCACTTACAATGGCCAAGGGCACTGATTGACCTAGCTACTCATCTGAAGGGTGGCATACTAAGTCTCCCTGTTGAAGCTGCAGTGTTTTTGCAAATAATGTCTTACTGTATTACTCAAATGACATGCTAGTGAAATTTTGTAAATAAAGAGAAACACAGAAGTTTGCATTAACTATATGATAGGAAAAGGAAATGTCAAAAAATAATTTGACCTAGAGCTGTAATCATATCCATGACACTATACAAAATCATCATTCTGCAAACATGGAAATTATCTCAGCACACTACACAGGAACTCTCAATTTATTATATTCAGGAGCCTAATAAATGTTGCAGTAACTGTATCACAGTATTGCTTTTAGTCTGCTTTTACATTATATTCCCATGGTGCAGCAGCTTAAAGTACATTTTGCAAAAGTAACCAGACTGTGGCTGAGCTTAGAATCTTCAACTTTTGCCATAGGAAGTTAAACAGCATTTACTGTCACTCAGAGCTGGTGCAATATATCAAAATCTGTGCAAATAGTGAGGATTTTTTTTACCATATTAAATGTGAAAAATGGGTTGCTAGTGGAGTGGTAAAAATTGGGAGCAAGCATAGGTTAGGGCACAGGGGAAAGACTACAGGAGTTTTTAGGAGAGTGGTGGGAGACCACCATAGCTATCCATTTATTCAGAACGTAAATATAGAATTGTACCAAGAATTTCATGTCTTTAGATAGTCACCACACCAGGGATGTTTGACAATGAGAGAATAACATTGAATAGCCAATTGGACCAAATCAAGTGTGTCAAGAAGATACACAGGTGAAGTGAAGAGCTATCTATGAAGCATAGTTTTTTTTTTTTTATGTGGGAAAGGTGCCCATTTTCTGTATTTTTCTAAAGAGAGAGGAATGTTGGGGAAGGGACATAGGGATGTCAAGGTCATGTTGCTACTGCAGGTTAGGAAGGAAGTGCAGACATACAAGACATAAAAGGCAGATAAGGATAGTGATGGAGACAAAAGGTTGAGGGACATCATGATTGGGGATAGGTAGGGGACATTGGAGATGCACTGATGTCCATCTTGAGAACAGTAAGAATCTAGTCCTGACCCTCAGAACTGTCATAACTTTCTCCTGTGTCAGTTGCTTGGGTCAGTCCCAGATGTTGCATCGATTCAACAATAGGATAGAGGTCCTTATCAGCCATGCTGACTCAGGCACTGATCTTGATTATATCCTCCACCAGCCCTGTCAGGTCCTGCTGGGTGACAAATTTACCATCCCTACTCATACTGAGCCTGAATGTACTACTGCACCAGCAGCTGGGACAGAGATACCTGACACAAATAGACAGGTAGAATAGAAGTTGTGGAGGCAATGCTGACAGGTTGGGACCCTGAAGTGCTGGGCAATTGTGCTGCCACCTCTGGAGGTATAGCAGGCAGAACCACAGTAGTCGGCCTACATTTTTGTGCTGTTGGTCATTTTGTTTTCAGCAGCAAGGTATGCAAACAGAAATTTTTTAAGAAATATATATAAAAGAGGGGGGGGGGTGGTGAGACAGAAAAATAGAGATAATTAGATCCATTGCATGTCACATTATTTTATTTTTTTTTTCAATACATAAACAAATTGGTGGTGCTGTGGTAGCGTTGTCACCTCACAGTAAGACGTTGTCCTGTTCGATTCTCAGCTAGAGCGTCTTCTGTGTGGAGACATGCGTGAATGGGCATACCTTCATTGAAAGGTGTGCATCAGGGCTGGCAACTTGGCATGTAAAAATCTATTGCCAATCATTAGCGGACCGGAGTTCCACTGTGGCGGCCCCTAACCGGGAAGCCAAAAGACACAACATAAACAAATATGATAAAAGACTATGTATACCTTTTCCACATCGAGATGTCATGGGATGGTATTAATGTGTGATAAAATAAACAAACATCTCTGCTAGGATATAAGACATCACAGCCTTTATTTCACTATGAGCTATAGGAGATGTGCATTTACATGTAACAACTGTACTCATCATAACTGAATTGTTCATGGTATTCATTATTGCTGTTAATATTTTAGAAATGCTAACCTGTAATAAAGCCTAATAGCTGCATCTCGATTTTGAATCCACACACAATTAAGTTGGTGTTGTCATTGCATAATGCAAACAGCAAGAGATGTTAGAGAAGGTATGCATGCTTCATATCAAGACTGAATTATGTCTGCTCAAGTTGCTATGGAGTGAGGGACTGAAAATGCTTATCTGGATTGCATTTTGACCTGAGGTATACTGACCACATGCCTCACTGAGGTGAGTTAGTCTCTCCTGGTGTGCCTCACAGGTTGATGTTATTTCTTCTGCAGCTTTACAGTAGAGAAAAAGGAATGCAGATGAAAGCATAATGAATAATTCCGTTTGCTGTCTAATGCAGATTGATATCATTAACTGCTGATGGGGCAGTATACTTGTTTTGAGGAGTGCTTAAGTTCATCCTTCCATTAGCTAATGAGGTCCTGCTTATGCTTTTTCAGGTCAATACAGTGGTAATGGCAGTGTTCCCCTGTGCATGGAATGCCAGTTGCATTCAAGCTATTTCAAGTCTCAGCCATATTCTGAAACCTGCTATAATCCCCTGCCACAGTTTAGTACTGTAGTGCTTCAAGAAGAGTGCCACAACACTCATGGACTCCTCAACACCCTCACCTTTGTTCTCTAAATTTAGCACCACCTCTCTGTTACCAGCCGTAGCTGAAGATGTCAAGGTAACAAAATGTGACTGAAATGCTGCCCAATTCAGATCTGATATATAGCAGCGGAAGCATGACAGTTTGACCCCAATGCAATTGGATACACTTTCATATTTAAATTAATATTTATTTCTATTAGAATATTTATTGGACAGTTTGACCCCAGATGATTTAACCCCAGACTATCTGACCCAATTAAATTTAGTAAAAGCATTTTACTACTTAACATTTTACTCAGGAATTTTACATAGCAATTTAATATATTATTTAACATTTTAATATGTAAATGTCAATTTATTTAACATATTATTTAATATGTAAATAAACAAAAACCAAATTGAAGCGAAAACCCACTGTATAAATGTTCCTTCACTCGCAATAAAAGTAAGTAAATCTAATAAATCCTTTGAGAAAAGGAACAACCAAAGCGACATACAACGAAAACTGAATACGTAAAAAAGAATAACTCCAAAAATAAAAAGCAAACGAACACTGTGTTTATTCAAAAGGTAAGCGCTTTCACAAAACTTGCTTCATCAGACCTTCAATACACAGAATAACAGCCAGGTCTATAAATATCAGTTCAAATTCAAACAGTCCAATCAAAATCAACAAATAATAACACACCATCACATGGGCTTCACACCAATCTAAAATAAAATATCAAAAGTCAAAAATATAACTACAACAAAAATGCAAATAGACTTAGCGCTTACCTTTTGAATAAACACAGTGCTCGTTTGCTGTTTATTTTTGGAGTTAGGATGACTTGTGACATATTTCAATGTTGGGACTTATGCACTACTAAAACAGTTCTTTTTTTATCGGCTGGGAATCAAACCCATGGTATAAAGCATGCAAAAATTAAAATGTAGTTTATGGATTCTGATTACCCCAGGAGAAACTCAAGCATGGTAATTAGAGATATATTAATTTCAGAATGAATGGCAATATACTTCAGAGAGGCTTGTATGTGTGTGTCTTTTAGTAGTGGTAGGAATGCATTCCTATGTAAAAGGCAGAATTTCTGTTTGTAACTGCATTTCAGATGAATGGAGCTGAATGGCCTGTATAATAAAAGTCGCGGTATGTTACATGCACACATCTCAAGACATACTGTGCAAAACACAAAGGATATGTGATGAGCCATGATGATTATAATAATACTATTGTACCCATCATACATTTGCAAGTGGATTTTAAATTAAATATCCTTATTGTCATATTTAACAAATTTTACATGCATTGTCTTGGTATTATATGTGAAGCATTAATGATATATGCTAAATAAAAAAGTTTAGTTACACAAACATTACTGATATACTACTTGCAATAAACATATTTATTATTATCCTTTGTATTTATTTCTACATCCCTAATCAACTTGTTATAAGAAATAGAATCCTGACAGCCTTTGTAAAATTATTTGCACTTACACCATGTGCCACAGAGATAAGTATGTCACAGGTGGAATTTCTTTACTTCATACTGTCCAGAGTACTGGAAAAAGTGCACCGTTGCCAGGCCTGTTTGCACTGCAGAAGGCATCTTAAAATAAAATTTTCACTTTTTTCCTTAGGCCATGAGCCATATTTGCACACTGCCAACTGCATCACAAATATAAAAAATGCAAGAAAAAATATAAAATAGAAAAAGCTTATAGTAAAATAAATTCAATCAACTGGTATATCTAGAAATCACCAGAGCAAGAAGTGCTTTCAAGTAACACATTCATTCTTCTCACATCTCTCTGCAACACAAGAAATATACTTTGTGGAGCATATTATCAAGCTTGCAGTTAATGACAGATAATGTGAAAGTGGACAGACAGCTCACATACTTTTAGTAATACTGAGAATATTTGCGTTTTACACAAAAACACACTGATCTGACAAATGTGTGTATACCTTATGCCACAGGTACAATTTATTGACTTACATACTATCCAGAGTTGTGATGTCCATGTACCATTGCCAGGCATGCTTGCACTACAGAAGGCAACCCAAATTAACTTTTTTCCTTTGGCAGTGAAACATTTGCATGCCATTTGCCAATGAGCACATGCAAAAGCAACAAATAATATGAAATTGTAATAAAAGTAAAAATTTCATATGACTAATACTTTCATCACTGGCTTGCAACATCATACCTTGTGTTACATCTCATGACTGGCTCAGGTAATGACAATTATTCATATAGGGGACACTCAGAGAAATTAACATAACCTCATTTGTGACACACCACATACAAGTCATACTGACATACTTTGAAAGGTGACTTTCTTACCGTAATGAATGATACTTAGGCTATTTGGATAAGTAATCTGTCATATATTATACATATCTGAACTTTCATCCTATTAAATATTTGCTCTCACAGTTTAGAAACTATTTCTGACATCATGCATAGCAGATGTCAATAGCAAGAAGTATAGATAATTTGACTACAACAACACACTGGTGACAGCAAGTCACAAAGATTTTAGGTAACATATTTGGCATTTATCACACAAAGCTAGGGCAAGTAATTCATATTCCAAAATGTGTCTATCTCTGTAGTTGATACAACCACAGCTGTTGTTTATCAAAATTATCCTTGCTACCAATTTGAACACCCCAGCAAATATGTGCTTTCTCCAAAGTCATGGTGTTTACAGCTTGTGCCACAGAGAGATAGATAACAGGTGCATTTTATGCAGTCATTACTATTTGGACTGCTGATAGCCATGCACTGAAAGTCTTATTTGTGATACTGACTGCAAGCTAAATTAAAATTTTCACTTTCTTCCTTTGGTAGTGAGCCCTGTTTGTGCATTGCTGAGCAGAGCACAGGTATAGATGGCAAATTAAAAAAAATAAAAAGGAATATATTTTGAGAATAATTGAAAAGAAAGTTTAAACAATGAAAAGGTATATGCAACAAGTGCCTTACAATGACACATTCATCCTCTTAACGTGACCTAGCCCCACCAGTAAATTTATTTTTCTGTCAGATTATTAAGGCTTTAACTTTCATATTTAAACTCATGCATATCCCATGTTGTTCTTAATATTGGGAATCTTTGATTTTCCAACACAAGCCCATTCATAGACCAAAAGAGTATCAATATTTATTATGACCTCCTCCAGTATATGATCTGTAAATATGATTCTAAACCTGCATCACATGTCCTCTTACAATACCTTATTTAAACCTTGTGCCACAGAGCTGAACATCTGTGAGGTACACTCTCTACAGTCATTACTATCCAGAGTGCTGATGGCCATATATTGACACCAGGCTTATTTGCCATAATGAAGGCAAGCCAAATTAATTTTTTTCACTTTCTTTCTTAAGCAATGAAACCTGATTGCATGCTGCCAAGTGGCACACAAATGCAGAAGGCAATGATAAAAACAATTACAAAAAATGTTTTGGATAGCAATTGAAAGGAATATGGAATGAATAAAAGTATATATCTAGCAAAGAACAGTGCAAGTAGTGAATTACACTGACATATTCAGTCTTCTCACATCTCACATCTCCTCTACATCATTTGCGTTTCACAATATCAGGACTTTAGGTAATAATATGGTAATGGCAAAGGGGACAGGGAACAGCAGAAATGCTATGATTTTTGACCAAGCACAATTAATAGTGACATCACTTCTGTCTGTAAGGATTACTACCTGTGAGATATGTATAAAAAGCATTTGAATGTTGGGAACTTTGCTGTCCTAACTCAGTCAACATACCTTTAAACTTTTTGGTAAGTCTCTTCTCTCTGATACACTCTCACTAAGTGTATATCAAGAGGGGAGACTGTGAAACACTACTTGTTTCTACAGTCAGGCTAATAACTGACACTGAAAAGCCATTAGCAGGTAACACTTCTAAATGCCCATCCTTGCAGTGTCATAGTGTGTACAAGTAAATGTGTAGTTCCTTACACCATGTTTACCTTCACTGCACTTAGTGCAGATTGTGGTATTCATGCATGCTAATGAGTTAATAACTCATATCCATACTCACACTCAGAGGGCAGAATCTGCACTATATAATGGTAATGGCTAAGGAACTTGTATCATAGTAGGGAGACTGTTTGGATCCAGAGAGCTTCATACTGCTATATACACTTTCAGGAGCTGTATCTACTTTCTAAGCTGCTTTCTTACAAAGGTATGTTGCTATTTTTTGCAGAATGCTTTTATGTTAACATTAATGATGGATTGCAATGCGCAGTTTATCCATTGCTTTATGTCTGCGTTTTATTATCATTTTCTTTTGCCATAGCCCATGTATATCAGTTATTTGCCAGAATTGCAAAGGTTTGTAAACAATGCTACCTGACATAATAGTCTAGACTGTCTCTAGGAAGTTGAAAAACTATTGCAGCAGAGTGTAGTATAAATTCTTAGCAAGGTCAGGTTGTTTTACATGTGTAGCCCAAAGAATGTGTTGTGGTTGTTACCTATTTTTCCTCCATATCAATGAAGATGCCACTATACATGTTTTCGACATTTATACTTGTACATTGCGCTTTAGTATCATTAATAATGTGATGTATTGTGTAGTTGCTCACCTGTTGTCTGAATTATAGATCTGTTACAATTGTTATTAATTTTAATAACTTTGTAGGGGGGTCTGTCTTATCTTTTGCATCATCTTAGGGAGCATTACTTTTTCAATTGTTGTGTGCATTATGGGTGCATACATTCATACATAATTGAGTTTGCAGTCATCCTATCCATGTATTATACATTTCATTTTGTGTCTGTTTTCTGTTTCATCTCACACAAGGCTATAGTGCCCAAGACATACGTACCTCATAAGCCACTATTCAGTGATGCAAAAAATGAGGTAAGTTTCCAGGCCTTACATCTCCATGGAGCTATTTTTCTTAGAGTGAGGTAGAGGTGACAAATCTGACTGAGACAGGATATGGTGGCAGTTGGTTGACAACATCAATGCTTTCAAAGGGTATGGGAGAATGTACTCACAGATATGACATAGGGAAAGTGATATGATCACCTCTGCCCACCATAGGGTGGCTGCAGTTGCCTGGGAAGAGATGGCTTCAGGGGGTAGTCCTGCTACCATACCACCACTGACTGAAACAGAAGAGTTCCTGTCCACCATCAGAGATCCACATAGCTCAGCAGATGGTTCATACAGTATCCTTGATGTTGGTACTGATGTGAATGACAGACTCAGAGTGTCTTGACAGAACTTCCAGGTATGCAAAATAAAAATCATTTAACTGTCATTCTACATATCTTTATTTGCATATATCTTATATTTTTGATATACCTAGAACCAATGATAAGTGTAGGTAAGACATCAAAGTACAAGTGAGATAGAGGTGGATGTTTGGGGGGTATTAACTGCTCAGTATATTTTTGTATGAGATGAATTTTAATGTGGAGATGTAAAGAGGATTGCTTTCTGTTTCTTCTCTCTTTTACATTGTTATACTTATCAGCCTTGTTTCCTCTCCCTTCTTTATATACAGGGATACCTAGATTGCAGTCTGCAAGACCACCTGCATGTAATAAATACACTTTTTTGTTATAACTGTATATTAGGTAGATTTAGGTCTATTTGTGACTAATATTTGCTTTAGTACCTATTATAGTTTGACATACCTTTCGGCGGCCATAGTGGTGCAGCGGTTAGCGTTGTCGCCTCATAGCAAGATGCTCTCCGGTTTGATCTTCAGCTGGGGTGCATTCTGTGTGGAGTCTGCATGTCCTCCCTGTGGTCACGTGAGTTTCTTATGGGTGCTCTGGTTTCCCCCCACATCACAAAGACATGCTGTAGGTGCATTGGACACTCTAAATTGGCCCTAGGTGTGAGTGTGTACCTTCTGTGGAAGGTTGGCTGCCAGGCTAGCAACTTGGCACTGTAAAACTCCACTGCCAAACATGAGCAGACAGGTGATCCACTGTGACGACCCCTAACCGGGAAAAGCTGAAAGAAGAATAGTCTGACATACCTTTCATATAACAAAGGTTTGATCAGGTAATTCCCTATTTCTCTTTATATTGGGTTTATTGGTTGTTATCATAGGTTATCCTACCAGTGGCACTGTGGAACTCCTACCACCTGCTGTCACAGTATTGGTAGCCTTTGACAATGATGGCAGCAATAAAGACTCACAGTCTGGGAATGCAGTGGGTCAGTCTGCCACTGACATTGTTGTCTCTACATCCCCTGCCCATATTTTAGACACAGTCAGTATGCCTATGCATACCCAAGTCATGGAGCTTCTGATATAGGAAAGGTTGAAGATGCATAGCTGATCAGGGTAATGTGGCTACATTGTTTGCAGAATTGGTTGATTCTTCCTATAGCTATTGTGAGGGTGAGATGTCACACAGGAGGGTTGGTAGAGGTGCTCAGAGGAGGCCTACTTTCCACCCTCCTCTTGATGCTAGTATGTCATTGGGTGCCACCAGACATATGTAAAGGGTCATAATGGAGGCACAGACACATTCCACCAAGGCCTTGAAAGAGATTGTGTGAGTACTAAACATTATATGCATCATGCATTCTGACATGCATAACTCCCTGAACCATGTGGGTGACTCACTAGAGAGGATGAATCACATACTGGATAGGGCAGTGTCTGTGATGGAACATCTGCTGGGGAGAGTGAGCATCCACATGGCTAGAGAACTGCTACATCATCTGGTGTTGACGGATGTGACCGTGTGAGATCCCACTCCCATAGTGGCACTTCTTCCACTACTACATCAGTGATTGAGGAGTACACACCCAGAAATGGTAGGCCATGGGACTGTGGTCCTAGATGTAGTCATAACGAGTACTTGCCCAGCAGACATCACTCATGTTGAAGTAGCACCTCAACTTCTAGTTATGTCTGTGGAAGTAGCATTGCAACTCTTGGCCGTGGTGGTCTGCATAGTCAGGGTTAACAATACTGAACTAACTACTTTACCATGCACAGCTCACATCTGTCCAAGATGCTAGGAGTTAGTGATAGCACAGTGACTGATTGTGTTCATGCAGACACACAATCACAAATTGAAAAAAAAAAACTTGTCAATACCACCTCACACACATGTAAGCTATCTAAACAGTACTTTCAAGTGCTGTACATCTCTTGTTACTGGCCCTGACAACTGCTTACTTTTAGAAAGACATGTGTTTCTTACTTGCACACACTCACTTCTTTTGCTTCAGCCTTACCCTCCTGCCACCTCCCATCCACCCTGTGCAAATGATGATGATTGTGCCCAGTCATTTGCATGTGTCTTTGTGACTTAGGATGGCATATCTGTTTGATGCACAGTGTGGATAGCCAATGTTTCCTTACTCACAAGCTTGATTTTATGTATATGTATTGCTGAAGAAAAGGTTTTAATTTATTTATTATTTGTTAACCAGGAAAGTCTAACTTGGAACAAGCCAATATTCACTGGAGGCCCAGGGAGAAATGCTCCAAGTACATGTCTTTGCAATGTGGGAGGAAACCAGAACACCCGGAGGAAACTTACATGAATACAGGGAGGACAGGCAAACTTCACACAGAAAGAACCCCAGCTGAGAATCGAACCGGAGAACCTTTTGCTATAAGGTGACAACATTACCAATGTACCACTGCGCCATCCAGCAGCATTTCTTGTTCCTACTCATTTGTGAATGATTGGTTATAAGATTGTTGAACCTAATTTTATTTCAGTTACTATTATAACTAATGCTGTTAAAGCAGTAGGTATTTCAGGCTTGTGTCTTGCTTTACTTGTGCGAATGATGGCATCATTGATACGTTCCATGGTTTATATACAGTGGTCAACTGAAATGCTTGATGCACAGTATTGGATGGAATACATAGTTGTATATTATAAACATTGGTCATATAAGCTATTACTAACATAACTGTACACCTCAGATAAATGCTTTGCTTAGAGGCATATACATATTTCCATGTGAGAGTACTCTGTTATATAACATTTTTTCCTTACAGATTTTGCACTTACCTTATCATTACTGCAGGTTCAAATTGTGGCCTTGTGGGTTGTGTCTGTCTGATGCTATCAAAACACAGCCATTACATAGTTAAGTAAGGGCTGTAAAGTTTGACAGGCATCAGTTTCATATTTATATGGGCAAAAGATCTTAGGCTTTGACCTGCATAGTGAACGTGTGTGCTATCCTTTTCCTCTTATCCAGATTCAGGGCATAGTGTGCATGTCCACAACAGCTAGCACTATCTGCAGTTTTGGTTCTCCCTCAGACTTCTTATCTGTACCTACTGCTAATGATGACCCTGCCTGTAGTCCTTGAAAATAGGATTCTGCCTTTTGCTGACCTTGTTGATGCTGTTTCCTGAGAATTATATTGTGTAACAGGTCACAGACTGCAAGTATTTGGGTGGAGCTGTCTGGATCGAACTGCAGGATACCTCCTGATGTGTCTAGACACTAGCACCTTCATTTGAGCAATCTAAACACATGTTCTATGATATTCCTAGTTTGGGAATGGGGCTCTTTGTATCCATGCTCAATGAGGTTGTCTGTGTTTCTCATGGGTGTCATGAGCCTGGGCTCCAGTACATAATCAGCATTGTCACTAGATGCTGTTGTGGAAAGTCACCCCTAGCAGACTTGGTATACAGCTCGCAGGTGTGCCATATGTGTGAGTCATGAAAACTGCCTGGGTTACCTGCACACACACACACACACACACACACACACACACACACACACACACACACACACACACACACACACACACACACACACACACACACACACACACACACACTCTGTATCTGATCCCTTGGGCATTACAGACAGCATGGCAGTTTATAGAGTGATAACCTTTCCTCTTAATGTACCCCCTTCCTTGTTCAATGAGTGGTGCTTTAATTTCTATGTGTGTGCAATCTATGGCCCCCAAAACTTCTGGGAAGTGTGCTATTGCATACAGCTCCTGCATACTTCTTCTTGTCTAGTCTCTGGTGCATGGGAAATAGATGTGATCTCTTACATGTTATTGCATTGCATTTAAAATCTGATATAATATTCTAGGGGTTTATGCCTGTGACACCCCTTATATCCCCTGTGGGTCTATGGAAAGTACCAGTAGCTACGATACAGAATTCTGCATATACCTTTGTTTCATTTGGGAAGGTTTCTCCTTGATGTTCCTGGGGCTTGAGATAGGGGAAGCAAAGTTTGCATAGTTCCTCTAGGGTTTCCCTAACCACCCTGTATTGCTCTACAATTTCTATGTCATGCAGTTCATGATAAGTCAAAATGGGTCTAAACACCCTTCTTCTTTTTACCTGAGATCTGGTAGCAGCAGCAACACCTTAATTTAAACCCTGTTGCACATATAGTACAATGATAGTAGCAGCAACTCCTAACCTGTTTTTTTTTAAATGTAATTGTGCCTGTATTTCAAAGGATTTTGGAGTTCAGAGCAAAAGTGAACACTGAGTGTACACGATTGTTTTATAGCTTCTTGAATAATTCCACCATGTTGGATTTGTTAATTAGCATGATGTAATGTAACTGGGTCTATATTATAATCGCGAAAGCTGTCTTTTGTGCATACATGTTCACTGACACATAAACATCAAAGAATGAGAACAGCGAAGTACCAAAAAAGTGAAATGGAGAATGCTGAATGCATTCCCAGAAATAACAGCGCCATACAGGTAAGGTAAACCTAACTGTACAAATCTTACCTAAAATGCCCCCCCCCCACTTATATATACCAACTCCGAGACTGCACTACAGTGGGGAAAAGGATTCATTTCCTCATCCCCATGATCACCCTGCTGGCCAAGAAAATCCGTTCAGCATTCTCCATTTCACTCTTTTGGTATTTCGCTGTTCTCATGCTTCGACGTATATGTGTCAATATACAGCTTTTGTGATTCTGATATAGACCCATTTAACTGTATAGGCTTGCGTTATCATGTTTTGCCACTTCCCTTTGTTCTGAGGCCCCACACTACATGTAGAGCCATTTATTGAATGCTAAATAGCGTGCGACCTTGCACACATAAAATTATAGCACCAGTTAGTGTAGCTGTTAATGAATCCATCCTACACTATCATAATAGTGTTAGGTAGGCAATACATTTATTAAGCATAATTTGTGCAAAAAGAAATGCACATATAGTGGAGTTGCTACAATGCTCTTTGATAGTCTTGATATGCCTGGCAATTGCATTCAAAGAATATACTTAATTAGTATATTTTAGAAAAAATATTTATTGGTGGGCAAAAAATATTCAGAAAAAGTATTATTTAATTAATTCTAAGCTTTGATTTGGTGATATTGTTTGAGTTGTTATTTATTCAATATAGTTTCTGACGGTTTTATTTGGTCAACCGGAGAGATGATCAACACTTGTGTGAGATCACTATAATACCAGGTCTGGAGAATGTGCCCTTTCTCAAGAACTGTGCATTCTTGGTGTTGGTATATATAAGTAGAAGTCGGTGAATGGCTTTAGTGCATGTGCATTGTACTGTCATTTTCATGTGACTGGTCATTTTTTTATTTTTTATCTTTTGTTCATTGATATACTGAATAGCAGATTAATGTCAATATATCGATGAAGATGGACTGGGAGACAGATAGATAGATAGATAGACAGACAGACAGACAGACAGATAGATAGATAGATAGATAGACAGACAGACAGACAGACAGACAGATAGATAGATAGATAGATAGATAGATAGATAGATAGATAGATAGATAGATAGATAGATAGATAATTAGATTAAATGTTTTATTGTATCAGTTTATATTCTCTAAGCATAACATCTCAAAGATATTCTGTTTTAAACCAAAGTATTTTATTACATTTTTCCTTAATTGATGAAATTCCCACATCTCTCCATTCCTGTTTCTTAACAATCTCACACAGATATGAGTACAAATGCCAGATCCAGCCCAAGGTTAAAAATATAGCTTGGCATACGTGAAGAAAACAAACAGCACATACTAAATCATAACTCATTGCTGTGCATATTGTGTTGTTTAAAAATTAAGAATGAAAAATCACACTAAGTAAGCAAGTCATACTTTTCTCACAAGTCAAACTATAATTTATATTTATTAAAGTTGTAGCTATTCATATCACCCAACTCCCATACATCTATAAAACCCCCATTACTCTTAATACATCTCTTTTTGCAGAGTCTATCAAATGGTTTACTAAATACAGGTATACACAGGAAAACCTGTTATAATACATACCTACATCGGAGTAGCATGCACCCAAATCATATATTTGGCAATATTGTAAAAGGCCAAGCTATGAGGGTATCCAGGTTAAGCTCAGATCAGCAAGGATTTCAGACAGGAATCAATGAACTTAAATGGAAATTCTTGAATCGGTCATATAGATCGGAAGAAATTGATGCAAGTCTCTTGGAGATAGAGAATCTGAGGAATGATAGGGCACAACCTTACTTCACAAATGGGAGAAGGAAGGCAGAGGCCACATCTTTGGTTAGTGTTATGAACTGTCCAGTTAGGATACCACTTTTCTATACACAAGATTTAAAAGACATTAGAGGTATATATAGTAAACATTGGGACATCTTATTAACTGACCCTAATATCTCAGCTCTACTAGATATATCTCCTCATTTTACATATAAAAATAAACTAAATCTGTATAGGATGCTCTGTGGATCCGACCGGGTAAACAATAGGATTGTAAATAGGACCCAAGGTGCAACCAAAAAATGTGGAAGATGCAATTATTGTGGTTTTGTTAAAGAAACTAACAAATTTTTACACCCAGTAACAGGGCAACAATTTGAGTTCTCAGCAGCAGCAACATGTGATACTGAGCATGTGATATACTTGGCTACCTGTACCAGCTGTGCCGCATTTTATGTAGGCAAGACAGATCGAAGGCTGAGGGATAGAATTAGAGAACATCTCTACCATATTAGGATAGCTTCACCTAGAAATGCTCTGTCTAAACATATTGGGAGTACCTCTACGGAACATAATTTTAAATTTCAAGTAATCCAATTAAACCTGGTGACTATTAGACGTGGAGATATTTTCAATGAGACAGAACAGAAGGAAGCCAAGTGAATAATTAGGTTGAGGGCGGATCGAGAACCGGGTATAAATGATAGAGTTTCAATAAAACCTATTTTAAAAGCTAGAAAATTAAAAAGTTAGTTTTATAGCTTTAATTTATTGACTATCTATAGCTGACAGATATACCAGTATAGTGAATCATTACCTATTTTTTGGCAAATGTGACTTTAGGTATTAATATATAACTAGCATAGAACCTAGGATCTGCCCTACCATAATTATATTATAAACTCTATCATCATGTTGGTATGTTGTGATTTTATTAGATGATTTCATCAATAACGTCTTAGTGTGGCATACATGCCCATATTGATGCACACCCATTTGACTATCATAAAATCCATAGATTAAGTCTTTATATTAGAATGGTATGTCTACCTACGATAAGTGGGATTCTCCCTCTAACCCACAAAGCAGAGAAAATGATAGCGTTGGTCATGAGAATGTTGGTCTCTCTATAGTAAACCCTGATATACAGTGTACACTCCATATTATGTACCATATGTTGCACGCCCCTCTTATTTGTTAGTTAGAGAGCAAAGACAGTTCTTGTTTCATAATGGGTTGCCTTCTTGTAATATATGTTGTTACAAGTTACATTTTATACATTATGTATTATACTTTGAATTATATTCTGTATGTTAAATGCGTATATATATAAATATAGGCAGTCTAACCTAAATGACCTGATTACCCAGAGATAAAGGACATATGCCATACTACCAATTATTCTGTAAATTAGTAGATATATTATTACTACTAGTAATAATATGATGATAGGGTATACATTCTCTTATAATTTTTTATATGTTTTATATGTGTTTTTACTCTTATATAATTGATTTTAAATTTCATATCTTCATATCATACTAAATAATATAGGATTGCCGTAAGGAAATTATATTTCCACGCAAAAGAATATCTTGGATATATTGTTTGAGTGTAAAGTACTGTAAAAAATTCAGTAGACACTTCACTTTAATTCGTTGGAATATGAAGCACAGCATGCACCTTGACAAGTAGCATGCTAGTCATTACAACTTCATTTTGAATACTCTAAATGTTTTTAAAAAAGTTTTAAATAATTTTTGTATATGCATAAAGATCGTATATAGATTGCTCTGCAGAGAAATCTATTATCATGTGTATGACTGTTGAATATGGTAACTGCATTTAAAACACATACACAGTTGATTTAGATGAACTCCTGCTGAGAGAGTATGACTTTAAGACTTTTAATAGGAAATGACACCACAATTGATGTGAATATAAAGCATGTGTCTTCCTGTTGTAAAACTGTTTGTTGGCTTGAAAAAGACTTGTGTCGAAAGCGCTTGCCGTTTTTTATAATAAAAGTATTGCATTTTAGAATCCGCCTAACGCTTGTTTTTGAAGTTGATGTTATACAAGCATTGTTAGATGGAGTTTTACTTTTAAAAGTTATCAGGACTTATTTGTGAGCAGCTTGGGTTGCCCATTTGAGCTTGGAGCTGAACAGCTGGAACTGTGTTTTGGAATTATCTTTTTAACTTTGCTTTGATAAGCAAGGTGTGCCTATCGTTGGTGGTTTAAGCTGAACAGCGTGGAACACTACACTCTGATATTAACAACAGAATACAGGTACTGTGTGTATAAAACTGACCTTTGCATTTTCCGTATTGAGGCAATATTTGTGCTGTCTGCATAAGTGGCCCTTCTCAGTTATTTTGTTTTTACACTTAGTATTTTGAGATAAAAGAAAATTAACAGTGTTATACAAGTATTTGTTCAGTGCAACATTAAAAAGTTTTACAATGTTAAAAACATTAGCATGGACAATGTAAAAATTCTTACCATTAAGCATATGTTAACATAATGTGCAATAGAGCAATTTCTTGCATAGAAAGCATTTATATAGCATTCAGAGTTTAAAATAGGTAGCATGTGTTACGTAGCTACAAACACTGACTTGCATATTGAAGGGTATGGATTAGTTTTGGAGTATAACAAATTGAGCTATGGAGTCAGAATCAGCGGACATTAGTATTGGGAAAGAAATGATGGACCAACCCTAGAGGGTGCAAGAACAAAACCATTTACTTGCAAGAAGGGAGTTTTGTTGTGATTTGAACAATTTTAGATTATTATTTAGTTGAATGGATAGGTGTAGAGAACTAAATTTTTTAGATCTGTAGCTAGAGTAGCTTTTGTATGAGGAGTATAGCTTTCTGTTAAGCTTATAGGGCTGAAAATTATTGGTTAGACTAGGGCATTTTTCTGGTTTGGGAAAAATGCCATAAGCTATGTTTAATTGGCTATGCTTTAGGTATTTTGGCATATTGAGCCAGTTAAGAGTTTTGAAAGTAGTACAGTGGTATGGTTTATTGGGAAGCTTGCAGGCAAATTTGGCAATCTTGTTGTAACATGCCTGAAGTTTCAATGTTTGTCTAGCTTGGAGATTGGTGAATCTGGGTTATACAAAGAGAAGTATAGGGAGGTAGGCAGAGGCTATGTTTTTTTTCCCTGCTGTGGTGGGTGTGATATTTTATTATGTAATATAAGGAACCTAGATTTTTGGTGTGTTTTCTAATAACATCATGAATATGAATGTCAAATGTTATGTTTTCCACTACTGGTTGTTCCCAGTAATTTTGCATGGGAGGTTTACTAAACCAGAGTATTGTTTAGGGAGGAGATTTTAAAGTTATGCATGATGATAGAAGATAATTTAGGGACATGTTTTTTTTTTTGGAAATTGAGTAGTAATTGTGCATTATTAAACATTTTTTCAATAGATAGGAAGGAATCTTAAGTGTACTTTTAAAATCCAATGACATTATTGGCTGAATAGAATATGGTAGACGTATTGAACAAGGGTAACATGTATAGATGATTAATGTAGGTCATTAATAAATACAGTGAAAAGTATAGTTCCTAGGTTGGAGCTCTCAGGTACTCCTATTGTGGTGGGAAAGGAAGGATTAGATGTTGGTGTGCCATTTTCTGGTTAGTATCTCTTTCCTAGGTAACAGTTGAACCATAGTATTGAGATACTCACTAGACCAAAGCTTTGTATTTTTTATAAAAGTTTCTCGTGAGAGATGGTATTGAAAGCTTTTGATAGAAAATAAACCACATTACCATTGTTTCTGCTGGTGTGTATATAGTGTTGATAAAGTTGAGGATGGCAGTGGTACTATGGTTGAGTCTAAAACTGTGTTGTATAGGGGGCAGCAGTTTATTTTCTTGGAGGTGTTATACAGGTTGGATTTGGACACATTTTTCAAGAATTTTTAAGAGGGAAGAGAGATGGCTATAGGTCTATACCTTTCTGTAGAGGTAAAATGTATGATTTTTTCATAAAGTGAAGATATAACTTTCCAGCATGGACCTACTAACTATGATACATACAGAGTGGGTTATTGCTTCAGTGGCTATTTGTAGGTAATTGGCTGGTATTTCATCTACTGCCAGGGTGGTTGGGTTTAGATTGGAGAACAAATTTTGATTGTATGGGTCAAACTTAGCTGCAGTGGAAAGTTACAGGTATCAGTTAATGGCTTGCAGTTTGCTTGTGTACCTGTGCACTTTCTGTCTGTCAGCAGTTTTCTCACCTTATTTACAAAGGATTTGTAGAAATTGGCATCATTGGGTTTCTGCTGTCTTTTCTTGAAAGGGTTCTGTTCTTTTGGTTTTCCTGGGTATAGGGCTTTGTTCATGGATGTCCAAAATGTTTTGGAGTTGCAGCATGTGGTAGTAGCTTTTTTTATCAGACGTGACTTGTTTTTTTACAGAGTTTTGCAGTTCTTTACATTTTTTCATGAGCTTATAGTGATTTGTGGATTAGCCAGGATTAGCCAGGCTCACCATGCTTTGTCTTCTTTGTGCATTAGTTCTTTGAAGGTTTGGTTTAGCCAGAGAGTGGGACTGGATTTTATTCTTCACTGGCTTACTTGATCCATTTTATTTACTAGGCCAAGAAATGAGGCATTAAAATGATGTATGGCCTTGCTTAGTGGCAGATGTTTGAAAAAGGTCCAGTTTCAGGCTTGTAGGGTGGTAATAAATATTTGTTAGAACTGATTGTATCTTTGGTTGTGTTGTGAAGCTGCTATTTTGTGGTACAGGAGGGGCATTTGTATACATAGGTAGGGAGGTAGGGAGAAGATCACTGAGTGAGTTGGGCATTGAGTCAGATAATTTGATTTTATCAGGATCAATTGTTAGAATGCAGTCTAATGTAGATGGCTTCTTGGAAGAGTTGTTGAATCAGGTTGTTGAACTGATGAGTTGGGTAAACTTATATAAATTAATGGAGAGTTGCTCAGAGGATATTGATGTTGTATTCCAATTTGGTTACAAGTAATCCGGTTTGATTGTTTTGAGGCCTATGTTATTTGTTCCAAGAGAGGATATCTTCTGTTATGGTGATATTGATTCCTCATTATATATATATGTATATAGATATATATATATATATATATATATATATATATATATATATATATACATACATATATATATATATATATATATATATATATATATATATATATATATTATGGGATACCTTCATTTGACTGAAAGCTCATTTGACTGACAAACATTTTAGTTGGACGAAATGACTGAAACTTCATTTCACTGACACTTCATTTTCACTGACAGTTCATTTGACTGACAATAAGTACTGGCAGTGTCTAAAGCATTGTAAGGCAAGTAAAAGGAGTATGTCCTTTTCCCCACTGCAGTGCAACCCCGGAGTTTGTATACATAGTTAAGGTGGTGTGGGGGGTGCAGCCCCCCACTTACTTTGGTTTTACTTAGCAATATAAAATCAAAAGCAGAGAATATAACATGAAACTAAGTAGGGGGCTATGCATCCATCCCCCAGTCTGGGGGGCTGTGCCTCCCACATCCCCCTAACTATATATACTAACTCCAGGGATGCACTACAGTGAGGAAAAGGACATATTCATTTTACTTGCCTTACAGTGCTCTAGACTCTGCCTATACTAATAGTCAGTCAAATGAACTGTCAGTCAAATTAAGTGTCAGTGAAATGAAGTTTCAGTCATTTGGTCTCAGTCAAATGAGTGTCAGTCAAATGAGCTTTCAGTCAAATTAAGGTAACCCATACGTATATATATATATATATATTTAGAGAGAGAGAGAGAGACAGAGAGCAATAAAACATATGCTTTTATGATTTTATGTTTTAACAAAGCAATGAATATTTCCCCTTTGTCAAGTTTTAGAACTGTGTGAGGATAGGGTGAGTTGCAGCTTGTTTAAGTACATTATAGCTACACCACCTTCTTTTTTTTCATTGTCTGTCACAGCTGGACATACTATTACCGGGGGGGGGGGGGATTTCTTCATCCTTGATTCCAGGTTTTAGCCAGGACTTTGTCAGATTTATAGTGTTAGAGGGGTTGATTATTATGCATGCATAAAGGCCAGATATTTTATTAGATATACTGCATATGTTAATACTGATTAGTTTTAGCTATGGGTTAATTAAGCATTTAGGGTTGGTATTAATGGATTTTGAGGTGGTCTGAGAGTTAGTGGTGAACTTTTGAGGGGATGAGTCACAGTATGGGTTATTTATCTCCACAATGATTAAGGAATAGCGGTATTGTCTGATGATTGTATTGCCATTTGTAGCTTGCTTTCATTTGAGTGATGTGATTTGTTGTTGTTTTTATGATGTATTATTCTGTAGAGGTGGAAGTCATTCTAGCTAATTAGGTTAGAGTAAATGTTGAATGGCCTTGTTTGTTGGCATAATAAGTAGGTTGATGTTTAAAAACAAGCTTGACCTTCAAGCTTAGATTCTAGAGAAGTAGTAATTATTTACAAGTTAATTTTCCTCTTACAATATTTAGGAAATATGTGAGCATATTTGAGCATTCACATAGTATTATATATCATCCTAAGTGTTTGGTGGTCAGTACATCTGCCACACAAAAGGCAGCCATTATTAAACTGGCGATGATCATGTTAAGTTATCTGTCAAATGATTGCAGTACACCAGAACTAGAAACTATTAAATAATAAAGCAGCATGCCCCCTGAGTAGTCAGGTATGTCATCAACAACCGCATGATGTAACATTGCACAGGTCTTAGTTATCTTTTTCTAAAGCAACTACCCAGGACTCTGTCATGGCCTTCTCCTTTTTAATGAAAACAAAATGCAAAGTACTTAGAAGTTCTGTGTTACATTATATAACAATATTTTCATTAAACGTCTATACTTATTTATCCATCATTTGTTATCTAGGTAAAAGGATTGGTTCACGGATCATTCTGAGGTGTGCCATGTGTCACATGACCTAAGGTCAATAATCTCTCTCTCTCTCTCTCTCTCTCACTCTCTCTCTCTTTATATATATGGAATCACAAGTCCTTGTTAAAATGTGGGAGCATGGTACTAATAAAGCATATGCTTCAACTTGGACTGAACCCAGTCCATCTAGATCACCATTCCAGCTACTCTGTCATTAAACTATTGAAACAGCTCAGAACAAGTTAAAGATTTAAAGCTTACTGTCTCCCTCATACCTATGGCAATTGTGGAATCTGCTATTGAACTTGAAGGAAAAGTACAGTGATATGAACAAAAAGCCTTTTCAGCAGTGTGGCGCTACTGCAGTAATAGCATAGTATTGTACCCCATGGGATAAACAATAAATGACAAGTTTGTCAGTGATCAGGAATAACAAAGAAAGATACAGAAAATAAGCAATGGGTCAGTACAACTAATGAATCTCTGGCTACATTTAGTGCTTAAGTGATTAAATGAATGTAATCTGAAGTGATGAATTAAATGTGAAAGAATATAAAAATCAACTATGATATTATTCAGAAAATCCATTAAAGCAACAATGGTGTGGCTTTTGAAACGCAATTACAAAATGAAAAATCTTCCTAGTCAAAGGAGAGCAGAATCATTTAAAGCTGTTGCTAAGAATTATGAGTAGACAGGCTAGAGCAGATGAGAGGATGGAAAGGTAAAGCACACAGATAAATGTTTTATGTAATCATGTGGTTAAGGAGTTTCATTGCTCAACCCATCAGTCATCAAGATATGGTGGACAAGAGCTTTGTGTGTGGAAACTACTATCATATGTAGGTGAGCCCAGGTGCACACCCACTCATCATAGACCCTTGGGGAGATTGTGGGGGTAATAGTATTTTACAGAATAAGAAGTCATGATATAAACTGAGCTAGAGCACAAACTGCAGCCTTTGGCATGTTTAAAGGTGCAAAAAGAAATACTGGAGGTTAGGGAGGGGGTTGGGAAAGGCAATGGGTCAGTTTTATATATATATATATATATATATATATATATATATATATAGATATGCACACATACATGCATACATGGGCATTAATGCCCTTCCAGCCTGCCAAAACAGTTGTTTCCATAATAAGTGTGCAGGCCGTTCTAAAAATATCTAAACTAGTACTTGTTTTAATGTCATTTGGTAGTCTATTCCATGCTGTTGTCTCAGAAAACCATTTAATACATTTCTCATTCCTACAGAATCTTCTACCTAGGTTTCCTTGACTACTTTTTGAATGCCCTATATACTTGAATAGTCTCCCCTTAAATATCTATATGAGATACTGTACAATTTCAGATATTTTAGCCTTTCATAATAACTTAAATTATCACATCCGTGGATGCCCTTGGTATATTTCGATTGTAGTCTTTTACTCATGGTTGATTTCTTGCAAGGTTTCCATATTGTTATTGATATATTATCTTAAAATATTATACTTGCGCTATTTATATTGAATAAAGCATGAAAGACTTTAAGAATATCTATGATGTTATTCAACTAACCAATCAAGCCTATGATTGTGTAATTTCTTAGAAAAAACAAGAACAACTGTTCACTCATTGGCGTAGAGGGATAAAGCCCTGACTATTTGCATGTGACATGAGGTCGAATAGTAGCTCAGGATCCAGTAGACATTGGCAGGGAGGCTGCAGCTGCTTCCTGCTCACTTATCCTGGGGCAGAGGAAAGCAGATCTGTGTCAACACATGGGTGACACCAAATGGGAGCTTTGGATGTCTGCATCATGGAGCTATAGTCTATGAAGCCTGTGTTGCTGTGTGCAAGTTGCACTGTGAGTGTCACGTGAAATCAATGTATAAAAGCTGGCTTCTACACAGAAAACAACTCTAGCAAAACTCAAAGCCACCACAGTGTAATAGGGGAGCTTTGCCAGAGGAGAAGGTAGGTCACCCTGCAGTACCTGCAAGCTGGCATGCTCCCTACCATCTGACTACCACTGTGAGCAGATGAGCTCATAGGGTATTCCAGGTGGGAATAAATGAGTTGTTGAGTTCTTGCTTCACCTGAGAATTACAGGGTCATGAAACTTCAGAATGAAATGAGATGAGTGTGTGTGCAGGAAGAAGAGTAGTTGGGCTCAATGGTAAAAAGTTTTTTTGTAAACTTGTGTCATTTCTCTATGGACCTTCACTGAAAATGGGAAAATAAAATATGTGCATTTTCAAAAACAATCAGCATCACCCTGGTTTCTCATATGTTCACCTAAAATGCTGAAGATTTTTTTAATTTTAATGTGACAAGAAAAAAGGGTAAGTTTGGTGTGTGTGTGTGTGTGTGTGTGTGTGTGTGTGTGTGTGTGTGTGTGTGTGTGTGTGTGTGTGTGTGTGTGTGTGTGTGTGTGTACAGTTATGATTTTTTATCTCTTTAAATTTGTTTATACAGTTTGGAAGATGAACATTTTCATCTACTGGCTTTGACATATTTAATTTGCAGACACTATGCAAAACATTCTCCCCGACTCACTAATCTGCTGTGCAGGACTAAATTAGTCCTGCACTTAAGCGGAAGTCTAAGAGGAGGATGGCAACGCGGCATGCATAATAATGAAGGCGTGCTGCCGTAGCTCCAAATCCTACACTGAGCGTGGATGAGTGCAGGGTGCATGTCTGAGATCAGAGCTCTCAGAATAAACATGCCGCTGCAAAGATCAGAGCTCTCAGAATAAACACGCCCCTGCAAAGTAGAACAGAGGAAAGTGTAAATAAATGAATGAAACCACTCATAGGTGTCCGCATATCTCCACCAACAGTCCCCATGTGAGTAACAGTACATTGAAATAAAGCAAAGAAACCCTTGTATTTATTTTTTAAACCCCCCAAGTATAGCTAACCATAGCTGCGAGGTTTGCCCATCACTTAGCTACGGTTAAATCAGCTGAAAAGACTGAAGAGGATAACAAGGAATATATATATGCAAATGAAGCAGCACAGCAATAGTGGAGTGGTTAGAGCATCCGCCTAACGAACAGGCATTCTCGGTTCGAGTTCCACTGCCGCACATATCAATTTCCATGTGAAAACTGTATATGAACATATATTTACATCTTTATGCTGTTAAACTTACATAATAGCATTTAAATGTGAACTGGTGTACTGCATGAAATGCACATGTGAAGTGTCAGTGTCATAATGAATAAGGCACTAGTAAGCAGGTTTAAGCACAAATAAGCAGTAGTAAGCGTGTCTAAGTGCATTTGTGTGGGAGTAAGCATTGCCTACAGAGATTAAGCAAATTAGAAGCTAACTGAGTGTAAGAAACTGTATCCGGAGGTTAGCAGTGCTTACCATCGCACAAACCCGCGCATACCCACTTACAACTGCTTTAAAGTGCTTTAATCGCTCTGGATCCAATGGGCCATGTTCTGCCCAGCAACAAAATAAACTGCCTCTGTAAGGCTCAAACTCAGGACCCTGTACTCTATAGACACAGTAATTAACCACCAAGTCATCATAGCAATAGATTTGCATCAGGTATCAACAAACTAAGTCTCACCACAGGAAAATCAAACCAAACATGTGAACTGCATCTATGTACAGTGTGATATTGGATAACCTGCCACAGAACATAAATATGTGAACTGGAGTACTGCAGTAAGCATAGATTGGAGGTGTTATTGTATACATTGTATGTACACATGAATCACGGATACCGGACACATATATAACTTGTAATGAAGAATAAATCATTGCAAATGGCAAACATAGTGCTAATTAACCACTAAGCAATGCTAACAGCAGCACAGCTCATGTTAGTAAGTGTAAGCAATGTGTAGGTGAGCCAATTCAATCTGCCTAGTGGTATACCTTTTTAAGCAGTGCTAACCTCATATAAGCAGGTTTTCCCATAGCTTAGCCTTTTCAAAACTGGCCAGTTATGGGGAAGTGTGGGAAAATGTCCGTATTTAAACCCCACAGCCGGGAATATAACCCATAACTAGTTGCAGCTTCCTACTGCAGGCAGAATGGCTGGTGTGGGTAAAGGCACTCGATTTAGAGTGCAGTGCTGGGGAATCCAGGAGTTAAAAATAATGGTATGGCTCCTGGTAAAACACCATGATCAGAGACTACTGCAGGGCCAGTACCAGGGCTCACAGTATAAAATGAAGGCCTGGGACAGTCTCATCTGTGAACTCACCAGTGTCACAGGTATCCCCTGGACTGTTGAGCAGGTCGGGCACCACCATGCTGACCTTTAGCAGTGGAGGGGGGATGTACTGGAACAGTGGATCCAGGAGTCTCAGCAGATGCCCAATGCCCCAGGACTGAGTAAGTACTCATTCAACTAAGTAGTAAATAATTGCCTCGCTTATGTATACTATGGATAGGTATGGCTAAATATCACTGCATTTCTCTGACAGCTGCAGATGACCAGGCTGTGAACCAGCAAGCCCATGATGCTAGGCTGTAAAGGCTGCATTGCGAGATAGGTTAGTAATCAGTCTGCATATACTGTCATAACAAATAAATATAAGAGCCTTAGAAAGTATTGTACCAGTAGAAATAAATGTGTAATAGTCTGTGAATAAAAGGTATAATCCCCTGGAGTGCTTCTGTTTACTCTTCTCTCATATGCTGGCGATCTGTTCCATACTATAAATAGTAATGTTGTATCTTAAGCAGTGTCACCCACACCGTGGTATGCAGATAAAATGGGCATGAAGTCCTGCATAACAATGTTGGAACTGCTAAGAGGTCAGTTATATTATTCAAGTTAGGGAGACTTAGATAGAAAACACTTGAGAGTTTTACATCAATTCCATGATAGCACAGTGTACTGTGATGTTAGCTATAATAGTTTGTCACACACAGCAGGGGTCTGAATCCTGGGAGTGCTACTAAGTTGTATACATAATCATACCTCACAACTGTACAGATTGTGATACAATGTCCAGATAGAAAGTTGTATGCATACTTACACCCAACAACAGTACAGAATTTGCTACAATGTTCAAAATGTAAGTTGTATGCATATTCATACCCCACAACTGTTCCAACCTGTCCAGCATGTCCAGATAAATGGCCCATATCACCAGCTGGGTACCCTGTTCCCCTGAAAATCCAGTGTGATGTTCAAAGAAATCTATACAGCTGTCAGTGACATATAACTGATATTCAAATAGTCAGAGAATGTATATGGAAACAAACCTGTCATTCTAGCACCTCACCCAAAGTGTATGTCAGAAATACTCAACATATGTTGCATTAACACCTGCAGCCTGTCACGCCTGTATGTAAGAAGCAGGTCACGTATATAATAACTTATAAACATACTAGTGTACAATATAAGGCCACTGTGTATTGTAATAATACATGTAAGGGAAAGACCACTGCAGTGACTAAGAATGTTGTGTAAACTACAAGGATATATTAGTTGTTAATTTAAGTCTCTCTCTCACCCCTACCATATGTGCATAATAACCCAATGACACTCCCCAAATGGTATGTGTACACTCCGCACCTTTGTTGGGACATATGTCCTAATGGTGTATAAATATTCACATTTGTTTCTAAGCATGTGCAATGTGAAAATACAACCATATTGGTGGCCTGTTGTCATCAATGAAACCTGCATGCACCTGTAATGGCCACTGTTGTTCCATATATGCATGTGTTCTGCTTGCTCTGCAACTGCGTTAAATTTGGTGTGTTGGGTTAATGGGAATACTCATGCATGCTGTTATAACTAATCCTGAATGCTGTTGACTGTTACTAACCCATATCTGTCATAAACCTGTGACAACACAGCTCATATGGGAAGACTGGTCCCAGCAGACCCACCAGTCCGACCTCAGCTGCCATGGCACCAGGCACCAGCACATCTTAGGCTCAGCCTGAGACCTAATCCTCTGTGGGCCCTGCAACACCTTCAGGTAGAACTGCTGCTGGGAATGGGGCTTGCCCCCCCTCAGAGCAGGAGCAGATGGGAACCTGTCAACAGGTCCGGGCCGTGGTGCGTAAGGAGCTCCATTTGGAGTATCAAGACTGGCTATGCCAGCTTGAGGGCTGAGTGGTGCTATTAGAGGGTAAGCCTGCCCCTCCTACACAGCCCCAGCACAGCCACCTTTGGGGCCATGAAGGTGCAGTGGTGACTGCCCATGGGTGGGGACCTCATTCCCACAGTTTCCAGGTAAGGGCTCATGGGCTTGCAACTTCCAAACACCCCCCCGTCCAAGGTGTTTACCCCCCCACATGTGTCATATACCGGCCCTGTATGCATCTTGTGTGTCATGTCTGTTAACCAACCCAACCTACCTCCCCAAATATACCTACTACCCCTCCCCAACATCCCACTCTCACCTGAAAATAAAAAAAAGGGCAATCTGGCCCCACAAAAAAATCACGCCCCACACATAGCTGCCCATTTCGCACACGTGTCCACTGTTCACATGTAATCTGGTCTAATTAGCATCACAATGAATCTATGTCATCATCACCCCTCCCCCAGGGGTTTGAAGGTCCAAATGTACCTGCAAATATAGTGTATATGCACAGCTGTTGCTGTAGAAGAAATTGGCAGCTATGGACCTTTCCTATATCCTTTCTGCACATGCCTAGCTATGTTCCCTACTGTCCTTCCCTCTTTGTGCCTCATTTTTCACCACTATCCTATCAACCTCTTTTTCTTTTCTTTTAAAGGAATTATAGTGGGGGGTAAGTGGCCGTAGGCACTGTTAAGCAGCGGTAAGCGGGTTTGCATGGGTTTGCATGGGGTAAGCTATGCCTACACAGGTTGAGGCATTCAAAGCTAACTGACTGTAAGGAAACCTAAGTGACGCTTGGCAGTGCTTACCATCATGCAAACTCACGCAAATCTGCTTACAACTGCAAACCCACTTACAACCCCTTAAAAGTGCCTTAATCACTCTGTAGCCAACGTCCCTTGTTCTTCCCAGCAACAAAATAAACTGCCTCCCCAAGGCTCGAACCCAAACCATAGCAGAAATACATAACCTGATGTTTTCATAAACATATCATGCAGCACAATCAGTCAACAGTACAGGAAATGTATTATTATCATACCACATAACCTGTTAATGCAAGAAGTCTGGACAAAGTATGCCACAATGTGGGTACAAATAGAGATATATGTCAACTAATGCTGTGATACATTTAAGATGTTGCTAGTTACACAGTTATATGTACCATATGTAGAAGGAGATGAAGTCTGAAACACAAAAGTGTTGCCGCTAGTTACTGACTTCAGTGCTGTGATCATTCATGACAATTGCCAAGTGAATGAGGAACAGGCCAAAATATGAGCCTAACATGCATGGACATATGGACAGATATATATCTGTAAATGTAAACAGATAGACAACTATATGTAGATATATATTAATGTATGACTCACAAATAATCATATAATATCAATTGTATATAGATACAACACAGATGTTCATATGTATATAGTTACACACACACACACACACACACACATATATATATATATATATATATATATATATATATATATATACAGATGTATATATTTATAGATACATATATATATATATATATATATATATATATATATATATATATATATATATATATATATATATCTAGGTACATGCACATATACACACACAAAGGGTATCAGTAGCCATACATATGTAGAAGTAGTGTGGAAGTACTGGGTGCAAAGTATATCCCTCAACCACAAGCCCTTCAACTGGCACCTGTGAAATGTGTAGTGTGGCAACCATTCCCACCAATGAGAATACTGACATTAAACATATAACCACCCACAATTCAAAGGACATGACATGACACACAGGTATGCATACACAGATAACCTTTATTCCTGTACTATACAATAATGTATGCCAGTACTGAAACCACATAAGATTTGAAATATGTAATCAGTCATGAATGCAAGACCCACACAAAGAAGTAGATGCAAGCAATGTATATATATATATATATATATATATATATATATATATATATATATATATATATATATATATATATCATACTATGCTGTCCAGGCCAAGGCCTTCAATTAGTACAACAGTAGAAATGAGTTTTGCCTAAGGATACGTAACAATTAACAATTACAGATGTAGTTCAGCAGCCTCTAACTACACTCTTTAGTCAAGCCCTAGGGGGGAAAGTAGCACTTGTGTTAATGTCACAGTATCTTGTACATAACATTGCTTAACCTAACATCACACTATCACACTGAATGACCCTCGTCTTAACAATTATATCCCTGAAAAGGTGCCATCACCTAGATTAATGGCATAGAACCCCCCCATAAAAGGCTGTACAAGGGCAAGGAGCACTGTGGTACCACTCACTTACCCCTGGAATGTACAATGGCACATATGTGTTCTCCAGCTGTTGCCCCATATATATGGAACTGGCACAACAGTTGGTGTGGGAGTCCATGACATGACTGGGATGATAGCAGTAATGCTAGCAATAAATAATGATAGGCCATTTCCTAACAATCCTTCCTGTATCACAGCAGGACAAAGACTGGCATATATGTGGAGGACTGAGGCAGGAACATAGGGCCATATTTGCATTATTGCTGTTACACACCCTGGAAAATGCTGGTGTTACAGGATTCGTTGCAGCATACCCTTATGCAGGTATACAACATTGAAATACAATTGGATGTAGCCATGTACTGATAGCACTCAACAGACAGACTGCCACAGATATATCTGGGACAATAGCTGTGTGGTGCACAGACAAAGCCTAAAAGACTATCCCCCTGGTATCATACAGATAGGTCCACAGTTGAGAGCTATGCAGACAGACAACATTCCATGAAAAAGTACCATGTACACAGAAACCCTGTAAGAACAGCAAGATACATTGCACACAACACCACTACTCACGCTGTCTGTAGGTCTGGAACCTTACCCAAATCTGTATTTGGCCTGTGTCTGCAGGTTCTGCTGTAAGAGGTATTGCTACCTGCTGTCTGTAACACTGATGTCCACACACAGGAAGGATGTCATCCATACTGTAAAGGTGAAGGGACAACGCCCACAGAAGGCAGCACTTTATAGTACAGGGTTGCCATGACAATGGTTATCTGAAGTACTACACAGCAGGCTGCATGCAATTAACAACTAGTGTACACTGACTAGTGCAGAGGCCACCACCTGATCATGTGTAATACCAACAAAAGCATGCTGCAATCTATTCATACCAGCTCATTCACTCTACTGGAGAGACTGAGAGAGAGAGAGAGAGAGAAAGACAGGAAAAAAAAAAACATTCAAGAAGCTTCACAAAGCTCGGGGTTGTGTTACAGCAGAAAAAACATAACAGGAATGTGAAACAGATATGCATTTACTGGCATGTAGTATATGAAATAAAATAATAGGATGTATACTTTGAAAGGATGTATATGTGCCATCAGTACTTGTTCCTGTAATGATGTTGTGCTCAACAACTGCACTGGACAGAGGTGTCAGTCCCTGTGGTCAGTAGGACATACCTGGCAAATGTGCAGACCAGCGGTGAATGGCAAATATGTGACCCATGATATCTGTGTTCTGGAAATTACTGTGACCAATGGCTGGTGGGGGCATTAATACGGCCATGACAGACACATGAGTGAGAGACCACACCACCTGCAGGACAGTCATGTTAAAGTGTAGCACAGAATGCCCAACTGCCATAGCAGTATGATATGCTAATCTAATGTTTGTCACCATATATACCCCCCTAAAGTTAGTCTGTGTTCACATGTGACACCTGTTTGTGTTTCAGCAAGGCCAACAGTTCATCTGTGAAGTAAAGAGGGTACATGACTGTGGTCCAGATGGTCGTATGCATCCCACATACAGATGCATATATGTGTGATACATATTCACAGGTGTGTATGTGTACAGAACCTCAGACAGTTATACATACATATAGGTATATAAACATCACAAATTGATATCTACACATATATGCACATATGTATATATACATATATATATATATATATATATATATATATATATATATATATATACAGATATATATATATATATATATATATATGTGTGTGTGTGTGTGTGTGTGTGTGTGTGTGTGTGTGTGTGTGTGTGTGTGCATGTCTACATATACATATATATATATATATATATATATATATATATATATATATATGTCAATACATTTCTCCTGCCATGACATGTGTGAGAGAACATCACATATCAATACACAACATACCTACACACCAGTACATGGCTACAAGATGGAGTGTGGAGTGAGGTGTGTAACCCATGTTGGAAACACATTGCAGTTGTATGAGATGGTGGGATATATATGTTGGTGAAGGGTATTAGGCACCTATTCATATGTAGGTCTGGTTGGGTGACAAACAAGACAGCATACAGGGCTGGTATATGACATGTGGTGATTAAGCACTGTGGATGGGTAGTTACGTTTGGAATGTGGAGGTCATTGAGCCCCCACATGGGAAAAAAGTGAACATGGTGCCCACCCATGGACAATCACAACATCATTTACATGAACATAAAGGTGCCTGGACTGTGTGCTGGCAGGAGGGACATGCATATTGAATCTTGTGTATGTGTACTGCATGCCTCCAAGTGATGTAACACATACCCCATGTCTCTGTGGAGCTTCCTATGCACAATACCCACGACCTAACTGGGTGACAGACACATGTCTGTTTGTGCTCCATGGGGGGGGCACCATCCCCTGAGGTGGTTCAACATGAAAGTAGTGATGGAACAGTAGATAATGAGGTTCTATGGTGGCCACGGATGTGATGTGGACTGGTAACGTGCACATTTGGTTGGAGTGGTGTTCCTGCTGGCAAATAACCCCTACACATACTGGTGTGTAACTGTCATGGAACATGTGCGGGCTGTAATAGTCCACACAATCCCAGAACATGTCCAACAGTATGCATTGATATCCACAATACCACAGAATGGCAGATGTGTAGCAATCACATAGCAGGCCAACCACATGCTAATGTGGAAACATAGTGGCAATGACATTTGCATGCAGGTGAAATACCCTGTAACAGCCCTGCAACTCTAGTGTCCCCACAGGGAGCATGTCTATAACCACATACCAGAAAGTGTTATACAATACAATATATGGCCCAATGGTACACATACCAGACACATACCACTAGCGTAGTGTGAACATTACGTTGGAGCTGATATGTGTATTGTATTATGGTAAACTTGACATATGAGTTGCTCAGACATATTTTTATCATTATGTCTTTCGGGGAGTATGGCACACCTGAGTAACCCCTCATACAGTGCCACTGAGGAGGAGATTATCATCACCAGCATCACCCACAACTATAAGCTGTTGTTCTCATGGACAGGCCAGGACCAACAGGAGAGAACAGCCATGTGGACTGATGTAGTCCACAGGGTGAATGAGGTGGTGATGCACAGCCGGACATATGAGCAGTCCGCCACCATTGCAGTGACCTGTTCTGGCAAGTACGTCATTGTGCCGCTGCCATGCAGGGTGACCACCTTTCAATGGGGGGGGCATAACATTCATCCCCCCTCACCAGAGTGGAGGAGCTGCTCATCAGACTGGTAGCACCTGGCCACCTGCTAAAGCTTCAGACTTATACAGTCATGGAGGTGGGTGCTACTCACACACCACACATTGAGCATGCAGGTAAGGTTCCAGGGCATATCAGTAGACTACTGTAGTGTATGCATCTGTACAGGTAAACCATGCATATGTGAGATGTGGGGCATGTTTCTGTGTAGTACCGATAAGTAGTAATGCATAAACCGTAGTACTGTGGACTTCAGCTGTTGTTGTACTGTAATATTGCAGCCACCCTATTGCAATGCCAAAGCTGTGGCCACTGACATCAACTCTATCCCATCTCAATGTAGGTACCTCTGGAATACCAGCAAGGCAGCGGCTGGATGCTGGTGAGTATGGTTTAAGGTTATGCTTGGCAATTCACTGTGCATGTCATTGCTAATGTGTAGGCCATGTACACATCTAACACACCTACCCATAATGCATGTTGTACATATGCACTGACCCAGCACACACCTCACTAATGGGATTAGCAGCCTCAAACACATGCAATACACAGTCCATCTCAGACAACTGTGGCTACACTCCAATGCACATTGCCCAGGCACAGCTGACATCTGCCCAACATACACATCTATGTCATACACAGAGTAGTTGAACATGCTGCATATAATGACATCCCACTCCCTCTGCTAATGCATGCTCCAGGGTCCTTAACCTAATCAACACATTACACAGAACATACTGGAGGGAAAGGGCCCTGTCCTGGGGAATCCCAATACTCTGGAATGGACTACACATACATGTCAGGCAATGCTACTCATTCGACCTCTTTACAGAAACACTTGGCAATTGGATTGGGAATGGGGAATACACCCTGGGTAGCATGTCTGTGCCACAGCCTGACAGGGGCACAGGGGAATAACATTATGAAGTGGTGCATGGCTGGTAACCCCTGTGGCTAGACTTATTTAGGCCCCAAAACTAATAGACGACTACTCACCTATGAACCTATGTGTACCACAAGCAACATCAGCCAGGGCCCATTCATGGTCAATAATGGTCTCTACACTCACCATAGGTACAGTACATTGTGTCTGTAACAGTCTAATGGTAGTCTACCACACATACATGCACCACTGTTGATGACATATGTGAATACACATCAAGCATACACTAACCGTGTCCACATGTGATCCAGGAACACACAGAGGCTGTAAACAGCAGTGGAACCACAACTGACACACAGAGACACATCCTGCAATGGTGTGTACACCCATGAGGTATGGTGCACAGTACATGCCAGGGTGATGAACAGATGCACAGCAATGCTGTGGACATGGGTGCAGTGAGTTCCAGGGGGAGGGCCATCACCTACAAATAGAAGCCATGCATCACAGCCATGTATAATGTTGGTAATGATGATTGACTACAGTTGCACTGCATGCTGTTGTGTCTCACATGTCCTGCATGCTGACGTGTGTAATTACAGGTATGTGTGTGATACTGTACTGCACCATTGCCTGCTATTGTCTGTGTTATGGGGTTGTGGGGGCTGTCTGTAGGTGCTGTCTGGTGGAGTGTATGGGTTGCCATGTATGCCGACTGCATGTGTGTATGTCTGTGTGTGTGTGTGTGTGTGTGTGTGTGTGTGTGTGTGTGTGTGTGTGTGTGTGTGTGTGTGTGTGTGTGTGTAAGTGTCTGCATGTACTGTTTAGCGGTGTTGTACAGGTCATACAGTCTGTTCCCTGTTTTCCCCTAACAGATGGCGAGGTGGGGCTGGCTACCCCCCGCAGGGAATCTGATGTCACTGACACAGACAGTGACCATGAAGACAGGAGTGTTGAGGCACAGGAAGGGTCATCAGGGGCTGCCACTTGGCCACCAATTGACAACCCACATGTATCCACAACATCCACACACACAGTCACACTGCATCTACACACCTCATCACCATTGGCCCTAGCTGAGGGACAGCCTATGGTTGGCATTGGCCAGGACAGTGTGGTATCTATGGCACATGTGTCAGGTCACAGCAGACAGAGCCAGATGTCTGATGGGATATCACATAGGCAGATGTGTAGGGGTGCTCGTAGGATCACTGCTGGTCATCATGCCCCTGGCAGACATGCCACATCTATTTCAACCACATGCATGTACCAGACTGTCATGGAGGCACAGGCATGAATGGAATGATACACCAGGCAAGGTCTAAGGGCACAGAGGGCTCATCAAATGTCTGTAACTGACAACATCCGTGACCTAGCAGGTGCCATCCGTAATTACACCGAGGTCATGGGTAGACAGTGGGATGAGACATTGGAACTCATCCACAATGTTAAGTCCATGCGTCAAGACAGGATGGGATGGTTGCGATGGCCATGTGGACGTATGCCAGCAACACCAGCAGCTGGAGGTCACCATGGACGTCCAACCAGTCACAGCCTCTCCCGTAGTGGCAGTACCAGCCCCAGCACTTTGGGGGGGGCTGTCCACAGACCATCATAGCAGACCATGTGCAAGTGGCCCTGGCCAGTCCCAGGAGGGAGCTGGATCCAGTGGATGTCTGTCAAACTCTGGGACAGCACTCAGTCTGGCTCTGTACCTGATACTGCCTGTAGCATCCCTGCCAGGCACAGGTCCCATGTCCATAGCCAGAGATGGTGAACTGCAAACCCTACCAGGTACAGTCTGCAGCTATCCCACAATTCCCTGTATAAGGCAACCACATGGAGGAACTGTGTGCATGCAGACACACACACATAAACAACAAGCCTAGGGCAACCACATACCTGCACACACGGCATCACCACTGGCCCCTAACAATACTCAGCCTCCACAAACACACACACACACACACACACACACACACACACACACACACACACACACACACACACACACACATGTTGTCAATTGTATGGCTCAGCCTAGGTCTCTGGCAAACCAACAACACACCCTGTGCATATGATGATACGTGTGCCACTCCCTGGTGTCCGTAATATCGATGCAGGAACAGGCTAACATGGTTCTGATGCACAGAGTGACTGTACAACAGTGTAGCAATGGAATGATGTGTAGCATGTTGTCAACAGTAAAGCGAAATGCTAATATCTTGGAAGGTGTAGCTGGATGAATCATAGCTGTAATTAAAAATGTTGTATTGTTGTCACCAGTATCTGTTCTGATTGTGTTGTGTTTGTCCATGTGCCACATGGCTGATGGGTGTAGTGGTGTCAGCAGGCCTAATACAGTGAACACCAGTAAGTGTAGTGGGTGGGACACATGCCATGGCTGGGTACAACACACAGTGCCTTTGGTATGGATGCAGTACAGGTACAGGACTGTACACATGGAGGTATGTCCCCGTGCAGGTAACACATCTGTTGCAGCTGTAATCCCACCAAAACAGGATAGGCACAACCACACAGTGCTATATATGCAGTATGCAATGTGGATAACATTGAACATGCTAACAGCAGGGTGTATGTTCCTCTCCCCACTCTATTGCATTCCTCACCTAAGTAACATGTGTGTGCCAATGTAGGTGACATAGCCCTACCCTTAGGAGGGTGTGAGGTGCTCAACTACATTGAATGGTGTAAACAACAACTAACAACTTGATTGTATACACTATACAGTATAAAAGACAGATATGTGGGGGGATAGATGCAACAGTAACTGCAATAATCGCAGTTGTTTTCACAACAGATACACCCAGTGAGTTATAGCAACCCCATTAGTGCTGCACACCTCAACAGTCTGGAGGAGGGCATTGACACATCTATGACCTGTGAAGGACTGCATGTCCATGGGATGGCACCTGTGATATGTTGGCATATGCCAAGCAGTCCAGGTGGAAACATAGTCTGTGAACGGGGGTAGATCCCGTAACAACTACACACATTCTTACAAGAGGGATGATGTACAAAAGCCTGCTATGATCTACATAGGTATTGTGCACCTCCTAACCCTCATCTACACCTGTCATGAGTGGGTTAAGAAGGTATACCAGGTTCAGGTTGTATTCTCTGCCTTTGACAAGTCCAACATTAGCGGGTCCCCTGTGTTGAGATAACCAGTGACATTGGCCATGGGTTCATTGTTGACATGTTCCATGTCCCTGCAGACCAAGGTCATCAGGCAACTGGGTGGTAGTTCCCAGCTGACATGGTGGGTTTGTGGATGTCCCTGCCAACATTGGTGAATCCATTGTCAGGTGTAGGGCTATTGGATCGTATGAGGGATCCCAGCTACTTACTGCGCCTGTCCAGGGGGTTACCCCTAGCATGACACTTCACTTGAATGTACTGCATGATATGTTAGTAATGCCATCCTTGCATCCTACAGGTGGGATGAAGTATTGTTAACATGTAATGCCCTTGTCGTGTAGGGTCCTGCTTATGGGATCTGCTAAGCTTGGTATTGTATTGCAGGCCAGACGTATTTGACTGGGGTGAGAATACCTATCCGTGCCAGATGTATGTTGTTTGGGTCTCTCAAACCCATCAATGGTGCATGTGGACATATATGTTGTGGTAACATTCCCAGTTCCATCTACAGATGTATGTCCATATATACTTATATGGATATATATGTGTTCACCTTTGACAAGGAGACAATCATTCCTTTGAACGTCCCTTTCTGCAAACTGAATGGACTAACCCGTCATTTCTTACTGCACCACAGTTAAGAGAACTGCAGTTCTAAAGGCACATTCGCTGGCTCATGAACTGCAAGTTGGAATACATATCATAATGGCGGGGGGCATGACTCCCTGCACGACCTCTCTGGAGGGCTGGGCCTCCCAGAACCCCCCTACTGTGATATACAAACTCCTAGTGTGCACTACAGTGGGGATAGGCAATTATTCCCCATCCCCACTATAGTGGATTCTGCAACCAAATTGCCTAATATGCAATGAGCGAATGCATAGTGACATTCGCTCATTGCACAATCGATGCATGTATTGCAAGATTGTGCGATGTTGAGAACACACTTTTGGCCTTCCAGCTGTCAGACACATGGATTCCTCCCTTTGAAGTATATATATATATATATATATATATATATATATATATATATATATATATATATATATATATATATATATATATATATATATATATATGTGTGTGTGTATATATATATATATATATATATATATATATATATATATATATATATATATATATATATATATATATATATATATATATATATATATATATATATATATATATGTCTATACCTATATCTACATATATAGATATGTTATATCCATTTAAAGATGAATATATATATATATATATATATATATATATATATATATATATATATATATATATATATATATATATATATATATATATATATATATATATATATATATATATATATATATAGATATAGATATACATAGATACACATATACAAATACATCTGCATGGCGGAATACATTCCCTGTAGTGTTGTATACCAGGGCTGAATGATATGTATGTGAAAACAACATGATTATGCACAGCTGCCATGGCTTAGTGGTAAATCGATGTTTAGGGTCCTGGTTATGAGCCTTAGGTTCATAGGTTCATAGGTTTATACTAGGCTATCTGCCCTAAGGCATTTATAAGCCTAGCCCAAATTATTGTGGCTTACGCCACCCCTTATATGAAAAAATACTGTGCCCATTAGTTTGTTGTGCCTCTGTCCAGCAGTGACCCAGAGATGATTCCCGGGGTAAACCTACGATCTCCCATCCACAGGTCTAGATTTCTCTTGAACAGAGTCAGCGAGGTGCTCTGCCTCACATGGACCGGGATTTTATTCCACAGCATAGGGAGTCTCTGAGTGATAAATCTATCCCTCCAGCACGTCCTATTTATATCCGTGCTAAGGTTTAAGTCGCTTGCTCTAGTGGTTTTGGTGGATTTGGATTTTTTGAGGTGGAGCATGTCCATTAATTCCGGGTTGGACATGGCCTTGTATGTCAGGCACATGTCACCTCTGAGCAGACGGTATGCGACTGAATAGAGCTGGAGTTTCTTCAATCTGGCAGCATATGACAGATTTTGGAGTCCTTATCCTTTTGGTGAGGAACTTTTGGGGCCTCTCCAATTGCTGCAGATGTCGGGTGAGATACATCCCGAATGGGGCATTGTACTCGATCATTGGTCTGATAAGTGAAGAGTACAGGGGAACAATGACCTCACTAGATCTGGATGTGAATCCCTTCATGATCAGGTGGGCAATGTAGAAGGTCTTTCTAACCACTTTAGCAATGTGAGTGTCAAAAGAAAGGCCACTGTCAACCTGGGTCCCCAGGTCCCTGATAACCTCTTCTGTGCTTAGTGGATTGCCACCTATATGGTAGCTTGGGGTTACCTTGTTTTCCCGAAGGGTATGACTATACATTTTTGGCGTTTAACTTCAGGCCATGGCTCTGGCACCAGCTATCTGTTTCCGTGAGTCCCTTCTGAAGGATATCAGTGTCCGATGCACTTTCCACTATGGCCAGTTTGCAGTCATCTGCAAACTTTGTCAGCCAAAGTCCTCCCATGTTGGCCTGTACTTCTGAGAAGTAGATGCCAAACAATAGGGGCCAAGGACCGAGCCCTGTGGGACACCACTTGTGACCGGCTTGGAGTCTGACACAGCCAGCAACTCTAACCCTGTGGGTTCTGTCCTTAAGCCAGTTTGCAACCCATCTTGTGACATATGGGTTTACATTTAAGCTGGTAAGTTTTTCTACAATACCAGTGGGGTATTGTGTCGAAAGCCTTTGCAAGGTCAAGGTAGGCTGTATGGACTGCCTTTCCTCATCAATGGCCTTGGTGACTATTTCAAGAAGTCACCAAGTTCAAAAGGCATGATCTTCCCTTGACAAAGCCAAACTGGGTCGGGTCCAATGTCTGCAAGTCCCTATATCTTTGTTTATGAGCTCCATTATGATCCTCTCCATAGCTTTGCAGACTAGACTTGTTAAGCTTATGGCGGTAATTACCAGGGTCCGTAGAGGCGCCACCTTTGTGGAGTGGGACCAGCCACTCCTTGGGCACGTATCCTGTGGTAAGGCTGAGATTAAACAGCTCCCTTATGTGCGGTTTAATTCCTCATTTAGCTCGTGTAGCACACAGCCGGGACACCATCCGGTCCCATTGATGCTGTGTTTTAGCTTTAGAGAGCAGCTTTCACCTGCGCATTTGAGATGTCCGGGAGGCTACACTCGGCTGGGATAGTTATCTCTCCTTTAGGGGAGAGGGGGTGAAGTTTGCACTGAACCTGTCTGCCAGTATGTTGGCAATGTCTGTGGGTTCAGTGATTTTGTATCATTTTGGACTAATTCTGAGCATATCTGTGAGTTTCCACCCAGGTTCCTAACATAGCTGAAAAAGCCCTTATGATTGTCCTTTGAATCCATGGCAATTTTTCTCTCAAAATTGGCCTTAGTTGATTTTATGAGTGCTCGTAATTTTTACTAATAATGATCAGGGTGACTTCCCTTTTATGGATTTTGTTCTATCATGTAATAGCTTTCTCCTCTTATTGTAAAGTTTGTTAATGGCTGGGGTCCACCAGACTGGACGTTGCCCTTTGTGGAAAGAGTCTTGGTTTTATTTGGGATTGCCTGATCCATGCAGTCCTGGAGGTGTTCATAGAAGGCATTTGTAAGGGCTTCCAGCTTGGGTTGTGGTTTCCTCTGACTCAGGGGCCTTGAAGGATACCACACCAGTCTTGAGTAGTGTGAAGTTTGCTTTAGGGAAGTTCTTCACTATGGTCTTTTTGGTTGGGGTGGGGCGGGATGTGGATTTCCAGTGAGATTAGTTTATGATCAGATCTCACCAATGAGGGATATACTTCGGTGTGGAGCATTTTGTCCCCATGTTTGTGACAATGAGATCTAGTATATTTTCCTCTCGTGGGAACAGTGACTAGCTGTTCCATGGCATTTGAATTTATGAACTCCAGGAACCGTTGGGCTAGAAAGTTAGGGCTTGAGTAATGTTCCCAGTCTATATTCGGGTAGTTGAAGTCACCCAATATGATGGTGTTTGGAGATACATTTATACCCTCCAGTGTCTTCAGGAAGGCTGTGTGGGGTTCCTGAGTTTGAGAGGGTGGCCTGTAGCATGCTACAATTTGTAGAGCAGTTTTGCCTATTGTTAGTTGCACCTGGATGGTTTCCGAGCTTCATGCGTTGCCACCAACCTGGAGGTGTGAGTATCCTTTATGAATATGGATACACCTCCTTTTGTGGAGTGGTCCGGGTTTTGGGGCCGAACGCATGATATGAGGTAAAACCTAATAGTGCCGGGTGCTCTCAGGAGCCTTGAACCAGGTTTCAGTTACAGCACAGACATCGATGTTCTCCATACTGAGAAGGGCCTCAGTGCGTGCATTTTGAGATTTAGACTTCTGGCATTGAGCAGCATTACCCTCAATTTCTTCCCATTTTGTTTTCTAGGGTGGTAGGTTTAGAATTTGAGCCTTGCCTAAAAAGGCACTATGGGGTGGCAAGAGCCTTAGCCAATATCCGAATCCCAGGGTGACAGGTGCAAGCCGTCCTTGCGAAGCAGCGTGGCTTGTCAAGCATGTCATCCCAGGCAGACAGACACTGGATCCCTTTGAATGACACCAGACATTAAGCCAATTGTTAAAGCTGATCATCTTGTCTCTATATTGTGGCATCATTCTTGGTGAAGGAAGGATACTGCTCAGGGTTAGGGTCATACCTGCCTGGGCTACATAATCAGAGAGCTCCTC
>NC_056746.1:26462641-26545141 GCF_019279795.1 Protopterus annectens
ACACACTGCCGACATTCACCATCACTACACAGACCTCAGTACTGTACAATCATCCACAGAATGTCCAGCTTATGTCATGAAATATAACCATATACCTCATATACATGGAACTGACATGGGAGGTATTGCGACATGTACGACAGGCATATCCAGACAAACATTGTTAAACCAACATTACTCCAAATGCAGTATAGCAGCACTTACAGTCTGTAGTCAGGTCAGCCACATCCCCCTCCTGTTGGTTGCCCTCTTTCCACATGTATGTTGTTAGAGGTAAATCCCAAATTCATCTGGGATGCTGTTTGCCAAACAGCAAATCTAGTTCCTGCTCACAGTGACTGCAAAGGCCCAACACCACCATGATGTTCCTAAGTATTGGAGTGTGCTTTCATGCAATTGGGTATGGGATTGTTGCCACAGCTGTTCCACATGCAATCAGCTAGGGGAGGGCTGCAATTTGTGCAGAAGCCATCAGCTGATCATGAGCATTACGTAACATACACATGCTGCTGCCTAAGCAAGGCAGGTGTGGGTCTCCACATCTGCCAGAGAGGGAGTGAGGGAGGCAGGCAGATACATGTCAGGGAGGGGTGGGAGGGTAAAACTGAAGCATGTTTGTGTAACACACCTACCAGCACAGGGTATCAAACCCCTGACAACTATGTAGTGCTATCACAATTTGATGCAGTTATTGGATGCACCCATGGGTTACTTGATGAAGAGCACTCAGAACATATATGTGAGGGTGAGTGACATCTGCAACAGGGATACGGTAGATATACAGTAGGTGTTGTACACATGCCTGTCTACATGAACATGTGCCAGCGTCAACACAGGCACACCCACACAAGGATGCACACACATTGGCACACTTGGCAGGGCCAGGAGTGCAAGTCATCAGTAGTGGGATTGCCATGACACATCAATGTGCAGGTATCAAATGCACCACATGGGTCATACGGAGGCCATATGGGCTATAAGAGTTTGAAGAGATGTCAGACATCAGAAAGCATGCTGCAGTATGCCCTGGGGGTTTGTAGTGAGAGTGGATGTGGACATACGCACCATACAACACACACACACACACACACACACACACACACACACACACACACACACTCACACACATATATAGGGTGCCAGTTCTGACTTGCATGGATGCATAGGTGCATGTCTACATGGGTGTGTGCTTTTCAACTATGCCAGCAGGCTGTACAAGGGTAGGCAATGGGTATACCATGGCATCAGGCTACATGACAATGGTCTGCATTGTGGCTCAGGGTTGTAGTTACTACATTTGCCCACACAGGTGGGTATTGCATTCCCCATCCAGTCAGCTGGGTGACTATTGCATGTGGCCAATGCTGTACACCACATGCTATGTATGTGTTCCTTAGTCCATGACATGGATGCTGTCTGGGATGTGCACACCTCCCACATGCATGTACAGTGACATGTGGAGCTGTACCTGGGGCGTCTGGCCCATGTTGTGAACACAGCTTATCATCAGTTGTGCCAGTCTTGCCGACCTGTGGCAGGAACTGATAATTGGCAGCAGGTTTACCCTTCACCTACATTGATAGCATGCCAACAGCATTCCCTGATGTCAGTGTCATCTGTCCATACAGGGCAAGTTGTCAGGCATGGTATGTCCATTGAGAGTCACATGTGGAGGCACCACAGGTGGTGCAGGTGTCCATTGAGGAACATGGTGGTGGTGCACTGTCTGCATGTACGTGCATACTGGACAGATGGCCAGGGTGACATGCCCTCTGTAGCCCACTGCTATCACTGCATAGTTACTATCAGTGGCAAATATGCCATGTACTAACCACATATTGGCTGTTGCCTAGGCATGTGTGTGCGTATGACAAATGAGTTGAGTGTGTGCTCTGGGTAATAGTGGGGTTGCTAATTTAAAATGGCTGGCCTTGATGTCACATGTATGGGTATGGCTTTGCACCCCAGCATCCCAGGTAATTTACATCTGTCATCCCTGTATGGTTGACATTGTGATATATAGTAGGGCCACCATAAACGTAATGAGCAAAACCCCTCCACAGGTGTCACACACTCACCTCTACACAGGATATGAATTCCACACACATACACCTGTCATGTTTGGGAGTTGAACCCCTACCTAACTAGGTTATTAATCTGCAGCACTACACAGTTATAGTATGCGCCACAGACATTACTGGAGTAGTTCTTCCCCAAAGGTGTATTTCACAGTGACTGACATCTCCAGGATTACCAAAATAGGGCATTTCATCTGTACTGCGAGTGACTAGCCTAAAATGCATTGCTCCTTACACAAACAGTGAGACACACACAAAACATCCACAACTGTCATGTGTGAGTATAGAACCCCTGCCAAGCCCTATATTACACTACAGCATGGAGCAGTTATAGGTGGCACAACAGGAATTACAGAGAACTTTTTCCCCAAAGTAGTATTTCACAATGAATGACATCAGCAGGATTGGCAAAGTAGGCCATTTGAATTGTACTGCACGTGACTAGCCTATGATGCATTGCTCCATACACAGACATTGTAACACACATAAAACATCCAGAATGCCATGGGTGGTGATGGAACCCTACCACAGTTCTAAATCACAATACAGCAGTACACAGTTAGAGGCCACGCTACAGACATTACTGGGCTATGACTTTCCCAGAGGTGCATTTCAAGGTGAGTGACATCAGCAGCCTTGCCAACATTGGGCATATGAATTCTAAGGTGTGTGTGTGACCTAAAAAACATTGTTCATCACTCAGTCATGAATAGATAGAGACACACAGATTCACACACACAATTGCCAAGACTAGGGTGAGAACCCCTATCAAACTACTTTATCAACTACAGCAGTGTGCAGTTACAGGATGTGCTATGGAGAATAGTGGTCTTCAATTTCCCCAGAGGTGGATTTCTAGGTGATTGACATCAGCAGCCTTGCTAAAGTCTGGTATGTGCATTGTACAGGGTGTGAATGGCCTAAAAAGGCATTGCTCTCTATGCAGTCAGACACACACACAAAAGCACACAGTTGCCAGGTCTGGGATTAGAACACCTACCTAACTATTTTATCACACTACAGCAGTATGCAGTTACAAGACGTGCGACAGAGATCACTGGGTTAAGATTTCCCCAGAGGTGTATTTCTAGGTGAGTGCCATCAGGAGCCTTGCTAAAATCATGTATATGTATTGTACGGGGTGTGAGTGGCCTAAAAAGCATTGTCAGACACACACATACCAGGTCTGGGGTTGGAACACCTACCTAACTACTTTATCACACTACAGCAGTATACAGTTACAAGACACGCTACGGAGATTATTGGGCTATGATTTCCCCAGAGGTGTACTTCTAGGTGCGTGACATCAGCAGCCTTGCCAGTGTTGTGTATATGAACTGTACTGAGTGGGAGTAGCCTAGAAAGCATTTCTCTCTACACAGGCAGAGAACGAGACACGCACACATACACACACTCACACAGTTGCCAAGTCTGGGGTTAGGACTACTACCTAACTAGTTTATCAGTACAGCAGTACACAGTTATGGGAAGCTCCATGGGGATTACTGATCTACAGCTCCCCCAAAGGCGTATTTCACATTGGATGACCTCAGCAGGCTTGTCATGATACTGCTATGGGGAAGGTGGTGTGTGCATGGGCCGTAACCCATTCATGTAGGGGTTGACAGGGCGCACATGGGGTCATATACCACAGGTACGTATATACAGCGAGTAGGTGACAACTTCGTTGTACAGTCATGTTGCACAGCTGGCACATGCAACACGCCATCATGCTGACAGATACTGGTGGCTAGTGACACCTGCACCTCATGTGTTTGGTGCCCTTTGGCTGTGTGCTGGGTGGGAGAGGTCCAGATGGCACCCTGTCACATTCACCCTCTTCAACACATTTATGTCTGTCTACCTTTGTCTTATTATAGTGTGTTGTCCTTACATATATGTCTGTCTTCCTATCCATCGTGTGTGCAAGGCAGGAGTGGTGCATACTGACATGTGTATGCACTAAGAACTGCAACTGCCAGATATGTCTGGTCCACTGTTGTTTGCTGACATGGCTTTCTTGTGTTTACGTGTGCGAGCATGCCCAGTATGGGCTTTCAGTATGTTGCTGACTGACATTGCCTTCATTCCTCTAAGTGTGTGAGCATGCCCAGTATGGCCATTTATATTGCATGTGTGGATCAAGTCCAGGTGGTTTGTACTGCAGTGCTGACCTTTGTGTTGTACACAGACAGGTAGCATACTGTGTCTGCAGGGTATACATCGGTCATTTGGCATTGACTGTTGCTACATTTCTGCATAGCAGGGGAGGACACCTGACTATTTTCTACATTTCTACACAGGGTTGGGGGGGCACACCTGACTGTTACTATAAGTGTGCATAGGATGGTGGGGCACACCGCACACTTTTATACGGCTGTTAGGACTGTACTGGCATGTCAGGTACACCATTTCAGTCTAGAGTCTTACCTATTGTGCTGGCTAGAGGCATACCAGTGTACTGCAGATCGTAGCTTTCACTACCTACATATTAGTTTTTGACTTCCTAGCCCTCACAACTTACATCCAACTGGCTGGCCTGCTGTAGTCTGTCTGTGTAGGGCTGGGGTAGGGGTTACCCATGGGGCTCATTCAGAGGCCATAGTACAGCATTTGTTTGTGTTTGCCTACACCTATCTTGCTGGCTATGACTGTTGTTGGGTATGTGCCCCCCATGACTGGCATGTGTGAGTCACTTACCTTGTGGGTGTCCCAGTATTGAGGGTGGTGCTGCATGGCTGTCTATGTTGGATGCACATAGTACACTCCCTATACATGGTTGAGTACAGGTAGTATCATGTTTGGCATCCCTTTTACTGTATGTCTGAGTTGGAGAGAGGTGTCATTCCCTAGGTCCTTACTGTGTCAGTGCATGTGCTATGCGTTGTCTCTTTGCCAAGGCCAGGACATACTGGGCATGCCTCCTTCTGCCTACTGGAGCAGGCTCAGGTTGTTCCTCCTCTAAGTCACTCTGTACCTCTGCAGGCATTGGCACTGGTGGGGGGCTGTGTGGCCCTGCCCCATGCTGTTCCTGCTGCAGCTGTTTCCGCAGGATCATATTGTGTAGCATGGCACATACAAGGACAATTTGGATACATGTAGTTGGTGAGTACTGCAAGGCTCCACTGGATGTGCCCAGGCACCAGAACTGTGACTTCAGCATCCCAAACACATGCTCTATTATGATTCATGTTTGTGCGTGTGCCTCATTATGGAGTTCTTGTTTGGGTGTGTGTGCATTTCTGACAAGTGTCATCAGCCATGGCTCCAGTGTGTATCCAGCATCACCCACTAGGTGACCTTGTGGGATGTCCCCACTGGCAAATGTCTGGTACAGCTGCGTCAGATGCCAGATGTGGGAATCGTGGTAGCTTCTAGAGCAGCCAGCACACACATTCATTATTATGCCCTGGGCATCACACATGACCTGGCAGTTGATGGAGGGGAAGCCCTTGCGGTTGATGTAGACCCTACCTCGGCTCACCTGGTGGTGCTTTAATGCATATGTGCATGCAGTCAATTGCACCTACTACCTCAGGGTATTCTGATATTTGGTGGAAGAGATGCATATTGCTGGCCAATGCCTCAAGGGTGATGGAGAAATATACAAACTCACCGACATGTGCTGACATGACATCCAGGAACTGGTGGAGTACCCTGGATGTTGATGCTTGTGAGATCCTCATCATATCCCCAGTTGGCCTTTGGAAGGTACCTGTAGCTAGTATTCTTAGGCCTACACATATCTTGGTATCCACTAGGATGGGTTCCCTGTTGGTTCTGTGTGTCAGGCGTGGCTGGCACAGCTCAACAATATGCTGTAGGAGGTCCCTGTCCACCCTATAGCACTCAACTATCTCCAGCTCATGTAGCCCTTGGTAGGTTACCCTGGGTCTGTACACTCTTCTCCATCTCCTCACTCTGGGTTGCTCAGCAGCATTAACATCCTCACCACCCTCAGCCTCTTGCACACGCTGGTTTATGATAACAAAAGCAGCCCCTAACATTTTTTCTCTTGCTTTCGTTTTGTAAAATTTCCCTGGTGCAGGGTTTTTGGGAAAAACAAGGGGGAAAGGTGTTTGCATAGTTTATAGTAGTGTGCTGGGCTGGGCTTGTCGCTGCTGCCTGTGTAATTGGCTGATTCTGATACATTTTACCTGTCGAATAAGCTAGTTCTCCTTGATTACCTTCCTACTGCTTTTTTCCCTTCCCATTACCTCCCTGTTTAAGCCCGGGGGAGCATCGCACAAATGGAGCACTCAAATGTGCACAGAGCTGCTTTTTCCTGGTTTAACTTCCTTTTTCTTCCTGTACAACCTGTGCCCGGTGTGCACACCTGCTTACACTCTGTAGAGAGTGCTAGGCAGGTTTAGACACACCCCTAGCTTAGCTATGCTAAGCTAGGAGCAATCCCGAGCCACAGGTCTCCAATCCACTTACGGTATGCCTGACACCCCCCCATGATGTCACCTATATCCTAGTCTTGCACCCAGCTATTTATACTCTTACACTCTTGGGACCTGCCTCACACCCTGGGAAAATCTGGGATTCACTAACCCTTCCCTCATTTTCATAGGATTGCCTGCTAATGCATAGTTACATGTCCCACATTGAGCCTCCCCCCTTAGCAACCATTGATCACTGGCCAGGTTGTCTTCTGACTGCCATTGACTTGCATGGCAGAATACTGATTTTAGTTAGAATGCTTATTTTAGGTTTATTTTATTATTTTCCCCCCAATCCTGTTTTCACGTTGCTGCCCTATGCTTATCCAGGCGAGATTGGCGAAAAGAAAATTAAAAGTTGTTAATTTTTTTTTTTTTTTACAGTTTGCAATGCCAATGGCCTTCTACTTGGACATTGACATGCTTCCTCAATGATATGCAGCCTTTATTTGGAGCTGTCATAGCTCCGTTTTGTAGATTGCAGAACTATACTTGGTTACTAACCGAGTACATTTCTGCACACTGCACTCGTCCTGCACGGACGGCTGCCAGCTTCCTGAATTGCATATTACCCTCATTTGCATGGTCTTCACCTGCAAATAAGGGTAATTTGCATACAGGAGCTCAGTCCATTCAGGATTAGCCTAAGAGCTCACATACATGTCCTGGGAGCTCGTTCCTGGATCGCACATCGGCCATATTGCCGAAAATAGCTCTTAAACTAATCCTGCACACTATAAAGGGCTTCATAAATCTGGGGGATTATTTTTTCCCCTAAAATCTGCAATAGTAACTTGATTAAAAAGGGTTAAATCACTAAAACATTATTTTAAGTTTTACTTTATTTTTTATTTCAATGTGATGATAATACTACAAAGATAACTTGCTTGGAATGCATCAGCATATAGTTATATAATTTATTGTCCAGATATGATATAAAATCCTCATGGGCTGTACAGTCACAGGTAACTGTAGTTGCACTTTCAATAATGAGAAATGTAAAATGCAGTTACTCTGGAATATCTTTAACTTTCATCAGAGTTTTCTAATGGTAAATGAAGCTCAATTCATCAGGTCAGAGGTGGAATCAGCACATAACTGGGCTTTTTTTGTTTTACTGGACTACACTATGGTGTCCGTATCTCTTGATTAAAACAACTAAGTTTGAGGGTGCCACATAGCTGTCAAAATATTAGCATTTGCAGGTAGAAGTCTCAAAAGTTCACTTAGAAGTAGCTCTTAAGGGTGATTCTGAATTTGTTCTTTCAACAAAATTTGGTCAATAGAATGACATTCTTCCTTGTTGTCTATGTCCTCATGTAATTAAAAGGCTCATCTGTGAAGCAGTTCCTTTAAACCCAAACATACTAATATTCCTAAATGTTTCTGTACCATAGAGTGATAAAGAAATGTAAAAAGTTTATATTTTCCTCAGCAATTTTTCATTTCATACTTGCCTTATCACTAGGACAGATTTGGAATTTTAGAGGACATTGCATCTTCAATGGTAAATATATTTTTTAAAACAAACCATTCAGCAATTTAACAACTGGAAAATTAATAAGGCACAAAGCATAAACTCTATCAGAGAAATCACCACTTAACTTGTTTTGCCTGGCACAGCAACCCCATGCTTCACCCACCAATGCCTGTGATTAATGGAATGCCCTAGAACCTTCTTTCTAGAACTCCATCTACAGGTTGTATCAAGCAGTCTCAGTAGCACAGCAGGAAACACCCTCAGTTCCTGGTTTATGTGGGTTCTATTCTAATCCCAGGTTATTGGGTTATTTTTTTCCATTGCTAACACTGCAGTGAAGCATGGGGGAGGGGTGTTCAAACCCCTGAGCGTGTTGTTCTTTGGACAAGATGTTAAACTGAAGCCCCATCTGCCAGTGTTGGTGGTAGCTTACATGGATGTAAAAGACCTCATGGTATTTATTGAAAAGAGAGGGGAAGTTCTCTGATGACCTGGACACATTTCCCATAGCCAGAATGAATACCACCTTGGCTCTTCCTTGAAAAGAAGCCATTGCTCTAGAAGGACTAACATACTCAAGAAAGTATAAATCAATAAATGCTATCAGTAGGTCTGTTGTTAAATGTTTTATATGAGACCACATATATTGGTAAGATTACATAATTGTGCTACTAATCAGGTGATAAAAGAAGACAAAGCCGACATAACCTTTCTTCCTTTGGCTTTCACCCAGTTTTGTATTTGGAGTGCTTGGATTATTAGGCTGAACTAAAGCCTATAGACAGTATGGTCTGTGAATGGCACTTTTGTCAAAGACTTAGAGGCTGCAAAGTTTCCCATAACCGCATCACTAAGTTCAGAATAAAATGAGAAGAATCAGTTTATGGTAATAAACAGATTATTTAAGCAAACAGCTGCAGAATATTCCATGTTTTTGATAAAGGGGACATTTTGGCTGACATTTATCTGCTTTAATCATTAAATAACTCAGAGATGTTTAATTACTTTATGGTTGATACCGTCACTGTTCCAAATACTGTATGTCAAGAACAGAGTGATCAGTATTTTATAAGAAGGGATTGAGACAACAAAACTTTTACAAACTTCATGTGCTTGTTTTGATGACACTGATCTGCACTTAAACCAGAGAATGGCATATTAATGAATAAAACCAGGTACTGTCTGTGAAGCAGTCTCACATCGACAGGACAGATACGTTTATTAGCGGAACACAAACGCATGACGTGCAAACAGCTGAAAAATCTGTTACATTATTCATCTCTTATATTCCTGGGCCAGCACAAGGTGAAAATCATAAACTAGTTTGAAGGATAAAATCACTGCAAATGTACTTTTTTTTATTTCTTTATTTTATTTAATTATTTATCCTTTGTTGACCAGGTAAGTCCCACTAGGCTAGTAGTCTCTTTTTAGGGGAAACTGAAGATGGTAATTATAGTACTGGCAAAAATTTGGCCAGGGCATCAGGGAACTTCCCCTACTCTTTTCGATAGGTGCCATGGGATCTTTTACTTCCACCTGAGCTACCAGCAGCTCAAGAATATGAGGCCACAGTTTAATGTCTTATCTGAGGGACAGCACACTCAGGAGTGCACCCCCCCCCGCATGCTGCACTGATATACAAATTATATTCAAAGGCCACAAGCCATAAATATGTATTTTGATGAAATGTCAGATTAAGAATATTACATTAACACAAAGTTCTAGTAAAATATTGCAATCAGTTTCATACAGTTCTTTGGGTCTGCACTGCTGAATTATGTATAACTTACGCACTTAAGCAGTAGCCGTACCTTCAACCACCACTTGGCCACAATGGTGAGGAAATCCTTTTATGTTGTGAATCTTATAAGTAAGGGCATGGCATCTAGGTTCAAAGAGATCATAGAGTACAATACTTGCTTTGGTATGTACCTGACTAGGCATATGCAGCAACTATAGCAACCTCAGAGGTTCCTTACAAAAGAAAATACATGACATAACAAACTTGCCTTATGCAGAGCTCCTTAAAGCCCTTTCCCTCTACTCAGTCTCCTATAGATTTCTGAGGGGTGATCTCTGCCTGGCTTACAAAGCATCCACAAACCTCACACTTATGAATCTCTTGCATATTTGTAAGTCAAACAGTACCAGAAATACAAGGTCTGAATTTTGTCTGCGACTTAAACAGGACATGAAGAAACAGATATGTATCCCAGAGACTGCACCTCTTATGGAACAAGCTTCCCATCCATGTGAAACTGAGTTTGTCTATTACCCAATTTTAGTGCAAGCCAGCCAAGTGGATGGGAAATAAGAAATTTACACCGGGCCTGACACACGTCCTTTAGCAGCGAAGTAGCTTATAAATGCCTGGCCCTCAATGTCCTATTTGGATACAGGACATCATTATTTTTTTTGGGAAAACTCTGCTAGGCTTAGAATGCCCCCCCCCCCCCCCCCATCAATAGCCTAGTAACAATCTATGACTCTTACTGTAATGTATAACTATTGCTATGCATACTGAACATTGGTTCCAACAGGCAGGTGTGTTTGTGTTACGGTATGGCTGTTTATAACTTAATGGAAATCTCTTGCTTATTTAGCACTTTCTTTCTTTAGGTATCTGAAAATAATTTTGCATCATATACCAAAAAGCTTCTAAGATGGGAGGACAGAACACATTAAAAAGATAGTGACAATCATACGTAAACTTTTTTTACTTCTGTTGGAATCATAGAACTATAAAATGCATGTGAAAACTATTTCAGATGAAGTAAAAAAAGGTAAGTGCAAATATTCATGTTATTGTGAAGATTCTGTAAGAAATCCAGAATAAGTAATATGGTGAGTGTCAAGTGAGCTGTCATGCATCTGCTATTATAATTTGAAAATGATTGTGGTGGAGTGGTGGGGTTCCAGCTAATTATCTGCCACACTATTTTCAATTACAGAAAAAGAAATGAGGGAAACTGTCACCACTAATGTGGCTTTTATACAAAGATTGGCACAGCTGCTAGAAAAAAGTATTCCTGTGAAAATAAGACTCATTCTCAACATGGGGACTCAGGTGCTCTGTTGTTTAAAAGTCAATGGATGAACAGTAAGCCAGGTGCAAGCTTCTAGCTGGAATGCAGTGCAAAAGAAATCTTTGATTATTTCACCCAATTTACCACAGCTTTCAGACAATGTCACAACAAATAGGGAAAAAAGGTTTCAGCACTGAATTTAAAGTACAGGCAGCTCCCTAAAGCAAAATGCCATTAAAGAATTGAGAATGGGATAATCTAGCACTGCGGTAATGATACAAATTTATCTGTAGTTTTGATAGAGGCCTGATGGAGTTGAGTGAAAGGGATGTTGACATCTCCAAAGCATATGGTGCATAATGAACTGCTTTATTTTTCAGGGCTGAATAGGTGCTCAGCTGATTGTACTAGCTGACAATGAAAGCTGACATGATTGTCCATTTATTACAATCCCAGTGGCGACATCTTCTATCTGGTAGCATTAAAAGAACATTCTCCACCATTTCCAGGATCTAATAGGTTCCATTTTAAAATCTGTCAAAAGCCCTAACCTACTCTCCCTAGGCCATAAATCTCTACTTACAGTTCACATGTGTTGCTTGTTTTTACTTTTTTACATGCTACTTGCTCATAAGGCCTTGGGTCTATACTTTATCATACTGACAGTACAGACTGCGTTGTGAAATCGCCCAACAATTTTGTTCACTTCTGTGTAATACTGATTCATTTTTGTGCTTACTTGTGACATCCAGTATGCTCTTTTCTTTGTACATTTTCAAAAAGGAGGATATAGAAGATGTACAATTACAGTTGCATAGCAGACACCATTTGAATTTTTTTTTAAATAACAGAAAAGACATATTGTGCATTACAGAGAAATGCTTACATGAAAGGAATATGGCAGAGAATCTCATAAAGGTTTTCATCTAAAGTAAAGCTATTTTGTTGTTTTAACACTGTCCTACAAATCTGTTAACCTTAGGTTTATTCTCACAGCCCTGCAGAATATATTAAGTTTCTCTTTACTTTTCATGACATTCTTGGTATCCAGTATAAAGAAAGCTGAAGTCCTCTGTATTTGTACTTATTAAATAACTTCCTTTTTGTCAACTCACTAATGCACTGCATGTCTGTTATAATGTCTTCTAGAAGTTGCAGTCTGATGATTTTTTACACATTCATTTTTTTCTTTTGCCACTTGCTACATTTAAAATATATTTAAACCAAACATCGATGCCAGTTTTCATTATCTGTGTTTAACAGATTTATACAAAATACACTGCACTTCCTATTTCTCCATGTAGCTGTGTCTGTTATCTTTAGGCCTCTTCCCAAAATAACTACACCAGGAATATATTGCACAGAGTTTATTTACAAATACAGGCACACACACACACACACACACACACACACACACACACACACACACACACACACACACACACACACACACACACACACACACACACACACACCAGGTAGTGATCATCAGTGCATGTAGTTATTTACAATTTACAAATCTATCAACTAACCATTAGCATATATATATATATATATATATATATATATATATATATATATATATATATATATATATATATATAGTTTAATTGTGATGACAGTTTATGTGATGACACTTTATTCTACTTAGTTTGGATTTGTCAAAGAGAGATCATGCCTATTAAACCTGGTGGACTTCTTCGACAGAGTCACCAAGGCCATGTTTGAGGGGAAATCTGTGCATGCAGCCAAAACGTTTCTTTTGGTGTGTACAAAGTCTTCCTACAATAGACTGCCTATTTGGCTGATAACCAGGACCACTAGAAAAAAATTAGAACATTTTATTAAAAAATGTGTGTAAATATCTTGCAAAAATTGTCAGAAAAGCAAACCTCAGACCCAAACCCACTATCTTCTAACAGTTTGTTATAGTATATGCTAGAGTTTGTGTTAATCACATAAGTTACTAGATAGATGTTCAGTTATGTGTAAGGACTTTCATTCAGAGTTTTCCTTAAATACAGTGCAGACCAGGCTTTGCACAGTACCTCTTTAAGGGCTTTATACAAGACACAAGTGTAACACATGTGTACTATGTATTTACTGCTATAGGACTGTGTATGTGCCATCCATATCACAAACAGCTGGAAAATAAATCACAGAACACTGATACAAGTGGCTAGTCCTACTTCATTCACACATTAGCTCTAAAGTTTGTCATCAAAGCAAGATCATCATCTGATCTAATGTGCAACTAAAAAACAAACTTCAACTGAATGATGTTACACAGTTGCCATACTTCAGAAACAAAGTTATAACAGCATAACTGCAATCTGATAGGAAGTATGGCCATATATCAACAAATTTTAAAGTGTGCACCAACCTAACATTGGCAAACAATATCAACCAGCTAGCCACACCAGGCAAGAAAGACAAGAAAGCCAACCTTTTCTACTTACAGTGCCTAATCTGCTAGACACCATAGAACTAAAACTCAAAAGAAATAATACATAACATAATCTTAACAAGGGGACCCTTATCAAGAGATGGTTCCATGGTGGTATTAAACTCTCCAACCATTATTAGAGAATATGTTGGACCCCAAATGCATGCGATGAAGTGACAAATGTGACAATGACTCTGTATTTATCAGAAATGAGACCATAGAAATTACTGATGACCAGCATACGATATGCAGTAAGAACCCTCACAATCAGCTAAATGCTCTCAGATCCATTACACTCTCACCAAATATCCAAGGTAAACTGTGAACTAGAAGCAAAGTTCTCTTCACCCAAGACTGGACTAGACAGTCAAGAGGAGAGGGTAAACACTTGCATCACACCACACTCATCACATAGTCCCTCAAAACCTACACCACCAAAACACACGCATACAAACACAAAACACATATCTACATTTGTGGATGCTCTCAATAAAAATCTGCCCAAGCAACAGGGACCTCAAAAGCATAAATGCAAGCAACCTCCACCCCCTAACACAACCCAAATAACACATCGCCCACAAACTCAGTGTGCCACTCAACCACAGTGCATAAGGCATAACAACATAACCAACACTCTAGTCATAGGTGACTCTATAGTCAGGCACACTGATGTTCCACTCACCAGGCTAAACAAGGTGAAAGTTACTGTCAGCTGCCTGTTGGGTGCCAGGATCTGCCATATAACGCACACACTCAGGTCACTCCACAACAAGTACAAATATGACTCTGTCATTGTCCATGTTGGTGTGAATGACCTGAGATGTACCTCCCTGGACTACATGAAAAGAGACATGAAGGAAGTGTCTGATCTTGTAGCCCAGTCAGGAATGACCCTAGCCCTGAGTAGCATCCTGCCATCACTGAGAATGATACCAGAGTACAAGGACAAAATGATTGACTTCAACAATTGGCTAAGCTTCTGGTGTCATTCTAAGTGGATCCAGTATCTGTCTGCCTGGGATGACATAATCGGCAGACCACGATGATTTGCCAGAGATGGCCTGCACCTGTCGCCCTTGGGATTCTGGATACTGGCTAAGGCTCTTTCCACCCCTATAGTGCCTTTTTTAGCCAAGGTTCAAATGGCAAACTCACCACCGTAACAGGTACAAGCAAGCAAAATCTGAGGGTAATGCTACTCAGTGCTAGAAGTCTAAACCTCAAAATGCACTCACTCAAGGCACTCCTTAAAATGGAGAACATCGACAAATGTACAGTGACAGAGACCTGGTTCAAGGCTCCAGAGAGCACCCCTGCATTACCAGGCTATAATTCATACCACACCTTTCGGCCATCTAACCTGGACCGAAACACTAAAGGCAGAGGCGTGTCCATATTCATTAAGGATATCCACACCTCCAGGCGAGTTGCTCAGCATAATGCATCCATGATTATCCAAATGCAACTAACTCTGGGCAAGACCACAATCCAAATTGTAGCTTGCTACAGATCCCCCACCATGCCCCAGGATTCCCCCTCATCAAGTCTTGATGAATGGGAAAATATTAGGGTACAACCTAACACCCTAATAACAGGCGATTTCAACTACCCCACCATTAACTGGGAAAACTCATGTATCAACTCTTTTGCTCAATGTTTTCTGGAATTCATAAATTCCAACGCCTTGACTTAACTTATCCAGACCCCCACTAGGGGCAGCGATATCCTAGACCTGGTCATTACCAACATGGGCAACAGGTGTTCCACACCAGAGGTCAATTCCTCTTGGTCAGATCCGACCACAAGCTAGTCACTCTAGGCATCCACATCCCACCCCCATCCCCCATTAGGGAAACCACCATAAAAAATTTCTCCAAAGTCAACTTCACACTTCTTAAGACAGAAGTGGCAAACTTCTTGACACCCATGCATATGAACAATAGAGATATGACTGCTGAATCCTACACAAATGCACTTTATAAGCACTTATAGGAGTGTAGGGATTGTGCAATCCCTAACAGAACAAAGATGCTATCCTTCAAAAAAAGGAAGCCAATCTGGTGGTCCCCTGCCATAAACAAACTCTACAACAGAAGAAAGAAACTGTTGCAAAAAAAGAGTAAAATCCCATGACTGGAGGAACTCTCTGGTCAGCCTCAGTAAAAAGCTGAGAGCCCTCATAAAATCCTCCACAGCTAGATACGAAAACAAAATCACCACTGATTCTAAAGACAACCACAAAGCATTCTATAGCTATGTCAGGAAACTCAATGGCAACACTCAGATCTTCTCTGAGTTACAGCACAATGGCACTAAATATACAGAACCAACTGATATTGCCAACATCCTGGCAAACAGGTTCAGTGCTAACTTTACCCCCCCCCTCACCCCTAAAGGGCCCATCTCTATACCGGAAGAATGCAAAATTCCTGCAATCATGGCTGCACAGGTAAAAACCACTCTCCAAAGCCAAGAACACAGCATCCATGGGACCTGACAACATCCCAGGCTGTGTTCTACATGAACTACAGAACGAACTGGCACCCCACCTAAGTACCATGTTCAATCATAACCTCACCTCAGGCTTTCTGTCCACTGAATAGGACACAGCAATGGTTATCCCACTCCACAAAGGAGGAGCCACCAAGGACCCCGGGAACTACCACCCCATTACCCTGATGAGCCTGGTCTGCAAGGCTATAGAATGTATCATCATGGAACTTATTAACAATGACATTGGTAATCTCCAAACTCTGGACCCCACCCAGTCCCAGTTTGTAAAAGGCAGATCATGTCTCCTAAACCTGACAGACTTCTTTGAAGCAGTCAGCAAAGCTGTAGATGAGGGTAAAGTGGTTCACACAGCCTCTCTAGATCTTGCCAAGGCTTTTGACACCATCCCCAGCTCTGGAATTATAGATAAACTCACTAAAGTAGGTATAAATCCCTATGTCACAAGATGGGTTGCCAAATACCTCACTGACATAACCGACAGTGTGAAAGTAGCAGACTTCAAATCCAACTTCAGACCAGTGACAAGTGGAGTACCACAGGATTCAGTCCTGGGTCCTCTCCTGTTTGGTATCTACTTCTCAGAAGTACAGGCTAACAGAAGGTCTTTGGCTAACAAAGTTCACAGATGACTGCAAACTAGGAGCCATAATTGAAACTCCTAACGATGTGGACATCCTATAAAAGGGCCTCACTGAGACAGATACCTGGTGTCAAAGCCATGGCCTTAAGCTCAATGCCAAAAAGTGCAATGTCACCCCTTTTGGTAAAAACTCTGTACCCGTGAACTACCACAAAAGTGGTAGTTTACTTAACACCGAAAGTGTGATAAGAGACCTTGGGACACAGGTGGACAGTAGTCTCTTGTTTGAAAATCACATCACCACAGTAGTCAGGAAATCCTTCTACATTGCACACCTCATCACAAAAGGTTTCTCATCCAGGAAAAATAGGTCATTGTTCCAGTCTACTCGTCACTCATTAGACCCATTATAGAGTACAACGCCCCTTTTGGTATGTACCTCACAAGATATCTACAACAACTAGAAAGGCCACAGAAATACCCCACAAAGAGGATTACTGGCCTCAAACAGATGCTTTATGCAGACCATCTCAAAAAACTCCAGCTTTACTCCATCGCATATCGCTTACTCAGAGGCGATCTCTGCCTAACACACAAAGCTATGTCAAACCCAGAGCTGTTGGATATGCTCCACTTAAAGAAATCCCAATCCCTCTGAGCTACATGCTCTAGGGACCTAAACCCTGTCACCACAATAAACAGAACATGGTGGAGGGATAGATTCCTGTCCCAGAGACTTCCCATACTCTGGAACAAACTACCTATCTATATCAAACAAAGCTCCTCATTAGCACTCTTCAAGAAAAATCTTGATGATTGGATGGGAGATAGGAAATTCACCCTGTGGATCACTTCTGTGGCTCTGCTCGACAGGGGCACAGGAAAATAATTTTCTTGGGTGGTGAAAGCCAGGGTACCTTTTTAGCTAGGCTTATATAGGCCCTAGGGCCAATAGCCTAGTACCTACCTATGAACCTGTGAATCTATGAACAAATACCATCATGCCACACCTCACAGATTTACCCAGCCTAGCAATTTACCACTTGTTCCACTTCTCCTCAAACTTTTACAAAAGAGAAAGTTTAATCTTCAATCTAGACATAAAAATAAGATGTGCATACTGTTTAATCAATGCATTTAAGCCTTGTAAATTTCAGCTGGTGCAACACAAACTAGTAACATCAGCAAAGACATTATGCCACCCAAAGGACCACCACAGGCAAAAATGACTCCAAACAGCATTCTCAAGCAAAATTGCCAAATGATTGTCAAGCCTTGAAAACGTATGACAGGAAAGCTAGCTACTACAAGCAGGTAACATAGAATGCTCCTTGCTAGAGCCCTGAGGAACATGGGATCACTAAGTAAAACATCGAACAAAATTCACATAATCAGAAGTCAATTGATGGATCGACTATTAGTAGATAAATCCAAAAGGCATGGCATGTTCAGCATCCAGTCCCATCTGAGAAAGTTCAGCAGGGATAGGGTCAGCCATCATGAATTCTTATTCTTCAGTGATAACATCCAAGGGAGTCAACTTGTTATTAAGGAATATGGGCTGCACCTTTGTCTCATGACATTCATTACCTTTATGAATGATATCAACACAGTCTTAAATATAGGACACCAATACAACTTTTTGCACAAAGAAGTCTAAGAAGGTTGGTGCCTGTCTACCCTATGCCCACTGTGATCTGATTTGTCTACTTCCAACATACCTTGTCTTAGGTGACTACTGTCACACATCTTTAAGTTTTCCCATATAAGACTCTGTTTACTGCAGTGTCCAGTAAAACATACTGTCAGATAATCAAGAACCAAGAAGGCATGGATACAGGTTATATGTAGTCCCTTGAACCTGCAGACATTTAATAAAAGTGAACATTGCCTCATATTTCAGATAAAGTGCACCGCTGTAATCCAGAGTTACTCTAACCACCATGACACATAGATTAAACTGGTCTCCTATCTCACATTCATTTTGCAAGACCATTTTGAGAACCTCAGCATTTAGAAATCTATATATGAAGTGTCTTGGACTGTTAGAAGTGCCTGCTGTACCAAGGGTAATTGTCTCAAATAAACAAAAAAAAAACAGTTGTTAAGTTGGTTTGAACAGGTATAAGAAGATCACTATCTTCCTTACCTTTACAAAGACCAATAATTCAAAAAATACTGGTCATGAGTGCTTCTCCATGTTATATCTGAGCTCCACCTCCAACTTTTGTAGAATATTATATAGTTGTACAATCCCCTTATCATGTATCTCCATTGCAGCCTGATGTTCCTCTTGCTGTGACACCACCACTTTTGTACAACCATCTTGCTGCTCCCTCTGTGACATGATTTGAGCCACATCTAGTACGATTTGTTGCGCCAACCTGGTGATATAGCAATTCATGTAGTGATAATAACAACTGAAAGCAGGCTTGCAGCTTAAGAGGAGGACATTATCTTGGGAAGACCCAACACATGACTCACCCAACAGATCAGCAGAAAACTTTCAATCATAATTGCAAAAGTAACACATTTTCTCAAGTGCACCACAAGTCAAACAAATGCCCCCCAAGCATAGAACAATATACCATAACAGTGCATGCCTGCAGAAAAAGTATAAAAATTAACTTTATCCCACAGGTAAAGTGAGCAAAACTACTCTGCCTTTGATTTAGCAGGCACTCCTGGGTGCATCCTCCATGCTAATGTATATTAGTTTTTTTTTTGTCTCTTTGTTATCTCTCTTTCACTCTTTTCTTTCCATCTCCCATATTTCACCATGTATTTGCTGGTATATGCTGCTGTGTGCACCAATGTCATGACAATGGTGATGGTAAAGGCAGTGCGAATTTGATGCATGCAATAATGGCTACATTATTTTTGCAAGTTGTTGTCCATACATTCTTCCTTGCTGTTATTTGTGCTCAAATTCTTTAAACCTGCTTCTCACTTTGTTATGTATTACACAGTTTATAACCATAGTGCTAGACTTGCATTATACAATTTTATATTGTTATGTATTTATGTATTTATTTTATATATGTATACTGTATACATGTATATATTTATATCTGTATGCATCTGTGTTTGTATGGGTTACCTTCAGTTTACCATTAGACCACTTCCCTGAAACTCAGTTTACCAACACGTCAAATCACTGACATTCTCAAAGCTGACATTTCCTGAAAGGTAAGTAAACACTTGGCCATCCCGATGGAAGAACTACCCAAAGAAAACAAACCTCCTGATGTGGCTTCACCCCCACACCCCCCTTACTAAATATACCAACTCCGAGAATGCACTACCGTGGGGGTAAGGGGCAAAGTTCAAGTAGATGGCCAAGTGTTCACTAACCGCGTGGATAACATTGGCTTTGGGAATGTCGGTAATTTGACGTGTCGGGTGGATGCATGTCGGGGATGTGGACTTTTGACAAACTGAAGGTAACCCATTTGTACATATATTCATAGATATAAATAACTATACATACATGGCAGTCACATGTAACATATCTATCTGTCTATCTATCTATCTATCTATCTATCTATCTATCTATCTATCTATCTATCTATCTATCTATTTTTCTATCTAACTATCTAACTATCTAACTATCTATCTATCTATCTATCTATCTATCTATCTATCTATCTATCTATCTATATATTTCTGTCTATCTCTCCATCTATGTATATATCTATCAGTCTATCTCTCTATCTATCTATGGCTACAGTTCATCTGGCCAAATGCTCATTTGGTTGACAAAGTGAACTGGACTGATATTTGTGTGACCAGTGCTTTGTGAGTAAGTGAGTGACTGCTGGTTTGATCAATCAAGATAAATGGCTTTATGGTAAGGATGGTAGAGTCTGTACAAGTGTGTGTGTGTGTGTGTGTGTGTGTGTGTGTGTGTGTGTGTGTGTGTGTGTGTGTGTGTGTGTGTGTGTGTGTTAGGGCTAGAACAGACATTTTTTAAGGGAATAGATTTAATGTATTTTTGAATGAATGTTAGGACTAGAGTTAAGATCATAAAATGAGATATTAAGTTTATGTGCAAGTATGCGAGGGGTAGAGTTACAGTAAGGCTTAAATAAAGGATATATTTAGTGTAGGTGTGAGTGTGTGTTATGCTATGCCAGTGTTCAGAGCCTGAAAAACAGGAAGGATGAACTTGAGTTCTTAATACATCAACATGAGTATAGTTTTATTACTATTACAGAAACTTGAGACGGTGAGGATCTTAAGTTTAAAGGGTTTATTAAATATGAGATTAAGAGGTTATCTAAAAAGGGAGAGGTGTCATGTTACTCATACATGAGAACTTAACATCCTATCAGGAAAACCATGATAATGACTTAAAAATGATGAGTGTGATACTAAGAGATGTAAACCAATGGAGTTCATGCAGATTTGTTCTTGCATATAGAACTCTAAATATGACTAGTCTCATGCAAGATTTTTTTTTTTAGTTATCTGGATAGTATTCTGCCTTGCTACTTTTTTTGTGACTTCTAAGGATGGCTGACAAATGTGAAGCCCTGTTGGACAGCAAGCATCCTCTAAGTGGGTATTTATGAACAGGGATTACTCTGTATCAAGTCCATGTCTTCACATGAGCATATTACATTTACAGGTAGCTCAGACTGAAGGCATACTGCAAATATATAGAAAAATGTCTGTGTGTGTGTGTGTGTGTGTGTGTGTGTGTGTGTGTGTGTGTGTGTGTGTGTGTGTGTGTGTGTGTGTGTGTGTGTGTGTGTGTGTGTGTGTGTGTGTGTGTGTGTGTGTGTGTGTGTGTGTGAGTGTGTGTGTGTGTGTGTGTGTGTGTGTGTGTGTGTGTGTGTGTGTGTGTGTGCGTCTGTATGTATATGTCAATATATATATATATATATATATATATATATATATATATATATATATATATATATACATATATATATATATATATAGAGAGAGAGAGAGAGAGAGAAAGAGTATACATACGTACTTAACAATATAAAATGGTATAGTGTAAGGCTAGCACTATGGGTCCTGTTTAGTAAGCATTAGTTTAAAAAAGTAAAAAAAAAGAAATTATAACAAAAATGACAAACATAATATCAATAAGCAGTTATAAAGAACAGACATTTTTTCTTCTTTGCTATCCAAGCCACCTGAACATGGGAAAATAAATAAAACAAAATGAATGCATTAGAAGAGAATGTGTGTGTGTGTGTGTGTGTGTGTGTGTGTGTGTGTGTGTGTGTGTGTGTGTGTGTGTGTGTGTGTGTGTGTGTGTGTGTGTGCGTGTGTATGTATGCGTATGTGTGTGTGTGCGTGAATGTGTGTGTGTATGTGTGTGTGTGTGTGTGTGTGTGTGTGTCAGAGAGACAGTGTGTTTGTTACAGATAGTGAGAGAGAGAGAAAGAGATTTTGACAGTATGTCCTGATTTTGGATTAGATTTTTGGTCTGTTACCCATAACATATGTGGTCTTCTGGCAAATATTTGAGGACTAAAGTAACTAGATAATGGCAGACATTTACATTTCAGACATTCTATCCTTCAGAAAATGCATTCTAATGCAAAAACTAATGTTATTCTTGTCCTAATAGGTTGACAGGTATAAGACAACGAGAGAGAGATTTTGTTTTAAGGGACAGAAGAGAAGTATGAAGCAAAATCAAGCACAAGTTGTGAGTTATGGAGGGAATGCACTGCTTTACACTATAGCCATAGCTGTCCTTCAGATGAGACAATAAACTGAGGTCACATCTGCTTGAGTTGGTTGTAGCTCACGTGGGTGCAAAAGATCCTATGACATCTATTGAAAACAGTAGGAGTTCTTTATTGATTAACACAACTTATATACATTATTTGCATATTGTACATTATTTACAATTATTTACATTTTTCATCTACTATACAATTTCATATATCTTAATGATTCCCTAAGACTCTTTTCCACAATCCAAAATGTATATTTTTTCAAACTTTCTGACAATACACATTTAACATTGAATTTAACTTCATTCAGTCTCTCATTCCACATTGTCCATGAAACATAAAACATTTGTTAACACTCTCTTTCAATCCCTTCTGTGTTCTGTTGTCACAGTACCCATATTTCAGCATTTTCATATTTATATCGTCAATACTTTAAAAGTCTGTCAGTATCCTCTTTTCGCATACTTTTTTCTATAATTTCTTTACTCTTGAACAATTCAAAAAAAATATGCTCCATTGTTTCAACCTTCCACAACAATTACATACCTTATTTTATATTTTTTATAATGCAAGTTGGCTTTAACCAGCAGTTTACCTATTGTCATTCTCCATACAAAATCATTGCATTCATAAATTTTCCTACAGCATAGACATCCTGCCTTGATTACGTTTTATTCTTCATTCACAAAATGCTTCCATGAATATATATAACAATTTTCATTCATTATATTAGAATAACATTCGTTTCTATTCTTTTTTACATTTGTTATATTTAATTTCCATAAAAAATTATTCTCACACTCTTTCATGTATTCATTTACAATAAATTTCTATCGTTTCCCAGAACTTATTTTCTCCCAACAATTCTTATACTTGTCTTTCATAATATCATTTATTAAATTCTTATACTTTTCTTACAATCCTGCTAAAACTTTATAAAGATTGATTAATGCCACAGGAACAAGTATTAATTAATTAATATTTTGATACCATCTTCCACCCATTCCTTATTCTTCATAACTAAAACTATGTCATTTGTAAAAGTAATAATTATTGGAATTTGAATATCTTCTGTTGTATTTTATCTTGTCATTTTCAACACTCTATTTATATTACTATAAAATATGTTCATAACTAACAAAAACAAAATGCTGCTTGATGGACACCCCTTCCTTATCCCATTTTTATTTCTGCACTTAACCACCTATTTAGTATCACTCTAACATTATTATTTTGATATACTGACATAAATATTTTAATTATTTTATTGCTTGTACCATAATGTCTTAATGTATCCCACAAGAGAGGGATTTTAGCTCAGCGGATCCTGTTTGGGTATCCTGCAGACTACTACAGCACCAGAAACGAGAACAAGAGATGTTTTGCTGATTCTAAGTATCTTTTTGGCTTTTTTGACTGTTTTTGCTAACTCTACTTTAAAAGCCATTTTACTGCGGTTCTGATGTTATTTCTGCTGCATTTTTACTATTAAATCATTTTACTGTGTGTGCACTTTAATTTCAGCTTAAAGTTAATAATTTAAACTGCATTTACTGTTGTAGGCTTCACACTCAAGTGTAATAGCCTTTTCTGTGCATATTTACTGCTAAATTGCATTTTCTGTTTAATTTCACAAAAAAAAAAAAAAAAAAAAAAAAAAACAAAATACTATCTGTTTTGCTCATTTCCCACATTTTCCTATACTACAATAGCCCAGATTCCAGATTTGTTGGTTTCAGGACTTTATTTTGTGTTGCATGGGTTTGCGCTTGTTGTAGCTTGGCGGATCCTGTTTGGGCGTCCTGCAGACTATTACGGCACCAGAAACAAGATAGATAGACTTTTTGCTGATTCTAAGTATTTTTTTGGCTTTTTCTTGACTGTTTTTGCTAACCACACTTTACAAGCTATTTTTACTGTGGTTCTGTTGTTATTTCTGCTGCATTTTACTGTTAAATCGTTTTACTGTGTGCGCACTTTGATTTCAGCTTAAAGTTAATAATTTAACCTAAATTTCCTGTTGTAGGCTTCACACTCAAGTGTGATGGCCTTTTCTGTACACATTTACTGTTAAATCACATTTTTCTGTTTAATTTCACAAAAAAACAAAACAACAAAAATGTCCCATCTTTTTCTATACTAGAATAGTCCGGATCCCAGATTTGCTGGGTTCAGGACTTTATTTTGTGTTTCTGAGTTGTCCAGACCTTGTTGAGATGGGGGAAGTCTTTCTGCTTATCAGTGAGAGTGGTAAGCATTGAGCAGCCTATCTGTCACACAAGGAGTGGTTTCCAGCTCTGAAATTGTATCTTATTGGCCGTTGTGGGCTGATTTGTATACCTTTCAAATTTCTGACTTAAAAAAACAAGTTTGAGCAGGGTTTGCATGAGTTTGCATATCACGCAGTGCTGCTTAGCTAGGGTTAAAGTATTCATGGCACCATAAAGTCTGCTCTTCAATTTTTCCCTTAAAACTAGCCAGTTCTTAGGTTTAGCACTTGAATCTGCTTCTTCATAATCAGCACTTCTTCAGAACTTATTGTAAGCACTAAATAAGCTACAAATTACTACAGCAATCAACCTTCATCATTTGCCTAGAGGAAAACAGTTTTTGTACTTACTTTCCTCTCTTGTCTACAGCAAAATAGTTTTTTAGTACCTATTCAGGCATGCCCAAGGGTCAGCTCCCTCTGTTTTCTCCTGTCTACCTGATTAATCTGGGCATCTTGGAACAATGTAGCAATTGCCTCATGTACACAGACACCCCTCTCCTCCTACCACCCAACACTCCAACCTGTGAGAGATGCACTTATATAGCCAAACTGGAAGCAACGGTCTCTCCAACCAAGACTGAACTAGACAGTCAAGAGGAGAAGGTAAACACTTGCACCAAACCACACCCATCACATAGTCCCACTAAACCTACACCACCAAAATCCACACATAGAAATACAAAAACATTCATGGAGGCTCTCAATAATAATGTTCCCAAGCAACAGAGACCTCCAAAGCAGAAATGCAAGCAACCTTCACCACTCAACACAACCCAAATGACACATAGCCCACGAACTCAGTGTGCCACTCAACCACAGCCCATAGGGCCAAACAATGTACCCAACACACTAGATATAGGTAACTATATAGTCAGGCACACTGCTGTCCCAGTCACCAGGCTAAACAAGGAGAAGGTTACTGTCAGCTGCCTGTCAGGTGTCAGGATCTGCCACATAACCCACGCACTCAGGTCACTCCACAACAATTACAAATATGACTCTGTCATTGTCCATGTTGGTGTGAACGACCTGAGACATACCTCCATGGACTACATGAAAAGAGACATGGAAGAGCTCTCCGATCTTGTAGCCAAGGCAGGTATGACCCTAGCCCTGAGTAGCATCCTGCCATCACCCAGAATGATAACACAGTACTAGGACAAAATGATTGACATTAACAATTGGCTAAGCTTCTGGTGTCATTCTAAGGGGATCCAGTATCTGTCTGCTTGGGATGACATGGTTGACAGACCATGAAGCTTTGCCAGAGGTGGCCTGCACCTGTCACTCCTGGGATTCTGGATACTGGCTAAGGCTCTTGCTGCCTCTATAATGCCTTTTTTAGGCAAGGTTCAAATGACAAATTCACCACCATAACAGGTACAGGCAAACAAAAACTGATGTTAATGCTACTCCATGCTACAAGTCTAAACCTCAAAAATGCAATCACTCGAGGCACTCCTTAAAATGGAGAACATTGCTATCTGTGCAGTGACTGAGACCTGGTTCAAGGCTCTAGAGAGCACCCCTGCATTACCAGGCTATAATTCATACCACACCTTTCGGCCAATTAACCTGGAACGAGACATTAAAGGCAGAGGTGTGTCCATATTCATTAAGGATATCCACAACTCTAGGCTAGTTGCTCAGCATAATGCAGACGAGATTATCCAAGTGCAACTAAGTCTGGGCAAAACTGCAATCCAAATTGCAGCTTGCTACAGAACCACCACCATGCCCCATGATTCCCACTCCTCTTTTCTTGATATACTCGAAAATATTAGGGTTCAGCCTAACACCCTAATAATTGGAAATTTCAACTACTCCACCATTAAATGGGAAACTCATGTTCAAACTGCTTAGCTCAACGCTTTCTGGAATTCATAAATTCCAATGCCCTGGATCAACTTATCCACACCCCACCAGGGGCAACAATGTCCTAGACCTGGTCATTACCAACATGAGTGACTGGTGTTCCACACCTGAGGTCAAATCCTCATTGGTCAGATCTGACCATAAGCTAATCACCCTAGATATCCACATCCTTCCCCCACCACCCCCCATTAAGGAAACCACTGTAAAAATTTTCTCCAAAGCCAACTTCATGATTCTTAAGCCAGAAGTGGTGAATTTCATGATACCCATGAAGATGGACAATACAGTTATGACTGCCAAATCCTACACAAATGCACTCTATAAGCACTTACATGAGTGCATGGCTCGTGCTATCCCTAACAGAGCCAAGACACTATCCTCCAAGAAAAAAGGAAGCTAATCTGGTGGTCTCCTGTCATAAACAATCTCTACAACAGAAGAAAGAAACTGTTGCAAAAGAGAGTAAATTCCCAGTGAGTGGAGAAGCTCCCTGGTCAGCCTCAGTAAGAAGCTGAAATCTCTCATAAAATCCTCCAAAGCTAGTTACAAATTCAAAATCACCACAGATTCTAAGGACAACCACAAAGCATTCTATAGCTGTCAGGAATCTCAATGGAAACACCCAGATCTGCTCTGAGTTACAGCACAATAGCATGAAATTTACAGAACCAACTGATATCGCCAACATCCTGGCAGATATGTTCAGTGCTAACTTTACCCCCCTCTCACTCCCTTAAGGGCCCATATCTATACCAGAAGAATGCAGAGCCTCTGTAACCACAATTATGCAGGTAAAAACCACAGTCTCTAAAGCCAAGAACACAGCATCCATCCCAGGCTGCGTTTTACATGAACTTCAGAATGAACTGGTTCCCCACCTAAGTACCATGTTCAGTCATAGCCTCACTTCAGGCTTTGTGCCCACTAAATTGTGCACAGCAACAGTTATCCCACTCCACAAAGGTGGAAGCCACCACGGACCCCAGGAACTAATGCCCTATTAACCTGACGTGCCTGGTCTGCAAGGCCATGGAATTTATCATCATGGAATTTATAAACAAAGACATTGGTAACCTCCAAACTCTGGATCCACCCAGTTTGAGTTTGTGAAGGGCAGATCATGTCTTCTCAACCTAATGGATTTCTTTGAAGTAGTCAACAAAGCTGTAGACGAGGGTAAGGTGGTTCACATAGCCTATCTTGACCTCGCCAAGGCTTTCGACACCATCCCTCATTTTGGAATTATATATAAACTCATTAAACTAGGTATAAATCCCTACATCACAAGATGGGCTGCCAACTGGCTCACTGAGAGGAACCAAACTGTGAAAGTTGCAGACTCCAAATCCAACTTCAAACCAGTGATAAGTGGAGTCCACAGGGTTCATTCCTGGGTCCTCTCCTGTTTGGTATCTACTTCTCTGAAGTACAGGCTAACACAGAAGTTCTCTGGCTAATGAAGTTCACAGATGACAGCAAACTAGGAGCCATAATCAAGTCTCCAAACAATGTGGACATCCTATAGAAGGGCCTCACTGAGACAGATGCCTGGTGTCAAAGCCATGGCCTCAAGCTCAATGCCAAAAAGTGCATTGTCATCCCCTTTGATAAAAAAAGTGTACCCATGAACTACCACATAGGTAGCAGTCTACTTAACACCAAAAGTGTGATAAGAGACCGTAGGACCCAGGTAGAAAGTTGTCTCTCCTTTGATAATCACATCGCCACAGTGGTCAGGAAATCCTTCTATGTGGCACAACTCATCACAATAGGGTTCTCATCCAGGAAAAAAGAGGTAATTGTTCCCCTCTACTTGGCGCTCATTAGACCCATTATAGAGTACAATGCCCCTTTTGGAATGTACCTCAGAAGACATCTACAACAGCTGGAAAGGCCACAGAAGTACCTCACAAAGAGGATTACTGGCCTCAAACAGATGCCCTATGCTGACTGTCTCAAAAAAATCCAGCTTTACTCCATCCCATATCACCTACTCCAAGGTGATCCCTGCCTAACATACAAAGCTATGTCAAACCCAGAGCTGTTGGACATGCTCCACCTAAAGAAATCCCAGTCCCTCCTAGCTACACACTCTACGGACCTTAACCTTGTCACCACAATAAACAGAAGATGCTGGAGGGATAGATTCCTGTCCCAGAAACTTCCCATACTCTAGAACAAGCTATGCATCTATATTAAACAAACCTCCTTATTAGCACTCTTCAAGAAAAATCTTAATGAGTGGATGGGAAATCGGAAATTTACCCCGGGGATCACTTCTGTGGCTCTGCTCGACAGGGGCACAGGAAAATAATTTTCTTGGGTGGCAAAAGCCAGGGAAAATTGTTGGCTAGGCTTAATTAGGCCCTTGGGCTGATAGCCTAGTACCTACCTATGAACCTTTGACCTCATATTGAATACTATCAAATGCTTTATTTAAATCTCCTACCATAAGTTTAGTTCCAACCCTTTATTTATAACATTATCTATCACCTCTCTCAATATCCATAATAAATCTTGAATTCCTTTCCTTTTTGTACCAAAGAAATCATATCATTAAGTAATTTATGTACATTATTTCCTAATCTTTTCCCTATTATTTGCATAAATATTGCATAATCTGCATTATTCAGCACTATTGGTCTCCAATTTTTATAGTCTCTTTTTCACCCTTTTTCCATACAAAGTTCATAACTCTTATACATATTTCTAGCTCTACTATTCCTTTTTCTAACCATTCATTTAATATTTCCATGATGTATACTTTTTTGCCATTCTTCCATATTATAATACATATAATACTCAACACCATCCATTCCTATGGCTGTTTCCATATTTAATTTCTTTAAAATTACATTAAGTTCAACACACTTATATTTTTTTTCATATTCTTGTCATCTGTTTTACTTAATTTTTTAACTTTCCATTTCTTTCTTCCAGATCCCTTTTGTAAATATGTTCTGTATATAAAACAAACCATACCCAACAGGGTAATAACTGTTAAAAATAAAAACACAAAATTCACGAACTACACCACACTGTTTAATGAAGAGCTGAAGGCTCCCAAATACTAAACACTTTCCCCACCAACTGATGGCTTCTTCAGAGTAAAAGAAGCACATAATCACAGGTTTTAAATACAAAGTTCGAAATACACTTTAACCAATCAAATTTCTTGATTAATTACAATCCCAATATACATACTGATCTAACTCACAAGTACTATAAAACATACACTTAAAACTTGCTAAAAGCATATACTACAGTATTGGTTTATTTCCACATACACTCAAATACAATCACTTCAAACATACTATTGCACATATATTGATGTCAAAACCTTGTTTATAAAAATCATTGACTTTTCCATAACTACTAAAAGAAAACTGATCTTAAACAACCATAGCCCTTTGTTTCAAAATGGGCTTAATGTAAACATGATCATTGAGCCCAGGGTAAGTTGTTGCATCTAGAATCACTGGCCATTTAAATTTTAAAGACTCCACTCTAGTATTGTCAACACCCCCTCTCTCACTTGTCAACACCATTTCAATTACAAAAAACATAAACTTTTTAAAATAAACACACAATTTTTGGAATGTAAATACAAAGCATTGTGACTATACTTATTTTTGATGGCCCTCTGATGTTCTGCTATCCTTTCCCTTAATCTATGTATGGTTTTCCCTACATAAAATCCTGCACACGTCGTGCAGGTTGCAAGGTATACCACTTTTTTAGAATTGCAACTACATCTACCCGGACATGAAATTGCCTTGTTGTACCCCCTCACAACCACGTAGGGCCCATCACTGATGTATCTACAGTACCTACATGACCCACATTTATACATTTGTGAACTTGTAACTCTACTTTGTTGTTTTTCAAATAAGTTCTTTAAATTTAAACCTCTTGAAAAAATTACTTTTGGTTTCTGACCAAATTCTTTTTGCATATCCATATTAAATGCTAGGTCCCAAGATCTCCCAAATAATCTCAATAATATTATATGCCTGCAAATTATACTGCAAGACAAGAGCTCTTGAATCAAACATGTTTGGATGAATGGACTCCATTCTTTCATTCTCCTCACTGATTACTTTATTTTCTACCAAAATGGGTTTGAATGATGTCCACCTCCTTTTCATCACCTCTTTTTTAACTGAAATCAACTGTTTCAATGGGTAACCCCTATCCAAAAACTTTCCTATTAATTTGTACATCTCCCTCTGAAAAGCCTCATCATTGCTTACAAGACGTGACAGACGAACCATCTGCCCTTTAATTACACTTTTATGCTGATGAAATGGGTGACAACTTGAAAAATGCAAAAGAGAATTACTATACGTCTCTTTTCTCTGTATGTTACTTTATAAACCTTCACTTGTCTTGGTAAGTTTAATATCCAAGAAATCAATAGTCTCATTATCCCACTTATATGTGAAGGAAAGAAACAGAGTAGTAGAATTAAGATATTCCACAAAAGTCCTAGCTTCATCTTCATTTCCCTTCCACAAAACAAGTATGTCATCTAAGAATTGATTGTATAATACAATATGTTCAAAGAAAGGGGTAGGAAACACAAAGGTTTCTTCCCAATGCAATAATACCAGGCTGGCAAAAATGGGGGCACACTTGGGCCCCCATAGCCACCCCTGATATTTGATGGTAAATTTCCCCCTCAAATGTCATGTAGTTATTTTTAAGTACTAATTCCATGAAATTAACTACATTATTCAACTTTATAGTAGTCAAATATTTACTTCTCAAAAGACTTTCTCTAAAGTATTCCAATCCCTCTTTCTGAGGTATTGTAGAAAATAGATTAAACACATCTATAGTAAGGAATGACCAAACCAAATCACCCTTGCCGATAGTACTTAGTCATTCTAAACAATGCCATGAGTCCTTCACTATATGCACATGCTTGTTTAACAAACCTTGTGTATTCTTATCAATATAGGCTGCCAAAGGTTCAGTTTTGGACCCCTTTGCTGCTACTATCAGTCTGAAAGGGGGATCATTGATATTTTTATGGATTTTGGGAATGCCAAACACAATAGGTATAATTGGGTGTTCAACTACCAAAAAAAATGCTCTTTCTGTTGTATTCCCCCTTCCAACAAGGTATCCATTAAGAATGTGTCAATTTTTTGATATGCTATATTCATCTCACATCTAGAAGCTCTTTGATATGTACTATCATCATTTAAAATAATTTCCATTTTGGCTGTATAATCAAGGTGAGTCATAATGACCACCCCTCCCCCTTTATCAGGTTTCATTATTCAAATTTCTTTATTGGTGGTCAATTCTTTCAACACTTATCTCTCTTGTTTTGTAAGATTATCTTGTTCCCTAATAACATTCTTCTCCAAATATGTTTGTATAGTGCTAACAGATAATTTTTCAAACAATGCCACATCCTTATCAACAGGTGGAATAAATGTACTTTTCCTAATAAGTGTTGAAGGAAAAAAATCTTTTTGTACATTTTGCCTTTTAAAGTACAATGCTAAATTTAACTGCCTAGTATATATTTTCAAGCTTGTAATCAAATCCACAATATTGTAACCAAATGCTGGTATATATGTAAACCATTTTGCTAAAAAATCATGATTTATTTCCTTTATTTCCAAAGCACTGAAGTTATATATAGTGAAGCCTGCTTTCGTATTGACTTCACATTTAAATTCAGCTGCATCACCATTCAAACATGATACACTCATTGAAATACTGTCGTCAGCTCCTTCAATACTAACTATAGATTCAACAATGTTAGTGTTACATTCCAAAAAACTAAAAAATGTGTTGCCATGGTTGTTAATGTCAATTGCTTCATTGTCATAGCAAAAGTCTAATCCCTGGACTATCTCCACCTCTGGTTGTTGCTGTACCACTGCCCTCTCATGTTGTAATGGTTGTTCCCTTGTTGAAATTTGTAATGGGAACTGTTCGACTGGTTAAATATATAGCCATTGGCATAAACAAACATACACAACATATAAAAAAGAACATTTAATGTCATGACCACACTAACGCAAAGTTAAATCGCAGGGCATCTGTGCGCAAATGGGATCACAATGAAAATATAATTATATGGAATAAAACTGCAATGTAACACATTTCATGAATTCCCCATAATAGTCAATGGCACGCATGCTACACCATACCATGGCGCAAGGGTTGCTAAGGGGCTATGACAGTGTTCTGCGTGGTAACTAGGAGTTAGTAGGCAATGCCATGCAAATGAGATGAGTAATACTGAATCAGAAAATCCCCACCGGCATAAGGATGTACCTCACAGCATAGTGGTGCAGCACTGAGGTGTGGCCTGGAGATAAAGATGACATCAAGAGAGGGGTGTGCCACCTTAGCTGTAAGCACATTGGAGCATTGCTAATCCGGTTTGCCTGTTGCTAAGCAAAGCTGCAGGACAGGGGTGTGTTGAAGTAGCCATAGCTTTGCTTAGCTGAGAGCACATAAGGTAACTGAATGTGCATGTGAACGTGGAGGAAAACGCACTCGAAACCCGGTAAATGGCTGTGCGTGGCATGCACCAGAGCTGAAACAGGAAGGATATGGGAAAAAAATAAGGAAACGCTGCAGCATGGTAATTGGAGTACAAATGAGTAATTAACACCTAGGAACCCACAGTGGGCCATCGACAACAGCTAACAAGGCTACTAGCAGCTACCTGCAGAACAGGAAAGGGGAGGTGCCGTACTGCAAAGCAAAGAGAACTGTCACAGCAGAAGAACGCAAACTTGCAGTAGATCAGCTACATAGCACATTTCACAACACAATCCTGGGTTGGGAAAGTACAAAACAAGAAAGCCGGCAGCTGGATGCATGCCTGACAATGGGAGGGGAATCGGATTGAAAAGTGAAGTAAAGGGCAATAGATGAATCATGGCAGCCAAGCGTAATTCAACACCAAAGGCCCCACAATCGCAGTACCCACTGTAAAACCTATAATTAAGATAACCTGCAGCTGGAATTGCACATACACACCCAATTACACCAGCAGCATCCATAGCACAATAGTATAAAGTATAAAAGCACCTCACACACACTTGTGCATTCCCAGACACTCTGCACCATTGGTGTATGCAGACGGGGAACTTTTAATATGTACATGTTAGGGGCTGCCATAGCTTTGATTCACCAGCATGTGTTGGAAACTGAAGGTGGTGTGGAGGATGATGCTGACAACCATCTCATGCACTGGAGGAGGAGAAGAGTGTTCAGACCGAGGGTAACCTGCCAGGGTCTTCATGATCTGGAGATAGTAGAATGGTACAGGGTGGACAGGGACACCATACAGCAACTTGTTGAGCTGTGCCAGCCATGCCTCAGAGCCAGAAATAACAGAGGGGAACCCATCCCAGTGGACACGAAGGTATGTGCAAGCTTGAGAATACTAGCCACAGGTACCTTTCAAAGGCCAACTGGGGATATCATGGGGATTTCACAGGCATCAGCATCCAGGGTACTCCACCAGTTCCTGGATGCCATGTTACCACATGCCAATGAGCACATATACTTCCCCCGAACACAGGAGGAGTTGGCCAGCAATATGTGTCTCTTCCACCATGTGGCAGACTACCCAGAGGTGCTGGGTGCAATAGACTGCATGCACATACACATCAAGTCACCACCCGGTGAGCAGGGTAGGCGATACATAAACTGCAAGGGATACCCCTCCATCAACTGCCAGGTCATGTGCAATGCCCAGGACATTATCATAGATGTGTGTGCTGGCAGCCCTGGAAGCTATCACAACTCCCACATCTGGCATGCCTCACAGCTGTATCAGGTATTTGCCAGGGGGGATATCCCATATGGCCACCTGGTGGGGGGTGTTGGCTATGCACTAGAACTGTGGATGATGACTCCCATCAGAAATCCACACACATCCATGCAAGAACGCCATAATGAGGCACACGCACAAACCAGAATCATCATAGATTGTGTGTTTGGGATGCTGAAATCACGGTTCAATTGCTTGGACATATCTGGTGGAGCCTTGCAGTACTCTCCAGGCATGTGTGCCCACATCTTCATATTATGTGCCATGCTACACAATATGATCCTGTGGAAACAGCTGCAGCAGGGACAGACTGGCGAAGGCTCCCACAGCCCACTACCATTGCCAAGGGCCCCACAGGCACAGAGGTACTCAGACCATTAACTCCTTGAGCCAGCCCCAGTAGGCAACCTGGATGTGTGCCCAGTATGCCCATGCCTTGGCAAACAGGGAACGCATAGTACACACACTGACAGTGTAGGCACCTATGGACTGACACCCTTCTCTACCTGCACACACAGTAAACATGAATGGCGCACACACAAGACCACCTGTAAATTGTCATGTATAGGTGGTCTACTGTGTGCATCCTACAGTGGCAGCCCTCAACTATTGCACACACAACCGCTATTGGCACAAGGTAAGTCAAAACCTGAACAGTAAATTAAGCTATCAGCATGTGCTGATACTGCATGTATAGGTTCATAGGTACATAGGTAGGTATGTGGCTAACTGCCTAAGGCCATTCATACACCTAGCTGAAATGTGCCAGCTGTCACCATCTCATTGATTAACTAACTGTCCCTCTGTGGAGCAGAGCCAATTGTGGGGTCCCTGGGGTGTACCCACTGTTCCCCATCCAGTCTGCAAGGTGTCCCTGGAGTGTTAGTGAGGGGCTCCATATAATATAATCAGGGATGTAGTTCCAAAGCATGGGGAGTACCTGTGACAGGAATCTGTCACTCCAGCATATTCCAGTTATGGTTGTGGCAAGGTTTAGCTCATTACAGTGTGTGGCTCTCTGTGACATGGATTCCCATAGGTGGAGCATATCCATTAAGCCTGACTTGGACATGTCTTTGTTGGGCAGCAAAGATCATCTCTGAGTAAACGAGATGCCACTGAGTAATGCAAGAGTTCATGCAGTCTGGCGGCATAAGACACATGTCTGAGGCCTGTAATGCTCTTGGCGAGGTATGCTCGTGGACCCTCCAGCTGTCGGATGTGTCTTCTGAGGTACATACCAAATGGGTTATCATACTCGATGATGGGATTGATGAGTTATGAGTAAAGGGGCACAATAACCTCAGTATGTCTAGATGCAAACCCTTAAGTTATCAGATGGCCTACATAGACGGATGGCCTAAGTACTTTGGAGATGTGATTGTCAAAGGAGAGATCACTATCTTATGTAGTCTCCACATACCCATTACCTCATCTGTATTAAAGTGGCTGCCACTCATGTGTTAATATGTGGGTTTTTAGATTTCTCAACATGGAATGACCATGCAGTTCATTGCTTTTAGCTGGAGGCCATGACTGTGACATCCTGCGTTGGTCTATGTGAGGCCCCTTGAAGGATGTCTGTGACAGCCGGACTGTCAATTATGGCCCCCAGTTTGCAGTAATCACCAAACACGGTCCGGTGTAGTCCACCTGTGTTTGCCTGTACCTCTGAGAAGTATATGGCAAACAGTAGGGGTCCCAGGACTGAGTCCTGTGGGACACCAGTTGTGACTGGTTAAGAGTTGGACCTGGAGGCTGCTAGGCTTACCATGTGGGTTCTGTGTGTAAGCCTGTTGGCAACCCAACCTGTGATATATGGGTGTATGTACTGGCTGGTGAATTTATAAACAATACCTGAGTGGGAAATGGTGTCATAATCCTTAGCGGAGTCCAGGTAGTATGTGTGAACTACCACACCCCACACCTAAAGTCTAGGTGACTGTAAGATGTCAAACAGGTTCAGTAGGCATGATCTGCACTCATCAAGCAGACCTGGGTTGGGTCAAGTGTCTGGAGGTTCCCAATGTCTCTGTTAATAAGTTCCATGATGATGCACTCCATAGCCTTGCAGACCAGACAAGTCAGGCTTATAGGGCAATAGTTCCCGAGGTCCATTGTGGCACTACCTTTGTGGAGTGGGATCACTGTTGCTGTGCGCTACTCTGTGGGTATGTAGCATGTAGAGAGTCTGTGTTTGAACAGTGTGTTTAGGTGAGGGGTTCATTTAGAGCTCATGTAAGACACAGCCTGGGACACTGTCTGGTCCTATTGAGGCTGTATTTGTTGCTTTGGATAAGGCTGTTTTATCCTGTGTGTTGGTGATTGCCGGGGCCGTACATTCTTCTGGTATGGTTAAGGGCCATTTAAGGGTTGAGAGGGGTGTGAAGTTTGCACTGAACATGTCTGCAAAAATGTTGGCAATATCAGTCGGTTCAGTGTATATTGTGCCAGTCTGCACCAATTCTGAGCAGATCTGAGAGTTCCCACTTAGGTTATTGACATAGCTAAAGAACGCTTTGTGGTTGTCTGTAGGGTCCTTAGGAAATTGTCTTTCGAAGGTAGCCTTGAATGATATCATGAGGGATTGTAGTTTCTTGTTGATATTGATTAGGGATGTCTGTCCTTCTAGGGATTTCGCTCTTATCTGTACTAGTTACCTCCTACTATTGTAGAACCTGTTTTTCTGTTCTTGGAGGAGTGAGTTCAGGTTAGACTTGGGATAGCACAATCCATGCATTCCTGCAGATGATCATAGAGTGCCTTTGTATAGGTTTCAGCATCTTGGACAGCATTGTCCATTCGTGTGGGGGCTGTGAACCGTTCCACCTCGGGCATAAGCAACGTGAAGTCTGCTTTGTAAAAGATTTCCACGGTGTTTCCTTGTTTTGGGTTGTGGGCGGAATGTGAATATCCAGAGTGATTAGTCTATGGTCTGATCTAACCAGCAAGGGGTTGATGTTGGGTGTGGAACACTGGTCACCCATGTTGGTGATGACCAGGTCCAATATGTTGTTCCATCTGGTGGGGGTGTAGACCAGTTGTTACAGGGCATTAGAGTTGAGGAATTCTAGGAAGCGCTGGGCAAGGGAGTTAGTACTCCAGCAGTTCTCCCAGTTAATGTTTGGGTAGTTGACATCACACAGTATTAGGGTGTTTGGTAGGACCCGCATATTTCCCAGTGTCCCTGGAAATGTGGAATGTGGGTCCTGGGAAATGGTGGGTGATCTGTAGCAAGCTACAATTTGGATTGCAGTGTTGCCCATTGTCACTTGCACTTGGAAGATCTCTGATGCATCGTGCTACACCACTAACCTGGAGGTGTGAGTATCCTTGATGAATATGGATACACCCCCACCTTTTGTGTTGCGGTCTGTGTTCCGTGGATGAAAGGTGTGGTATGGGTTATAGCCTGGTGGTGCTGGGGTGCTCTCTGGTGCCTTAAACTGGGTGTCTGTTACTGCACAGATATCGATGTTCTCCATACTGAGAAGTGCCTGAGTGTGTGCAATGTGAGGTTTAGACATCTGGCGTTGAGTAGCAATACCCTCAGTTTCTGGTTACATGTGCTATGTACGGTGGTGGGTCTGTCTTATGAGCCTTGCCTAAAAGTCCACCTTGCCTAATATCCACCTCTCTACTATTGTTTGCAATCAATGACAGCTGTGTATGTGTACATGTTCTGCAAATGTGCACTGACCCTTATTACAGGTCTGTGCCAAATGGCTATGTGCAGACCTACATAGAGTGGATACTGACAGTAGAGACACACTGGATAAACATGTAGATTTGTGTAGCCTAACCTCTCATTGCCAGACTAACAGCTGCTTGGAAATATGTTAACAGTACTGGTAATGAAACAGGGTGCATATCATCTTTAACTCCAGTGTGACATCTGCAGTAGGCATGCAAGATGTAGGAAATTGCTGCCCATGTGTAATAGCAGCTTCATAGGTGATGGCGTACACTATCTGATTATATCATGATCATGTCGATAGTGGCAGCAGAGTCTATTATCTTCTGTGTGGGGAGTGGGTGTCTGTGCCCAACAGAGCTCATGGTTCTGCTGGGTATGTGTGTTCATACCCAGACAAGGATACAGCTCTGTGCACACTTGCATCATCTGTAATCAACTATCAAGGTGTGATGTGGCCCTCAGAGGGGTATGCTACTAAAGGTAGCTACCATGTTCCTGTAATAGCTAGTGCTGCCATGTCCATACCTCAGATATTTACATGTGAGCATCACTGTCTAAAACATCTTCATAAGCAGTAAGTATACTAAATACAGTATGTGGTACTTGTAGTACTGAATGCTCATACAGGCATGTTTACTACTCAGCTACTGGTGTTTACTAATGTCAGCTTTGTGTATGTGGCCATCCTGGGGGAATGCAATCTGTATGCCATGTACACTGCCAAACCTGCCTAACACTGCACCCCACACATTGTCTGGGATGAAGCTACAGGGGTGATCTTGGAGGCAGTCCATACTATACCCATGACATGACTAGACAGTCAAGAGGTGTAGGTTAACACATGCATCTCATCACCACAACCAACACATACCCTTACCAGAACACAGTAAGGACACACACACATTCCACCAGATATCACACAAGTCCACAGAGGCCTCTAAGTATCTGGCCAAACAAGAGGCCTCCCAAGTTGGAATAGAAAGACAACAGAATACAAAGACTGTACGACATAGTTCGCATAATTGTGTTACACCTCAAAACATGTGGCCGGAAACATGGCCAACAGTATTCATTTGTGAATGCAAACCCTAGCACTATGTTACACTCCAAGCTATATGAGGGCAAACATACTGTCAACTGCCTGTCTGCCATGATTAGCCACATGCCCATACACTCCGACCACCTTTAGAACTATACACATGTCACTGGCATATGCTATGTCATTGTGCAGGACCTGTGATGCAGTAGCCTGGACTGCATTGAAACACATGTAGGAACTATCAGGTCATGTAGCCCATGTGGGTGTGTCCCAAGGCCTGGGTAGCATTCTGCCAGTGGCCAGAATGATGCAGCAGTACAGGGACAAGGATTGTATTCCACAATCATGACATTTACTGGTGTAATGCAAAGAGTATCCAGCATCTCTCTGCCTGGGATAACATGGTTGATAGACCATGATGCTTTGCCAGACAGGGTCTGCACCTGTCACCCCTGAGAATCTGGATATTGGCAACGGCCCATGCATCTCCTATAGTGCCCTCATCATGCCAGGTTCAATTGAAAGTCCACTGGTGCAGCAGGGACAGCCAAGAAGTAAACTGTGGGTCTTGCTACTTAATGATACAAATCAGGTACTCAATATGGACTCACTTACGGCAATCTGAAACATGAAGAACATATCTGTGCAGTGATTGAGATATGGTTCAATGCTTTGGAGAGCACCCCTGCATGACATACCTCACCTCTTGGCTAACATACTTTATTGGAACATATGGGCCACAGGTGTGTCCAACTTCCTGAGAGATATGTACACCCCCACGCAAGTTGCACTTGCACAATGTAAGATGCATTATGTTGAGCAACTACCTTTCTGCCAAAGTGTAATCCAAATTGCACCTTGTGAAAGATCATCCACCATGCCTCAGAAATTCCAACTATCATTGTGCTGTAATGGGGAATACCAGCTGTGAGACAGGACACCATAATCATGGACACTCAACTATCCCATTATGAACTGGGAAGACTCATCATGTACCAACACATGTGCTCAATGCATGTTGTATGTCATCAACACCAATGACCTGGAGCACCATAGTCACACCAACAGCGCTAACAGTATGCCACACATGGTCAGTCTTCAAAGCCAATGTTATGCTCCTTAAGAGCGAAGTGGTGACTGTCATGGCACCCATCCAGATGTACAATGCATGTGCAAATGCTGGGTCCTACACAAATGCACTTTAGGCACTCACATATGTGCAGTGATCATGCCATTGAAACAGAAACAGGATTCAAACAAACACAACCATGAAGGCAAACCGGTGGTACCCTGCCCTAAACTGTACCACAGACGGTAGTAACTGTTGCAAGGGTCAACACACATGAGTGGAAGTTGATCCATGGTCAGCCTCAGTAAGAAGCAGATACACCATATAATGCCACACAACGCTACTGTGAAACTACTCATCCACATATTATGAGGCCAAACACAGAGGATTCCATAGCTGTTACATGAAACATAATGGCAACAACAACACCTGCTGTGCTTCACAGCACTATAGCATGAGGGGTACTACACCTATGGAAATAGCACCTGTTCAGCCAGATAGGGTCTTGGATAACATAAACACGCTACCCCCTCCAACAGGTACACATTCATATATCCATATACACTACAGAGCCCCTGTAATAACAACTATGCAGGTACAAGCTGCACTCTCTAATGCCATACATACAGGCTGCATGGGACCTGTCCACATTCCAGGTTATATCCTACACAAATGTCAAAACATTCTGCTCCCCGCATAAACATCTCGTACAATCATAGCTTCATGTCAGGCTGTATACACACTCAATGATGCACAACAACAGTCATCTGTTAATGCTGTCAATATCTGAGGGACCCTGGTATGTGTACAGCTGACCTGGTTACAAACAGTGGTATCATTGCATTGCATAACACATAATGTAACTGTGTCAGTACATGGGTACGTTGCACAGTTGTTGTAGGGCTAGCTACAGTCCACCAGTTAAAGGTCACTTGGTGTTGTTCCATTACATGTCATACCACATGTATGGATGTGTGTTGGTGGTCTGAGGACATGGTGGTGTCTGAGGATTACATCCTAGGATGCAGCTTTTGACACTGTGACCTGCATCTGGCTCATCTGTCATGATATATGTTGGAGTACTGGTCTGTACATGTGAGTAGCCATTATGGATGTAGGGACACCACCACATGGAGTGGTCCGTACCAGTGCTATGGCTCACATGTCTGGTTCTGAGTTATATGGTGGTAGTGCTATTGTGCACAACAGCACCATCAACCAGGTGTTCCTCACTGCACAGATGTCAGTATTCCCCATTGTAGGTTCAACAGTGAGCAGCTGTGATTACGACAGCAACACATTTATCACTGGTTAGCATAAGCATACAATGCAATTGTCTTCTACGTGTCAGGGTGTTATCCTGTGTTTAGGTCATTTGCCTTGGAATGGCACTATATGGGCAAATGTGAATGAGGTATTATCAACACTCCCTTGAATCATGGATGCATGTGATCTATGACAAAGGCTTATCTTCTGTCAGTCATGTAATCTCAGACTGACAGACACTGGACAACCTCATAATTACAGTAGGACATTGTCTCATTGTGTTGGTCAAGTGGTTGCCATTCCTAGCATGAAATCACTGCGAGTGGTATTATTGTGCTTGTTATAGACTGATACATCTAAGGTGTTGGACAGCAGCAGGTGTTGTGTAGATGACCAGTGTCAGAGTCATGTAGTGCAACGTTCCTGCTAACAATGACAACTACTAACATTGGAGACCATTACAACATGTTCTGTATGTCTAACCATATCAGCATGGCCACTGTGGCCTTCCATGTTTACAATCAGAGTGCATCCTAAACAGCCCTGTGCTGCTAAGTGTATGAGCATGCCCAGTATAACCTTGTGTATTTGGACTCATAGTGCATTCCAAATAGCCCTGTGCTACTGTGTTAGCATGCCCACTGACACATTTTGTATGTTATGTGCTACTATGTGTATGAGCATGTTGACTGTAACCCTGTATAGTGATAGTAGTCGTCCATTCCACAGAAGGGCATACTCCTGTTCTGGATTGACTCCTACGTTAAACACACAGGTTCATAGCTATGTACTTAGTAACTGTCAGCATCCCTGTTGATGTCCACAATCCTAGAAGGTCATGATGAGTGCCTTGGAATGTGTAATCTCTGTAGCGCAACACGTAACTGCGTATTACTGTAATAGTGATCTGTAGATAGGCAGGTGATCTTATCCCATCACTGGTGTGTGTGTGTGTGTGTGTGTGTGTGTGTGTGTGTGTGTGTGTGTGTGTGTGTGTGTGTGTCCATCTGCCGGTGGACAGAACAATGCATTTTAGAGCACTCACACTCCATGCGATTCCTATACTCAACTTTGGCAAGGCTGATGATGTCACCCATGTAGGAATACACCTCTGGGATCGATGTGACCCCGTAATCTCTATAGCACGTTCTGTAACTGCGTAATGCTGTAGTATGATAAAGTAGTTAGGTTGGTGTTCTAATCCCAGACATACCGAGTGTGTGTGTGTGTGTCCATCTGCCAGTGGACAGAACAATGCTTTTTAGTGTACTCACACTCTGCATGATTCCTATACTCAACTTTGGCAAAGCTAATGATATCACCTACCTAGGAATACACCTCTGGGATTAATGTGACCCAGTAATCTCGATAGCGCATTATGTATCTGCGTAATGCTGTAGTTTAATAAAGTAGTCAGGGCGATGTTCTAATCCCAGACATGCTGTGTGTGAGTGTGTGTGTGTGTGTGTCCGTCTGCTGGTGGACAGAACAATGCTTTTTGGAGTACTCACACTCCGTACGATTCCTACCTATACTCAACTTTGGTAAGGCTGATGATGTCACCCACCTAGGAATACACCTCTGGGATTAATGTGACCCAGTAATCTCGATAGCGCATTCTATAACTGCGTAATGCTGTAGTGTGATAAAGTAGTTAGGTCGGTGTTCTAATCCCAGACATGGTGTGTGTGTGTGTGTGTGTGTGTGTGTGTGTGTGTGTGTGTGTGTGTGTGTGTGTGTGTGTGTGTGTGTGTGTGTCCATCTGCCAGTGGACAGAACAATGCTTTTTAGAGTACTCACACTCCGTACAATTCCTATACTTAACTTTGGCAAAGCTGATGATGTCACCCACCTAGGAATACACCTCTGGGATTAATGTGACCCAGTAATCTCGATAGCGCATTCTATAACTGTGTAATGCTGTAGTGTGATAAAGTAGTTAGGTCGGTGTTCTAATCCCAGACATGCCGAGTGTGTGTGTGTGTGTCTGTGTGTGTCCGTCTTCCGGTGGACAGAACAATGCTTTTTGGAGTGCTCACACTCCGTATGATTCTTATACTCAACTTTGGCAAGGCTGATGATGTCACCCACCTAGGAATACACCTCTGGGATTAATGTGACCCAGTAATCTCAATAGCGAGTTCTGTAACTGCATAACGCTGTAGTGTGATCAAATAATCAGGAAGGTGCTCTATTCCAAGGCATAGCAGGTGTGTGTGTTTGTCAGTCATATCTGATGTGTTGGTGGTTGTGAGTGGCTAGCCACTGGATGTGTTAAGAAGCATGTTTTGTTGTTTCCCTGTATAATGGCCATAAATGTCACAATCAGCCAAGAGACTGGGTTGGCAAGACATACCCATACATTTGGCAATAGGCCTGGTGAGTAATGTCAGCAAACCTAATATTACCCTGAATACAGTCTGAACCCGTATGTCGCACAGAAACACACTTGCCTTGGGATTAACACCAGTGCATAATACAGGAGTCGCTGGTGGTTTCCTTTTCATTCTTGTCTAATGCTTTGTTGTCACAAGGTTTGTTCTTGAAATATATATACACTATATCTATGTATGTTTATATATATATATATATATATATATATATATGGACATTAACACAAATACATCTACGTGATGGAATACATGTCCTTTACTGTTGAATGCCTGTGCTGGATGATATGTACGTGATAACATCCAATGTATATATATCTGCTATGGCTTAGTAGTAAAGCATATCAGCTGTGGTGTGCAGGTTCCTGGTTTTGAGCCTTGCAGAGGCTGGTTGTTTTGTTGCTGGGCAGAACAAGAGCCGTTGAATAGGGTGTGAGTAAGGCACTTTTAAGCAGTTGTGTGCGGGTTTGCGTGATGGTAAGCAGTGGTTAGTTTTGGGGAGGCTCACTATGGGTCATGTAACTGTGCATTAGCAGGCAATCCTATGCAAATGAGATAAAGGATAGTGAATCCCGGTTATCCCCGGGGTGTGAGGCAGGTCCCAAGAGTGTATGTGTATAGATAGCTGAGTGCAGGACTCGGATATGGGGTGACATCATGGGTGGTGTGTCAGGCATACTGTACGTGGATTGGAGCCCTGTGGCTCAGGATTGCTCCTAGATTAGCATGGCTAAACTAGGGGTGTGTCTATACCTGCCTAGTGCAATTGGGGTGGACAACAGCAGTAGGAGAGTAATCAAGGTGAACTAGTTGAGCTGACAGGTGATATGTATCAGAATCAGCCAATTACAGGGGCAGCAGACCAGCCCAGCCCAGTACACTACTATAAACTAAGCAAACACCTTCCCCTCTGGTTTTTCTACACTCTACACCACCGGTGTATACATGTGGGGAAATTTTAACAAACAAACCTATGAAATGAGAAGGGCTGCAGCAGGCAACATAGACCAACCTGTGCAAGAGGCTGAGGGTGGTGAAGATGTGAATGCTGCCGAACAACCCTCAGTGAGGAGACAGAGAAGAGTGCACAGACTTAGGCTAACCTACCAGGGGCTACATGAGCTGGAGACAATGGAGAGCTATAGGGTGGACAGAGACCTCCTACAGCAGATTGTTGACCTGTGCCAGCCACACCTGACACATTAAACAGGCTGAGGGGAACCCATCCCAGTGGATACCAAGGTATGTGTAGGCCTAGGTATACTAGCCACAGGTACCTCTCAAAGCACAACTGGGGATATTATGGGGATCTCACAGGCATCAGCATCCAGAGTATTCCACCAGTTCCTGGATGCCATGTCAGCACATGCCAGTGAGCACGTATATTTCCTCAACACATGTGAGGTGTTGACCATCAATATGCATCTCTTCCACCAAATAGCAGATTACCCTGGGGTAGAGGGTGCTATAGCCTGCATGCACATATGCATCAAAGCACCACTGGGTGAGCAGGGTAGGGCCTACATCAACCACAGGGGCATCACCTCCATCAACTCCCAGGTTGTATGTGATGCCCAGGGCATTATAATGAACGTGTGTGCTGGCTGCCCTGGAAGCTATGACGATTCAGAAATATGGCATCCGATGCTGCTGTACCACAGCTTTGCCAATATGGACATCCAATGCGGTCACCTAGTGGGGGATGCTGGGTACCCACTGGAGCCGTGGCTGATGACACCCATCAGAAATGCACACACACCTGAACAACAATGCCATATTGAGGCACACGCACAGGCCAGACATATAATAGAGCATGTGTTTGGGATACTCAGGTCATGGTTCCGGTGTCTGAACACATCCAGTGGAGCCTTGCAGTATTCACCAGCTACATGCACCCAAATTGTTATGGTATGTGTTATGCTACACAATATGATCCTATGGAAACAGCTGCAGCCGGAACAGCATGGGGCAGGGCCACACAGCTCTATACCAATGCCAAGGCCTGTACAGGCACAGAATGACTCAGAGGAGGAACAACCTGAGCCTGATCCAGTAGGCGGAAGGAGGTGTGCCCAGTATGACCTGGTCTTGGCAAAGAGGCAATGCATAGCATATGCACTGACACAGTAGGGACCCAGGGAATGTAACCCTCTCTGACTCGCACAGACAGTAAAAGGGATGCCAAACATGACACTACCTGTGCTCAGCCATGTATAGGAAGTGTACTATATGCATCTGACATAAGCAGCCCTCCAGCACCATCCTCAAGTCTGGCACACCCTCAAAGTAAATCAATCAACCTACCAATTGCCAAATGTAGCAGAATGTGTTGGTACCTGTAGCTATGGTATGGATGTTAGCATGCAAGGAAATTGGGTGGCCGAATGTTAAGGCAGCAGACAGTAAACACCCATAGTGGCACCATGACATCTGTAACACATACTAGATTCATCATAGTAGCCAGTACTACACAGGGTGACAAAACCCACTGCAGGTAATGGGCTGAGCGTCATGTGTGTCCATAAGACCCACACAAGTCTCAACCAGCTGGACAGGTGTAGACCGACAGAAACAAATGCTGTACTATGGCCTCTGAATGTGCCCTATGGGTAACTTCTCCCACAGACCCACACGGACAGCCTACAGAAGGCCAGGAAGTTGGATGTAGGTTGTGAAGGCTAGGAAGTCAGAAACTAATATGTTGGTAATTAAAGCTAAGATCTGTAGTACACTGGTATGCCTCTAGCCAGCACACTGGGTATGACTACACACTGAAATGAAGCCTGACATACCAGCACAGTACTAGCAAATGTGTACAAGTGTCAGGTGTGCCCCATGTCCAATGTACACTTATAGCAACAGTCAGATGTGCCCCCCCAGCTCCTTTGTAGGAATGTAGATACAGTCAGGTGTCCCCCCTGCTATGCAGAAATGTAACAACAGTCAATGCCACATGACCGATGGATACCCTGCAGACACAGCATGCTACCTGTCAGTTTACAACACAAAGGTCAGCACCACAGTACAGACTACCTGGACATGTAACACATGCAATACAGATGGCCATACAGGGTATGCTCACACACTTGAAGGTATAAAGGCAATGTCATTCGACAACATACTGAATGGTCATACTGGGCATGCTCACACACTTAAACACATGAAGGCCATGTCTGCAAACACCAGTGGTCCAGACTTATCTGGCGGTCGCAGTTCTTAGTGCAGACACATGTCAGTATGCACCACGCCTGCCTTGCACACACAGTGGATAGGAATACAGGCATATATGTAAGGACAACACACTATAATACATCTAAGATAGATGGACATAGATGTGTGGAAGAGGGTGACCATGACAAGGAGCCATCCATGCCTGTCCCATCCCACACACAGCCAAAGGGCACCAAACACATGAGGTGCAGATGTCATTCACTGCAGATACTAGCCTGTATCTGTTAGCATGTCAGACTATGTGGTGCACGTGCCAGCTGTGCAACATGACTGTACAGGGAAGTAGTCATCTAGTAGCTGTATACACGTACCTGTGACATATGGCCCCATGTGCGCCCACATGTGGCATGTCAACCCTTACATGACTGGGTTATTGTCCATGCACACACTGCCCTCCCCATAGCAGTATTATGACAAACCTGCTGAGGTCATCCATTGTGAAATACAGCTTTGGGAGAACTGTAGCTCAGTAATCTCCATGGCACGTCCCATAACCGCATACTGCTGTAGTGTTATACTAGGTAGGTAGTAGTTCTAACCCCAGACTTGCCAATTGTGTGTGTGAATGTGTGAGCGTCTGTCTGTCTCAGACTGTGTAGAGAGAAATGTTTTATAGGCTACCCACAGTCCGTACAAATCATATACTCACCTTTGGCAATACTGCTGATGTCACTCACCTAGAAATACACCTCTGGGAATGTTGCAGACCAGTAGTCTCTGTTGTGCATTCTGTAACTGTGTATTGCTGTGTTGTAATCCCAGACTTGTCAACTGTGTGTGTGTGTGTGTGTGTGTGTGTGTGTGTGTGTGTGTGTGTGTGTGTGTGTGTGTGTGTGTGTGTGTGTGTGTGTGTGTGTGTGTTTGTGTGTCAATTTGCCTGAGGACAGACCAATGCTTTTAGAGTACTCACACTCCGTACAAGTCATATACTCACCTTTGGCAATACTGCTGATATCACACACCTAGAAATACACCTCTAGGACTGTTGTAACCCGGTATTCTCCATAGTGCGTGCCGTAAATGCATATCGCTGCAGTGTGATACACTAGTTAGGTAGGGGTTTGAATCCAGGACATGGCATGTGTGTGTTTGACTGTCAGAGACTGTGTGGGGGTGGCTGTGAGTGTCTAACCACCGGACATGTTGGCGAGCAGATCTTGTAGTTTTAATATATGGTGTCTGTCTTATGACACACAGCCCACCTCACAAGGCATACAGATGTCAGTCAGCCACGGGACTGTGTTGGCAAGCCATACCCCTACATCTGGCAAAAGGCCTGGTGAACAAAGTATGCAACCCTACTAGTGCCCGGTATATGTCCTGAACCCATGTGTCATACACAAACACACTTTCCTAGGATACCCTGCTATGTTGCTAGTACCATGCACACGGATGACAGAAAGTAGGCATGGTGTGATTTCAGTGGGCTGCAGAGGATATGGCACCATGTACAGCAGTACAATAGGCACATAATTGCGGACATGGTGCCTTTACTATGTTCCCCACTGGATGCCTGCAACATATGTGGTGCCATCAAATGTGATTCACAGAGGCCATACAATGCCGTACATATGTCCCTTGTTTGGACCAATACCACTGACACCAGGGAATATCTGTGTCATGCTATCAATGCAGGTGCAGGGTCGACCTGCTGACTATAAGCAGGTTTCACCACAACAGGCCAGTATTGGCATATCGGAGGATAACATTCTGTGTACACAACATGTGCCTGCCATACCAGGTACACCTGTACATGTCACTGTACAGTATTGTGTGACATGCACATCCCAGGCAATGTCCATGTCAAGGACTATCAAACACAAACATGGCATACATTGCAAAGCTATGGCCATACACAATGGTAACCAGGATGTCAGGGCAGCTCATGCAGTACCCATCTGTGTGGGACATTGCAGACACTACACCCTTGTACCACACTGCACACCATTGTTGGGTGGCATGATGCCAAGGATTACCCCTCACCCAGCCTTGTACAGTCATCTTGCACAGCCAACCACTACACACCCATGAAGCAATGCATACATGCATGTCAGTACTGGCACCTTGTGTCTGTGTGTGGGTTATGATGCTCCCAACCACAGTCACTCCCAGTATAACCCCCATTGGCATACCAACAGATGTCAAATACGTTCACATGCCCTAGCCCATAGAACCTCCAGATATCCCCTGTGATGCATGTAGTACCTGTGCATTACTGCAGTGTGGCAAACTAAGTAGTTAGGGAGTGTATTTGTGGCCCTGGCAAAGAGTGTCAATGTGAGTCCATTAGAGAGTGTGGTTGTGGTGACAATGGCATCCATTCATGTGGACAGCCATGTGTGCTACACATAATGTATGTCTACTATATCTCTGTTGCACCCTGTGGTACTCCACTTGTCACTGCTTTGAGGTCAGATTTGGAGTCTGCAACTTTTACAGTGTGGGTTCTGTCAGTGAGCCAGTTGGCAACCCATCTTGTGATGTAGGGATTTATACCTAGTTTATTGAGTTTAGCTATAATTCCAGAATGGGGGATGGTGTCGAAAGCCCTGGATAGGCTGTGTGAACCACCTTACCCCCATCTACAGCTTTGGTGACTGCCTCAAAGATGTCGATCAGGTTCAGGAAGCATGATCTGCCCTTCACAAACCTGAACTGGGTGGGATCCAGAGTTTGGAGGCTACCAATGTCTTTGTTTATGAGTTCCATGATGATACATTCCATGGCCTTGCAGATCAGGCTCATCAGGCTAATAGGTCGATAGTTCCTGGGATCAGTGGTGGCTCTTCCTTTGTGGAGTGGGATAACTTTTGCTGTGCACCATTCAGTAGGCACAAAGCCTGATGCAAGGCTATTATTGAACATGGTGCACAGCAACATGTCGGCTTTGTGGCACAAGTTGTAACTGCATGCACTTGTAATAGTAATGACTAGTCAGCCAGGGGTTTAACCCCTGTACTGGTAGGTGTGTGACAGATGATGCTTAGGTTTTAGTCTCCAAGCCTTCTCTGATGTACATTGTCTGTCCCTCCCACACACTCTCTGGTGGATGTGGAGGAGTACACATGCTCAGCAGCAGCATGTGTATTGTAAGTGATGGACATGATCAAGTGATGGCCTCTGCACCTATTGCAGTCCTCTAGCTGATTGCATGTGGAACAACTGTGATGATGTTCCCATAGCCATTCGCATGATAAACACAGTACAATATCTAGGAACATCATGTTGGTGTTTGGCCATGACAGTCGCTTTGAGTGGTACCTGGATGTGGTGCTTGGAAACGGCATCACAGATGATATCTGGATGTTTCTCAAACATCATACAGAGTGGGAAATGGCCTAAAGACAGGAGGGTGATGTGCCAGACATGACTACAGCATATAAGTGTAGCTATGCTTCATTGAGACTACTGCCTGTTTAACATGTTGTTTGTAGTAATGGCTATTCTGCATGTTTTATAACAGACATGACAGTGCTCTGTTTGTGAGGGCCCCCCAACTGTAGGGCCATCTGTGGACTGGTCAGTGTGTGGAACCATTTGTTTCCTGTATTACACACTGAACACACATCTGTGCACAGCAGGAGCACAGTGTGAGGATTGCTGCCAGTACATGGTGATAGGAATGTGTTACTGCCATTGCATCCCTGCCTGGACATATGTCACATGACACAGTGGCATGACAGACACTGTCTAGGGATCTCAGTGGCAAGCCAATAATGGGCCACTGTTCATAGCTGCAGTCACATGTCTTCTACACTTTGTACAGATGTCATGCAGTATATATGCATGTGTTGTGCTCCCTCTGCAAATGTATACCATCTGTTGTGTTGGGTTGATGGTCATATCTATGCATACTGTTGTAAGTAATCCTGAATGCTGTTGTCTATTACTAAGCCATATCTGTGTTTAAACTGCAACACCATAGGCTATATGGGTTTGGAGGTCCCGGCAGAACCTCCTGTCCCACTTCAGCTGCCCATGGCACCAGGTACCAGCACATCTGGGACCCAGCCTTGGACCTCAACTTCTGTTGGCTCTGCACCATCGTCTGGTGGTACCACCAATGAGGATGGGGACTGTCCTCCCTGGGAGCAGGGCCATACAGGAATATGTCCGCTGTCATGCAGTCCCGGACATGGTGCATTGGGGGCTCAATAAGGGGTTCTGAGGCCAGATACGCAAGCTCAAGGGTGGATTGTCACATTTACAGGGTGAGGTCGCCCCCCATGGACAGCCCCCAGCACTACCTCCTTTGCAGCTGTTTTGGTGCAATGGTGGCTGCCCATGGCTGGGGACCTCTGTCCCACTGTTCCCATGGCCTTGTGAATGCCAAACACCCCTCCATGTCTGAGGTTTATCCCCCCACATGTGTCATATACCAACCCTGTATGCTGTCTTGTTGGTGATCCTACCCTACCTATCCTCGACGGGTATACCTACTCTCCTTCCCCCACATCCCACTCTCACCCTACTGAAACATAAGGCCAATCAGTTTCCAGGACAACATTTGCCCCGTACATAGCTGTCCATTTCACACACGTACCCACTGGACACATGTAACCCTTGTAATATGCATCACAACATACTCCTGTTATCCTCACTCCTATCCCTCAGGCGCACGATCCTGGTATGCACATTACTCCTAAATGTTCCAGGTACACATGATGTGGACAACCCCATTGTACACACAACACTACCAGTCCCTCTCTGGTTACCCCATTTACCTTTATCATGATGATGATGTTGCACACAGCACTTTGCAAGAGTACTGTTCTCACATAATGATTGGACAGGTACTGTTGTGTTAATGTACATTACATGCACAGAGTGATGTATACAGCCAATGTACAACTGTTTGCATGTATGACTGACACATGTCTGTCTGAGAGAGTCTTGATATTACATAGGACAACACCACTACATAATACAGGCATTGCTGGTGTTTCCCTTTTCATTCATTTGTAATGCTTTGTTGTCACATGGTATGTTCCTGATGTTGTTGTGTCTTTTGGCTTTTCCCAGTTAGGGGTCTCCACAGTGGAACTCCGGTCCACTAATGATTGGCAGTGGATTTTTACGTGCCGAGTTTCCAGCCTTGATGAACAACCTTCAACGAAGGTACGCCCATTCACGCATGCCTCTACACAGAAGACGCTCTAGCTGAGAATCGAACAGGACAACGACTTACTGTGAGGTGACAACGCTACCACAGCACCACCACCATGGTATGTTCCTGATATATCTCTATATATGTATGTACCTATATGCTGGACATAAACACTCACACATACATCTACATGATGGAATACATTCCTATACTGTTGAATAACTGCGCTGTATGATATGTTTGTGGTAATGTCCAATGTCTCTATATATGCCATGGTGTATTGGTAAATCACATTAGCTGTGTGTGCAGGGTCCTGGTTCTGAGCCTTGCAGAGGCCGTTTATTTTGTTGCAGGGCAGAACAAGGCCATTGGATATGGAGGGATTAAGGCACATGAAAGCAGCTGTGAGCGGGTGTGCGTGGGTTTGCATGGTGTTATGCAATGCTAACCTCTGGTTACAGCTTCTTACACTCAATTTGCCTCTACATTGCTTTACCAGTGTAATACTTGCATACTGGCGGCCAAACAGGCTTACACCCGCTTACTCTCACACTTGCAAATGTACTGACATTGGTGCTTGCATCTGACACTCACATCCTTGGGTGGGAGCGACGACCACATTATTGCCTTGTGATGGCTATTACATCAGAATACATGCCTACAGTATCGGGAATGGCTTCCCATTAGGCGACTGCATGCTGTTCGACTGTACGGAATCAGCGGGCTGTCCAGTGTTTTATTCACATTATTTGTGTGTTCCTCTTACAATCTGCACCCGTCCGGCAGATACATGGGAACTGAGACTCTTCAATACAGACAAGCAATTGGGTTTTGGGACCCACATCTGTCAGCCAAGTCATGCTACTGCATAGCTAAGGTAGTCAGGGGAATATGTGCTTTCTGTCCCTATCAGACCTCTCATAAGATTGGGGAAAAATGAAGACTGAATCAGGGACATGGCATAACAACATCAGGAACACATTTAAATTATTGGTGCTATCAAATGGACACATCAACAGACTCAGAGCATATGTATTCATACACATTTCTGAGGTACATGCTGTTTATGACTCTTAATTGTTGTCATTATTCATTATGTGTAATCCACCACCTTTCTTCCTAATATCACTAGTTCTAGGAGGGTTTATTTGGGACAGAGTTAGAATCTGAGTCGAAGTCTGGGACGTCCCTGGTAACTGGGGATAGTTCTATGGCATGGTCCCTATGTGTTCCCCCAATGGTTTACAGCCTATCCAGTGGATGTGCTCTTAGGGTTTGGGAGGTATGGGTGTTAGCTATGCCCATATCAGAATATTACTTACATCCCAGGTGCGGTCCTAATATGGCTCTGCCAGCCAACACTTGCACGCCTAGGCCCATAATCGCATACTCATAGTTCCCCCACCTGCCACTCCTCTACAGCAATCATCCTTACTCTGGGTGCAGGTGGGGTATAAACATACCACTACACACTGTCCACTCTTCCCGTGTCGGGACACATGCTGTACATTGTGTCGACCCATGGGTTATCAGGCTTGCACAACCTACTGGCCCTTGTACATCTACAGCCTGATCTGATAAATCATTACCGGGACTGTCTCCGATCATTAATTTTTGATGTCCCACAAGGGACATCGATGTCTATGTTTCAAGATTAGACCTTGCAGGTCTCTCCCATGGGTAGTATCCTGCCGGTGGTCTGGGAAGCAGTGGTGTGTTTATCTTTATTGTGTGTCTGTATGTCTCACTGGCCTAGCTGGGGTGGGGGGTGATGTTACATGTTACACGTTTGTTTATTGGACCTCCCACCACCATATGCACAGCCTGTGAACATATGTTACTCGTAACTGCTGTATCATATCCTAGCTATATAAATGTGTATATTTACTGTCATATATATATATATATATATATATATATATATATATATATATATATATATATATATATATATATATATATATATATATGTACATGAATATTTACAGCTATATCTGTATATGTATGCATACATGTATATTTATATCTTCCTGTCTATATATATATATATATATATATATATATATATATATATATATATATAAAATCTAACGACATATGGGTCTATGGTTGTCTGCATTTGTATATGTTTATATGTGGGTATGTATCTGTATTGTTTCTCTGTATGTATACATTCGTACTACGGTGAGGGAGAGGCATATCTCTTTGTTGCTATGGGTAGATATACACACACATACCTCTACATATATACATCTACATCTGGTTATTTTGTTCCTTGCCACTATGGGTAGATATACACACATACCTCTACATATATATGTCTACATCTGGTTATTCTGTTCCTTGCCATATAGATTACACTTTGCTTTAGTGCATCTCACAGTGGGTGTGGCTGCGCATTGGTCAACGCCTCTGCCCAATGAACACATTTGCTTGCATCCCTAGGGCTGTCCATATAGGCCCACATCAGCCAACACCTGTGCACAAAGACCCATAGGTAGCTACCCATAGTTCCCCCACCCTCGCCTGCTCAACAGCACCCATCCTTACTCTGGGTCCTGGTCTGTTCTGGACACACTATTACTCGTTGCCCACTCTCCAGTTCACGGGACCCTTTTCATACAGTTGTCTCAGCCCATGGGTCATCAGGGTTACCCACCCTTGTATTCTGAGTCTGTATACACCACGGACAATATGGCCGGTCTATTGCCTTTATTTGGTTTGTGCAAATTATGGGGTGTCCCGCAAGGGACGCTCCAGTCTGTGTTCCAAGAGTACAATCCACGGGTGCACTGTGTACCCCCCTGGTTGTATCCTGCCTGTGGTCTGGGGAGCAGTGAACTCTTTACATTGTTTGCGTGTATGTTTCCCATGTCCGGCTGGGGGGTGAGGGTGGGGGAAGGGCATGCTACGTTTTTCATGTTTCATGCCTGGGCTCCTCACTTCCATTGGCATAGCCTGTGAACGTATGTCATTCCTGTGTGCTGTTTCCTATCATAGCTGTATATCTCTGTATATCTGCGCACACACACACACACACACACACACATATAGATATATATACGTATGTATGTATATATGTACATATATATATATATATATATATATATATATATATATATATATAGCTATATATGCATATATGTATATGTCTGCAAATATATATATATATATATATATATATATATATATATATATATATATATATATATTTGTGTGTGTGTGTGTGTGTGTGCGTGTGTGTGTGTGTCTGTAAACCAATACATACCCCATGCAGACGCACTTACACATGCGTAATGGTGTTTATATATGCTTCCCTGCATACTAGTGCCTTATTCATTATGACACTGACACTTCACTCCAGTTATCTTGTAATCGATATTTGGCAGGTTATACAGCGGACAGATGTCGCAATATGTTCATGTACACATTACGAATGGTAATTGGAGTGTGATACAGTGGGATTCGGTATGAGAATGTCTGTTTGTTAGGGGGTTGCTGTAATGAATGCACTATTGCTGTGCTGCTCCATATGCATATATACCCATATACCCATGGCCCTGGTTCCTCAAATACACAAACCAACGCTTCCCTAACACTGCTGTCATCCATTCTCCTGTTGGAGTTGTGGTGTATCAACACAACTACTCACTGGCCACTCCATACTCCTATAGAGCTATTCCATTGGTATACTCACTCCACATATCCTCAGAACTTCCATACGTTTAGTCCACAAACATTGATGACGTGAGCGTCCGAAGGAATACTATTCGCATTTATTAGGTTGCCCCACATGGAACATGCATGTGTTTATGACAAGATTAGATTATATACTTCATTACATCCTTACTCTCATTAACATGACACTACAATTAATTAATATGTATAACTATGTGGTAACGCACACGTTACACATGGGAGCCTAATTATGTATGTGTTCAGAGTATTTATTTTACAAATAGACCGGTTTAGCACTTGGCGTTGCCATAGCGGGGAGATCACAGGAATGATTCCATGTGTGGGGAAACACTCACATTTGATTATCGTCAGCACAGCACTGACTTTGGACACTGTACAAACCTCTGCGTTCTAGCTGTTTCTTGCCACTATGGGTAGATATACACTCACATACCTCTACATATATATGTCTACATCTGGTTATTTTGTTCCTTGCCATATAGATTACACTTTGCTTTAGTGCATCTCACAGTGGGTGTGGCTGCTCATTGACCGATGCCTCTGCCCAGTTAACACATTTGCTTGCATCCCTAGGGCTGTCCATATAGGCCCATATCAGCCAACACCTGCACATAAAGACCCATAGGTAGCTACCCATATTTCCCCCACCCTCGCCTGCTCAACAGCACCCATCCTTACTCTGGGTCCTGGTCTGTTCTGGACACACCACTACTCGTTGCCCACTCTCCACTTCACGGGACCCTTTTCATACAGTTGTCTCACCCCATGGGTCATCAGGGTTACCCACCCTTGTATTCTGAGTCTGTATACACCACGGACAATATGGCCAGTCTATTGCCTTTATTTGATTTGTGCAAATTATGGGGTGTCATGCAAGGGACGCTCCAGTCTGTGTTCCAAGAGTACAATCCACGAGTGCACTGTGTACCCCCTGGTTGTATCCTGCCTGTGGTCTGGGGAGCAGTGGACTCTTTACATTGTTTGCGAGTATGTTTCCCATGTCCAGCTAGGGGGTGAGGGTGGGGGAAGGGCATGCTACGTGTTTCATGTTTCATGCCTGGGCTCCTCACTTCCATTGGCATAGCCTGTGAACATATGTCATTCCTGTGTGCTGTTTCCTATCATAGCTGTATATCTCTGTATATCTGCGCACACACACACACACACACACACACACACACACACACACACACACACACACACACACACACACACACACACACACACACACATACACACACACACACACACACACACACACACACACACACACATACACACACATACACATATATATGTATATATATATATATATATATATATATATATGTACATATATATATATATATATATATATATATATATATATATATATATGTAGCTATATATGCATATATGTATATGTCTGCAACTATATATATCTATATGTCTATACACATATACCCTGCATACTAGTGCCTTATTAATTATGGCACTGACACTTCACTTCAGTTATCTTGGAATCGATATTTAGCAGGTTATACAGCAGGCAGATGTCGCAATATGTTCATGTACACATTACAAGTGATAATTGGAGTGTGATACAGTGGGATTCAGTACGAGAATGTCTGTTTGTTAGGGGGTTGCTGTAATGAATGCACTATTGCTGTGCTGCTCCATATGCATATATACCCATATACCCATGGCTCCTGGTTCCCCAAATGCAGAAACCAATGCCTCCCTAACACTGCTGTCATCCATTCTCCTGTCAGATTTGTGGTGTATCAACACCACTACACACTGGCCTCTCCCTACTCCTATAGAGCTATTCCATTGGTATACTCACTCCACATATCCTCAGAACTCCCATATGTTTAGTCCACAAACATTGATGACATGAGCGTCCGAAGGAATACTATTCACAATTATTGGGTTGCCCCACATGGAACACGCATGTGTTTATGGCAAGATTAGACTCTATATTTCATTACATCCTTACTCCCGTTAACATGACACTACAATTAATTAATATGTATAACTATGTGGTAACACACACGTTACACATGGGAGCCTAATTATGTACGTGTTCAGCGTATTTCTTTTACAAATAGACCGGTTTAGCACTTGGCATTGCCGTAGCGGGCAGATCACAGGAATGATTCCATGTGTGGGGAAACACTCACATTTGATTATCGTCAGCACAGCACTGACTTTGGACACTGTGCAAACCTCTGCTTTCTAGCTGTTTCATCACATCCCTCGTCTGCACAGCCTATTATTCCATCTACTGTTGTTTGTATGTGCACATTCCTGTTATCTATGTCTACAAATGGAATGCATGTTTTACAGAGAATGTACTTCTATATATTGATGTCTGCATGTGTGTATGCATATATACCTATTGTGAACTCGCTGACCTCCACGTGTCGGTCCATTTAGAACCGAGCCATCCAACCCTGGCATGCCTGGATCCATAACTTCATAGCCATAGTTCCTCCACCCCACCCGTGTTCAAGTTACATGCATAACTTCCAATATCCGCTTATTATCGCAGCCATGACACACTTCCAAACATTGACCTCTCCAGGGCGTTGGGGGCCCTACACATATGTTGTCCCGGCTCATGTATTCTCAGACTCTCCCACCATTTAGTCTTTGAACATACCTGCCCTTGCTTGTGTAATGGATGATGCCCAAACGCACCTTAGAATTTTTGGTAGTCCCAGCAGGGACTACTCTCTGTCTGTGTGTAAAGTAGACTTAGAAATTCTACATTGTTACTCCCACTGGTAAAGCCCTGCCTGTGGTATGAGTAGCAGAGCTCTGCTTACTCCTGGAGAGCATTTTATGACATACGCTGACAGCACTATATAATGCCATAGTTGCTGTGGATTCCCTTCTCATCCCTTGTTTATGCTTTATTGTTACGACGTTCATTCTTCATATAGATATATATATATATATATATATATATATATATATATGTGTGTGTGTGTGTGTGTGTGTTTTTATATATATATATATATATATATATATATATATATATATATGGATTCCATTCACTTCCCTGAAAACTCACTTGACTGAAACTTATTTTGCTGAAAGTTATATATGGCCTTTTCCCCACTGTAGTGCGATCCTGGAGTTATTATATATAGTAAGGGGAGAGTGGGGGGTGCAGCCCCCCACATTGGGGGGGTGGGGGCAAACCCCCCACACATATATTAACTAAATATTGTCTTTTGGAAACTGTTCTTTATTTGACTTGTAAGTATCACTCTGTATAGTGTACAATGTTTAAAATATAGCCCCCCACGCCTCCCAATGAGGGGGGGTTGCGCCCCCACCCCCTGACTATATATATTAACTCCAGGATCGCACTACAGTGGGGAAAAGGCCATATATAACTTTCAGTGAAAGGAGTTTCAGTCAAGTGAGATTTCAGTGAAGTGAACTGTCAGTGAAGTGATCCTAGTAATTTCATTTTCAGTGAAGTGAATTTTCAATCAAGTGTATGGAATCCATATATATATTACATCCGTACATACTTATATACATTTCCTATGCTGGGCACTGCTTACACTTGTGCAAGTGCACTCGCATATGCCTACTATGTGTTATATATGTATACTGCAGCTTATTTGTGCTTACTTGTGCCTTATTCATTATGACAGTACCATTTTGATTGAAAGGATCTGGTTGAAAGTCCCATGCGATACTCAAGTTCACTTTTACATGTTATTATGTCAGTTTTACAGCAGAACGACATTCATTCCACAAGAAAAATGATATGTGCTATAGTTGAGCTTGAACCATGCATGCCTGTTCGTTAAGTGGATGCTCTAACCACTACACTATTGGTGTTCTGCTTCATTTATATGCATAGTCATGTTTCATAGTTACCCAGACACACGCCTCAACACTTCACTAACACAGCAGGCATTCATTCTCCTGTTGGGAAAACCGCACCACTACGCATGCGCCATTCCCTACTGCTCTGGGCCCATCCCACATGTTGACTCACTCCAAGTATATTCAGACTTCCCAAGACTATAGTCCTGGCACATACGTTTGTATGATGGTCAGGGTGTACATATGGGTTGAGGCTTGTCTGGCTGGGGACCTGGACTTCCCTGTACCTGTTTGAAAGTCAGGCGTAGCACGTGGACAAAGTTAGTCCTACTGTTAGCATCCTATCTGTGGTTAGAGATGCAGGGGGTTTTGCCCACCTCGGGCCAGCTTGATATGTCATCACTAGATAATACGGGTGTTCCACTGCTGTTGTCCTTTGCATTCATTATGAATGCTTTCGTGTGCCCATGTTCATTCTGTAGATATATATATATATATATATATGCGTGTGTGTGTGTGTGTGTGTGTGTGTGTGTGTGTGTGTGTGTGTGTGTATATATATATATATATATATATATATATATATATATAATATCTGTATGTATGCCTGCATATACATCTACATGATTAATTGCTTTGATCATACTGTTGAATGACTGTGCTGTCTGCTATGTTTGTGATAACATCAGAGTTAAGTATAACTGCGTGGCTTAGTGGTAAATCACATTGGTTGTGGTGTGTAGGGTCCTGGCGTCAAGCCTGGCTGAGGCGGTTTATTGTGTTGCTGAGCAGAACAAGAGCCATTGGACAAAGGGTGAGTAGAACACTTTTCACCAGCGGTTTTCCATTTCGCCATGTTTAACCACCATTTCCCATCATGCAAACACCTTCTGCATTCTTACTGTGATACGTCACCTCAGTTCACATTTCAATGGTATTATAGGTTCATAGGTTCATAGGTAGGTACTAAGCTATCTGCCCGAAGGCATTTATAAGCCTAGCTGGAATGTGTTGGCTTTCATCAAACCCTTAGATTAGTTCCCTGTGCCTCTGTCCAACAGAGCCATTGAAGTGATCCCTGGGGTAAACTTTCTGTTTCTCATCCACTCGTCAAGGTTTCTCTTGAAGAGGGTTAGCAAGAAGCTTTGCCTAATGTAGATTGGAATCTTGTTCCAGAGCATGGGAAGTCTCTGGGATAGGAATCTATCCCTCCAGCATGTCCTATTTATTGTTGTGGTGAGGTTTAGATCACTGGAGCATGTGGCTTGAGGGGATATGGTTTTCTTTAGGTGGAGCATGTCCATCAATTCTGGGCTGGACATGGCCTTGTATGTCAGGCAGAGATCACCTCTGAGTAGGCGGTATGCAACCGAGTATAGCTGGAGTTTCTTCAGTCGAGCTGCATCTGCTTGAGGTCAGTGATCCTCTTGGTGAGGAACTTCTGTGGTCCTTCCAGTTGTTGCAGGTGTCTTGTAAGGTACATCCCAAATGGGGGATTGTACTCTATGATGGGTCTGATGAGTGATGCATAGAGGGGCCCAATGACCTCTTTTGATCTGGATGCAAACCCTTTTGTGACTAGTTGGGCCACATAGAAGGAGTTTCTAATCACTTTGGCAATGTGATTATCAAAGGAGAGGTTACTATCTACTTGGGTCCCCATATCCCTTATTATGCCTTCCATATTTAGGGGGCTACCACCTATGTGGTAATTTGTGGGTACTTTGTTTTTTCCAAAGAGGATGACTATGCACGTTTTGGCATTTAGCTTGAGACCATGGTTTTGACACCAGGTATCTGTCTCAGTGAGACCCTTTTGGAGAATGTCTGTGTCTGCCAGAGAGTCAGTTATAGCCCCTACTTTGCAGTCATCTGCGAACTTGGTGAGCCATAGTCCCCCTGTGCTTGCCTGTACCTCTGAGAAATATATGCTGAACAGGAGGGGTCCTAGGACTGAGACCTGGTGAATGCCACTTGTAACAGGTTTAGAGTCAGACCTAGTTCCTGCAACTCTTACCATGTGGGTTCTGTCCATGAGCCCGTTGGCAACTCATCTCATGACGTAGGGGTTTATGTTCAGGCTGGTGAGCTTGTCTATAATACCTGAGTGGGGAATAGTGTCAAAGGCCTTTGCGAGGCTGTGTGGACCACCTTTCCCTCATCTATAGCCTTGGTAACTGTCTCAAAGAAGTCTACCAGGTTTGGGAGGCATGATCTGCCCTTAACAAAGCCAAACTGGGTTGGGTCCAGTGTTTGGAGGTTTCCAATGTCTCTGTTAATGAGATCAATGATGCGCTCCATAGCTTTGCAGACCAAGCTAGTCAGGCTTATAGGACGATAGTTCCCGGGGTCCAGTGTGGCTCCACCTTTGTGGAGAGGAATAATCATTGCTGTGCGCCACTCTGTGGGCACGTAGCCTGTGGAGAGGCTGAGTTTAAGCAGTGTGTTTAGGTGAGGGGTTAGGTCATCTTTGAGCTCATGTAGGATGCAGCCTGGGACACCGTCTAGTCCCATTGATGCTGTGTTTTTGGCTTTGGAAAGGGCTATTTTTACCTGAGTGTCTATGATTTCAGGGGCACTACATTCTTCTGGTATAGTTATGAGCCTTTTTGGGGATGAAAGGGGGGGTGAAGTTTGCACTGAACCTGTCTACCAGGATGTTGGCTATATCGGTCAGTTCAGTGTATTTTGTGCCATTCTGCACTAACTCTGAGCAGATCTGAGAATTGCCACTTAGATTCTTGACATAGCTAAAGAATGCCTTGTGGTTATCTTTGGAGTCCATGGCAACTTTTCTTTCGAAGATAGCCTTGGATGATTTTATGAGGGAATGTAGTTTCTTACTGATACTGATCAGGGATGTCTTCCATTCCTGGAATTTTACTCTTTTCTGTACTAGTTTCCTCCTTCTATTGTATAGCTTGTTTATGGCAGGGGTCCACCAGGCTGATTTCCTTTTCTTGGAGGAGTGAGTCTTGGTTTTGTTTGCAATAGCACGATCCATGCATTCTTGCAGGTGACCATAGAGTGCATTAGTAAAGGATTTTGCAGCTTGGACAGCGATATCCTTTAGCATGGGGGCTTTGAAACTTCCCACCTCTGTCTTAAGTAACGTGAAGTTTGCTTTTGAAAGGTTTTTCATGGTGGTTTCTTTGACCGGGGGTGGTGGCGGAATGTGGATATCCAGAGTGATTAGTTTATGGTCAGTAAAACAAACCAGGACGAACCAAGTCAACTGTAGAACACTGGTTTAATAATGCTAGTAAAATTTGTAACACACCAAAAGAGTACTTAGCACTTTCACCCATAGAATGGGCATCGTCAGAGTACAAACACTATCACAGCAAATTCCATTTAAATAGAAGCAGCAATTAGTACTTAATTAATTAGTTAATCAAACCATAACTAATGCAAAACAATTGTAATTAACTTAATCTAGCAATCATTTAGATATCAAAACTCATTGTAGTCCCTAAAGAAATTAATGTTAAAAGGACTGTCTGCATCAATGGTTATATAGAAAGACAAAAATATGTATGTATATAGTGTATATAACAAATACATGTGATAAATATGATAAATAACTCTACAAATTAATTAAAAAATAATAATTAAAAACTTTAGCACAATAGTTAAAATATTAAAATATTAATATATTAATTTAAAAATACACAGGCAGTTTCATTTTAAAATGGGCCATTAAATACTTATGATAAATAAGTAAAATGTAATTATATAAATTGTGATTTATATTTGAGTATACTAGCTATGGAAATATAGTCGTTGATACCTGGGTAAATATTTGCATTGAATCTTAGTTGCCATAGACATTCTTTAACTTCTAATAATGTCTTTTCATCCCCTCCTTTGTTGTTATTGTAGGGTATTCTATCACAAAGAATAGGAATCTTTTAAAATTGTCACATCTTGTGCTGTGTTTATAAAGTGCACTAGTGTCTTTTTTCTTTTTGATATCCCTTACATGTTCTCCTATTCGGTCTTTAAGTTTTCTGATAGTTTTCCCTGCGTAGTATGTTGGGCATGTAGAACAGGTAGCAAGATATACTACCATTTTAGTATTGCAGTTGCAATATCCCGGGCATCTAATAGTTTTTCCAAAATTTGGAACTACTACGTATGGACCGTCATTAATATATTTACATGTATGGCATGTACCACATTTGCCCATCTTGGACTTGAGGTATATATTCTTACCATGTGTTGCTTCAAAATACTCCTTTAAATTCATGTCTCGACTATAGGTAATTTTAGGCCATAAACCCAAAATGTCAATACATTCATCATTGTTCATAAATACACAAGCCCAACTTTCTCTTACAGTATTGACTATTTTCATAGGTATATCATTGTAGGGAATGACTAAAGCATCATTTCCAATTATTGGTCTATTCTCACTAATAACATTTGTAATACCAAACTTAATAATCGGTTGATAAATGTGCTGTCTTTTGATCCGTATCTCAGTACTTATTTTGTCAATCAATTCCTTTGGGTATCCTCTATCTAAAAACATACAAGACAATATTTTTATTTCATCACAAAAAACCTTGTCGTCACTAATAATTCTTGAGAGCCTAACCATCTGTCCTTTGATTAAATTCTTCTTTTGATGGTAAGGGTGACAACTATCAAAGTGTAAAAAACAATTGGAATGTGTTTTTTTCCGAAAAATGTTGGTTTCTAACCTGTCGTTATTCTTATACAATAGTATGTCTAGGTATTCACAGTAATTATCAACTATCTTACTAGTAAAACTCAAAAAACTAGATGTAGTGTTAAGAAATGATTCAAATTCAACAAATCTTTCTCTGGTTCCTTTCCAAAAAATCAAAATATCATCCAGGAATCTCAGATAGAGAACAACATCATCCCAGAAGCAGGAGGAAAACACCATTTGTGTCTCCCACAAGGCTAACACAAGATTGGCATAAATAGGGGCACATCTTGCCCCCATCGCTACCCCTGTTTTTTGTCTAAAGTATTCACCATTTAAAAACATATAATTATTTTCAAGTACTAATTCCATCAATTCCCTTAAAAATTTACATTTATCATTACTAAATGTACCAAATTTAAGTAGGCTTGCCTCAAACATTTCTAAACCCTGCTTGTGGGGTATTACAGTGAAAAGGCTTACAATGTCAATAGTGATCATAGAGAACTCAGGATTTGTTCCAGCAAAATTGATTCTTATTTTATCCAAACAATGCCAGGAATCTTTCACAATATGGTCCAAGTTAGTTAATACTTCTTTACACTGATAGTCAATAAAGGAAGCCATAGCCTCTGTTTTGGACCCTCTGGCAGAGACTATTGGTCTAAAAGGTGGATCATAAACATTTCTGTGAATTTTCTGAATGCCAAAGATGGATGGAGTCATGGGATGTTCCACATTTAGAAAATTATATTCATCCTTAGTAATGACTCCATCCATCAGGTATTCATAAAAGATCCAATCCAATTTGGTGTATGCTCTATGGATTTCATATTTAGACACCTTTTCGTAAGTGGTGTTGTCACTTAACATTATCGTCATTTTGTTAAAATAATCATCTTTATTCATAACAACCACGCGCCCACCCTTGTCGGGCTTCATAACCCTGTATTTATCTGTTGTTGTAAGTTCTTTCAAACAAAATTTTTCAACTGTATTGAAATTGTAAGATGTAATTCTTCAATTTTTCACAATTCTACGTATCTGAGTATCACATAACCTCTCAAATACTTGAATAATGGGGTTCTGGGGGGTATGAATGTGCTTTGTCTTTTTAAAGTAAAATAGTGGTTGTTATTCTGCATATTTTTGTTCTTAAAAAAACATCCTTAAATTGAGTTTTCTAGTAAAAAGTTTTAAGTTGATCAGAATTTTACCAATATCTAATCTAAATTTAGGAACATACATACATACATATTTTTGTCTTTCTATATAACCATTGATGCAGACAGTCCTTTTAACATTAATTTCTTTAGGGACTACAATGAGTTTTGATATCTAAATGATTGCTAGATTAAGTTAATTACAATTGTTTTGTATTAGTTATGGTTTGATTAACTAATTAATTAATTACTAATTGCTGCTTCTATTTAAATGGAATTTGCTGTGATAGTGTTTGCACTCTGATGATGCCCATTCTATGGGTGAAAGCGCTAAGTACTCCTTTGGTGTGTTACAAATTTTACTAGCATTATTAAACCAGTGTTCTACAGTTGACTTGGTTCATCCTGGTTTGTTTTACTGGTTTTTGTTCTCTTTTGGAATAGTTTATGGTCAGATCTAACTAGTGAGGGATTGACCTCCGATGTGGAACACCGGTTGCCAATGTTGGTGATGACCAGGTCCTATATGTTGTTACCTTTGGTGGGGGTGTTAACCAGTTGATCCAGGGCATTTGAGTTTATAAATTCTAGGAAATGTTGGGCCAGAGAGTTTGTACTTGAGTACTTCTCCCAGTTAATGTTTGGATAAATGAAATCACCCAATATCAAGGTGTTTGATAGGACCTTTATGTTTCCCAGTGTTTCCAGGAATGCGGAGTGGGGGTCCTGGGGCATGGTGGGTGATCTGTAGCAAGCTATAATATGAATAGCAGTTTTGCCCATTGTTAGTTGCACGTGGATGATCTCTGAAGCATTGTGCTGTGCCACTAACCTGGAGGTGTGGGTATCCTTGATGAATATTGATACTCCCCTGCCTTTTGTTTTTCGGCCCGTGTTTTGTGGCCGAAATGTATGGTATGAGTTGTAGCCTGGTAGTGCTGGGGTGCTCTCTGGACCCTTAAACCAGGTTTCTGTTACTGCACATATATCGATTTTCTCCATACTGAGGAGTGCTTCGAGTGCATGCATTTTGAGGTTTAGACTTCTGGCATTGAGCAGCATTACCCTCAGTTTTCTGTTACTTGTGATATTTATGGCAGTGGGTTTGTCTTTGGAGCCTTGCCTAAAAAAGGCACTATGGGGGTAGCAAGAGCCTTGGCCAGTATTTGAATGCTTAAAGGTGACAGGTGCAAGCCATCTCTAGCAAAGCAGTATGGCTTGTCGAGCATGACATCCCAGGCTGACAGACACTGGATCCCTTTTGAATGACACCAGAAGCTTAGCCAATTGTTGAAATTGATGATTTTTTCTCTGTACCATGGTATCATTCTTGGTGAGGGCAGGATGCTACTTAGGGTCAGGGTCATACCAGCCTGGGCTACGTGATCAGAGAGCTCCTCCATGTCTCTTTTCATGTAGTCCAGGGAGGTACGGCTCAGGTTATGCACACCAACATGGACAATGACAGAGTCATATTTGTACTTGTTCTGGAGTGATCTGAGTGCTTGTGTTATGTGGCGGATCCTGGCACCCAACAGGCAACTCACAGTAATTAGCTTATATCATTGCACAGCATAAAAGAGCAGGATATGCTTGTATATGGATTACGTGTCGTAAATGGTGTATGCTGCAGTCAAACTGGCAATGTCTGCTCGATAGGCGGATGCTCTAACCACTACACTATTGCTGTGCTGCTTCATTTGCATGTATACCCATGGTTCATAGTTACCAGAACAAACGCAGCAAAACATCTCTAACACAGCAGTCATCCATTCTCAGGTCGGAAATACACCACACCACTACACATGTACCACTCCCTACTGCTCTAGACTATGTTGGCTCACTCCAAGTATATTCAGACGTCCCAAGCTTATAGTCCTGGGACAGATGTTCATATAATGGTCAGGGTGTTCAATAAGTCTTCTGGTTTTTGGCTCGTCTGAATGGAGACTGTTTGAAAATCAGACTTCGCATGTAGACAAAGTTAGTTCCACTGTTAGCATCCTACCTGTGGGCGGGGATGCAGGAGGTTTGCTCACCTCTGGTCAGTTTGATATGACAGCATGAAATAATATTGGGTTGGGGGTTCTGCTGTTTCCCTTCACATTCATTATGACTGCTTTATTGTGACCATTTTCATGCTTCATGTATGTATATATATATATATGTATGTACATACACATGCATATACACCCACATACTTATTTACATTTCCCATACTGTTGAATGACCGCCACTTACTGCTGCCCCTATATCTGATGGCCATTATTTTGGGCATCATATAAAATTAGCAGCCCTTGCATGGTTTGGACCCAGGAACGGAAACACCTTAGTCACCGGTTTGACCACTACATCATCAGTGGTACATTCTGCATGGATGGTAGTTAGGTTATATGACTTTTCTACAGGCATTCCACACTACTGGCAACAAATGTGACACTCGGCTGGTGTACATATGTTTAGTACATGTTAATGTTCATATGTTTCTGAGATACATATGTATACATTTGCAAGTATACATATTTATAAATAGGACACATACTTGACAACTACTTAAATGCATGTATTTGTGATGTGTAGCTGTAGTTATGCATATATACGTATGCACATTTATAGATGTATGAGTATATATCTGGGGTTGTACATGGCCATGTATATGAACATCTGCATCCGGGAGGGACGTGTACTGTTTGTATGCAGGGGCTGTGTGCATCATTACGACGTGGAACCTGGACAGTGTATACAATTTGTGGACGTGTACTATTTGGATGATGGCTATGGGGAAGTGGGGAAGCTTCTAGGGAACATGTGAAAGATATATATTCCCGATAATGCACATGGGGAGACGTGCATCACAGTCAGGTGTTTAATCCTGGGTTGTAGGTTATGCATGTCCGGCTGGAGGCTGAGCAGGGTTGTGGACGACTACTGCTAATGCAATTTGTGTCCGGATGTCTACAGGGCTGGACATCGTGTTGTGCCACCGAGTCTAATCATTAGAACAGACACTTATTCCATGAGGGATGTCCAAAAATTGCGGATGCAAATGACTCCCATTCTTTTGGCTTTATGAAAATGAGGGAGGGTTATACATGCATGGGATGCCTAGTTTGCAAGCCTGAGACTGCCTAGGGTGAGACTGCCTACTAGATGTGGGTAGGGGGCACTACATTCAGATATGGCTGGCCCAAGCTAGCAGCCCAAGTATGGGTGGTTTTAGTGGATGTTCAGCAGGGGGGGGGGGTGTGCTCTGGAGGGGATGATGGGTATTCAATTATGTATCCAGGTGTTTAGGGGTTGGATGGCTCAGTTCAGGCCAGACCATTATGTAGGTGTGAGCCGGTACCATTTCTGTACATGTGTATTTCACATTTTAATGTTCATATGTTTGTAGGATTGTGTTCTGCAGTATGGCCTGTCAGGGTGTATTGGGGATGTGAATGTATGTTCTTTGGTTTCCTTTTTGATTCACCCACTGCTCCCTCGTACACCTCCAGTTCACCTATTGTACATCCGACCCAGTCACCCCTTGATGAATTATTACATTATCCATCACCCCCCCAAATTCCACAAACACAACATCCATCCCTTCTTTGGTTGCTGGCCCATGGCACAGACAGCAGTACACATTGTGTACTCTATATATCTCTGGTACCAATATGGTTGTGAGGACATCCCTAGCATATTTGGTCTTCCACATGCTGTACTTCACACACATAAGTACATGCAAATACTTATCTTTCATGACATGGTAGGTTGACCCCGGTAATACCTATTCATCTTTGGGCCATCCAGACAAGGGCAACTTGGACCGCAAATGGCCAGTTATTGAGCGAATGCTCTGACCATTGGGCTAGATTTAGCAAAGGGCAGCAGTGCCCAAACACGCTGCATTTTGCTTCCACTTGGTATAACAATCAACACTACAATGAAATACGGGCATGGGGTTTTAAATGTCATTGTCCGAGGGACGTGGGCTCAAAATTCAGCTACGTGCTTTTGTGTTTACCTTTTATTTTGGTGTTCGCGGAACTCTCTTGCATGCTTTTCAGTATCCACGGACACTAACAGGAGTGATTACTATTTGAGGCAGGCTCTACTAGTCAGCATTTTAGGTTGCGCGTCTGTAGCCGACATGTTCACGCCTCCATGCATTGCTTAAACACACCCCCTGCACTCGTGCACGTTTCCTGTGCATGTGGACGTTGTGGCAGTGCGCCTTCATTAATATGCATATGGTGCTGCTACGCCATCTCTACACCGTACGGCATTAGCCTTGCACTGAGTTTCATGAATCCCAGGGATTATTTCTCTTTCTTTCATCGTAACGTGTAAATTACAATAATTCTATACACATCTGTCTTCCACCTTACATCTATGACTATTATTCAACCTAATTCTACTATAGTATAATCTAAACCTTTTATTGTATCATTACATAACATTGCAATACCTGAACATGTTTCTTTTCCCACGTTCCAAATAATGTTTCTACCCTATAATTTTTTTTTGTTTATAACTTTTTTTCTTGTGTTAATATTTTCATATCTTCTAGTATAATTATATGCATATTGAGTGATACACACCATTCCAAGACACCCATTCTTCTTTTAATATTCTTTATGTGATTAACATTTACGATTGAGTTTCAGCTTTCTTCATTGTCTCCTTTTGCCTTTACCCGTTACCTTTTTATTTCCTTTCACAATTACACTCTTAAACTTTCTTTTCCCTATAGATTTCTTTTTCACTCTCACCACTCTCCAATTCACATATTCATCTTCGCCCATTTCCTGTACCATTTCTTCTCCTTCATTATTTTCATTTTTATCTGCTATTTTTCTTTATTATTTTCTTGTATATCAATCTGTTCTCCTTTTTCTTTTTCTGCATTCCTTTCTATATTATGTACAGATTCCTGTATTTCTTCTTGGTCTTTAACTTCTCTAATTTTGTTACAATCCATCCATGCATGTCCAGCTTTCCCCATTTGCTACACATCATATCACACTTCTTAGCATCATGCTCTGACTTTCCACAAATAAAACATTTTCTTTCATCACATGATCATCTTTCCTACAAAATGCATGATTTCAGTTGACCCCTATATTTAATAATTAGAATATGTATGCTCTTTTCTTTTTCCATTTTTAAAATTATACCACATTCCCATCCCTAGTCCAAAAAGCCCTATAATAATAAACTTTTATAGTGCCCAAAATGTCTTTACATACACTCTTTAAATCATCTTTTAAACATCTCTCTTGACTTGAGTTCTACATTGCACAGAGATTCTTTTTTTTCATCTTTCTATTAAATGTTTGTATTATGTATGATTTCCATGAATTACAGTTTTTCTTAATTTCAAATTGCTCTAAAAACGTCTCGATGTATTGTACTGTCTCAAAGAAAATGTCACAAAATGTTTCTTTATTGATAAGTATAAAAGCTCTTACCTACCTTGCGGAAATGCCCAAGGGTGCAATTACAGTGTCCTGTAGTTGGTACCTTTCAACTCTTTTTTCTTCTTTATTACTTATCCTCACTACAAATGTCTTCCTAGACATCTCTTTTACTCCCTCAGCTCCTTCTTTTCTTTTTTCTCCTTCTCTCATCATCTGCACATATGGCAATTTGTTTTTCACAATCTCGCTCCCCCTTCTCTTCTTGTATTCTATCCATAATCTCACCCCATGATGCTGCCATCTCACTTTCAGGTTCACTTTTGTTAACCACGTCTCCTAAATAAACATCCTACAACTCTCCTGATTGGAGGGTTGTAATAGCACGTCTATTCTGTGATTCTTCCTGGAGCAGCCATTCTTGAAACCACATTTCCAAATCTTGTAAAGGTTCATTCACCTTTGCTTTAACATCCCATTCTGCCTCTCCTTTTTCAACCTGCTGCTCGCTCTCATTGACCTCTGCTACCAAGTCACTTTGACACATCAGTCTCCTTTGTTTCTGAGCTGTGTCCATGCCTGGACCGGAGGCAGGAAGTTCCACTACAATAGTGCCCCATATGCTATGGTAATGAGAAGCAAAGTTCCCTATTGCACTGACAAAATTTCCCCTAATAGTATAAGTACCACTGAAAAGAGGCTATTAGCCTTGTGGGACTAACCCCATCAACAAAGAATAAGTCAAATAAAATAAAATAAATAAAACCTATATAACTTTTTCCTGTTTGCTGACAATGGCACATCAGAGAGTAAAACAGTAAAAAAGGGGTTGTAACTGTAGGGTGTGTGTGTGTGTGTGTGTGTGTGTGTGTGTGTGTGTGTGTGTGTGTGTGTGTGTGTGTGTGTGTGTGTATGTGTGTGTGTGTGTGTGTGTGTGTGTGTGTGTGTGTGTGTGTGTGTGTGTGTGTGTGTGTGTGTGTGTGTGTGTGTGTGTGTGTGTGTGTGTGTCTGTGTGATTGCATTTGTATTATCTGTATCTCTGTGCATGTGCTTTTGTGTGGGTATGTATGATCTTCTCCGTGTGTGTGAGAAACTGTCTCTTTCACTGCTTCTGCATCTGTTACTGCGTGTATATATGAAAGTAAGTGTATGTGTATGTATGGGGGTGTGTGGGCATTAAATACTTGCATAATATATATTTTATATGTATAGTACATCCTCCAACAGCAATTTCATATCCAACAGCAACTATGAAACATTAGGCAGAGGGATTATTTTACATCAAAATATACACAAAATAATTTACTAATAGTAAAACAAATGCAAGCCAATTTAAAAACCTAATTTCTAAGCATAATAATAATACCCTTCAGGGTGGGAGTTATTAGGTAAATAAGGACCTTTAAGAAATAAATAGGACCAACACCACTGTAGGATGTTTCCTCAGCATTCTTCCTCCTGTTGGGCATTATTGCTTGCTTACAATGATTGAGACACATGGGCAGAAAAATAACACCAGAGAGAGAAACGTTGTTGGTAAACTGAAAGCACGAAACTTTGTACAATACATGTAAATTCCAACAAGGTTATCTGAGACACAAAATTTACCATGTACTTATAGGGAGTCTGTAATTAATGACTTGCATATCTTACAACCACTGGGAACATCACAGCATGCTAGTATGTCCTTTATAATATCTAGATATTCCAGTTCTGTAATACAACTTGAAAAAATTGCGCACTGAATAACTGGTAACTCAATTGAATAATACATTGGATGAATCTTGTCTATTTGGTGAATGGCCTTCTTTTTTAGACAGTTGTTACAATTTTTTTAAATAAAGTTAAAACAGTCAAAATTAAAGGAGACCCTAGAAGTACCCAAATTAGTTTAAGGTTTAATGTGAATAAATGTAAAGTTACTAAATATGGTATGCTTGTGAATGCTGGCACATAGATGGGTCATCAGCATCCTGAAATGCTTCTGTACGTTAAGGATCTTGGTGTTACAAATGGATGTAGTCTGATTATGAAACAACACATTATTGAGACAAAGGCAAAATATGCAGTATATCAGGTTGATACTAATAAAAGTGGAAATTAGTGACTTGGATTTAGTAAGAACATCATATATTTCAATTGTACAACCTATAATAGAGTATAACTGATTGTTTTGTCTCTTGAACTTTGGTGAGATTAACATATTATAATCAGTTCAGAGGAGATTCACAAATAGGTGAATAATATAGTTGATTTTAATTATTCAGACAGATTACAACAACTGAATTTATATAGCATACTGTACAGGTTGTCGAGATGAAAGCAATGAATGGCAACGAGAACCATTTTAGATGTTGAGTTTGGGAATGAAGTTGGTTTAGCAATTAAAATGTATTTACAAAAAAGAACAACATAACATGTCAAAGAGAAAGCTATTTAACAGAAACGTTACCCAGATATTGCAATAAACTTACTCTTGGGATCGACAAATCAAAAACATAGATGCCTGAATAAGCACATGGAAATAAGAAATAGGTCTATCATATCCAGCAATCTGCACTTTTAGTGGCCTAATTGGTCTATTCAGCAAAAATAACTATGAAACTATGAGTAAAAGTCAAGTAAGTCAGTAGATTTAATGCTTTGTGTGTGTGTGTGTGTGTGTGTGTGTGTGTGTGTGTGTGTGTGTGTGTGTGTGTGTGTGTGTGTGTGTGTGTGTGTGTTTCTGCCCCTGGTGAGTGTCTATGCTGTCTTGTGTAGTGGTAATTTTACAGAATTTTTTTAAGGTGAGGTGCATGATTAAGGTTAAGAGCATAGGCAGGGATAGGGGTAGGAAGACACCAGAGGAAGTTAGAGAGCATTCTTCCTATGGGAATCCAGAAGTGAGAGCTACTGTGAGGCTGCAAGAGAATTATAATAAAGTACTTGCTCTAAACTTTTAAGTTGCAGAAAGTTGTATTTTGGAAATAATTTGCAATTGTTATGTTGTTTTTTTGATAAACCATGCTGTTTTCCAAGACTGGCGCATCTGCACACAAAAAGTAATATCACCAATACAACAATTATTCCACAAGGCAGGAAATGTATTATTCTCAACAAAATATTAAAAACAACAAACAATGGTTTTCCCCAAAAAGGCTTTTTCAATGTAAAGTAAGAAGACTCTCTATGGATTACACCTAAGGAAGTCTAGACATTGTCACCAAAATGATCCAGAGAGAGTTAAGAGCAACATGGATGCACCTATGTGCTACGGACATCAGTCCCCAGAAGGGACATACTGAACTTCATGTGAAATACTGTCTCCCTTTATTTATGTGATACTCTGCAAAAATGGAAGGTATTTTATGATTTTTTTAATTTCCTTTGGTTGCCATTGCAGAAACTTATTTCAGTGTCAGTTGCTCAAAATCACCTTTGGTGCTAGAAGACCAAAAGGCTTTGGGCTCTATTCCTTCTCTAGGTGACTGAATTGCTGACATTTCATTGCAGTATTAGGACTGCTATCCTCTGGAGGAAACATTAAATTGAGGTTCTATCTACTTGAATTGGTGGACATAAAATATCTAGCTGCACCTATTGAAAAGGGTAGAGGCTCCCTGTTGACCTGTAGAAGTTTGTTTCTAGTAGTTTAAATACTACCTAGGATACCCCCAAAATGAGGCCACTATTCTAGTGGGACTAGCCCCATCAAGAAAGGATACATAAATAAATTTTATTTGGTGCTCTTGTTTGCATGAGAAGAGTCTGCACCACCTATTTTTGTTTGACCTTCTAATAGACCTCTCTCTATATTATGCACTTGTGGAATTCAGCACATTTGCATACCATGTTGGTGGGTGCAGTAGGCATTTTTGGGGCCAGTATTTTTCCCATAAATCCTGGTTTTCCTTTTGCTGCATTAACAAAGTCATACCAATATGAGTGATTGTGCTCCACCATAAATACAGCATTTGTGTACAGTTGTAACTAAATTCATAGCTCTTCTTGAGTGGCATGTATTTATATTGTGGCTGATTAGCTGCAAAGAAGGGTAAAATTGAGCAATTCTTGCAAAACAAACCCACTGATGCTGAAGGTCTGATGCCGTATACCAAAGCTATACTGTTGCCAAATACATTTAAAAAAGACTTACCAGGGAGGAAGACCTTGAGTATTATGCCCATTATGGGATTGGAGTGGGTTGGCTAGGATCCTCTAGGCTTATCTTACTCAGGAGTCATTAAACACCTTCTGAGCCATGTCTAGTCCAGTACTCAAGCAGCCTGAATCCTCACCACTTGTACTGGAGAGGGAAGTTCACTTGGATACACCCAGTATTTCCAGATATAACTCTCTGAATCAAGTATCATATCCTTTAAGAGCACACAGGGAACACAGTCAGTTCTGAGTCTGGATTTCTCTATCTGTCTCCCTCCAGGTTCCCAGTAAGACTCTCTACCTGCACAGCTATAGAGTTGAGATCTCAGCCGAGTGTCCAATCCAAGTTCTCCACCACTCTCTCTGTAAAACCAGTGCTTCATGCCCCTGCTCCAAGCAGCTCTCTCACACACACACACACGCACACATGCACACACACACACACACACACACACACACACACACACACACACACACACACACACACACACACACACACACACACACACATACACACACTTTGAGATTTGATTTTCACATGCACACACACACACACACACACACACACACACACACACACACACACACACACACACACACACACACACACACCTGGGAAAGGCTGGCACAAATTTACTAGCTATGCCCCATTCTTCCCAGGCTATAAGGTAGTTACACCACCACCAGGCACTCCAAAGCCTGCTACTCTAAGGCTCTTGCAAGAGTACCCAACTATACTGACTGAAATTAATATTAATACAAATGGTAATGTTGACCAAAGAGCAAGGCTTATAGGAGTGGCCGCAGTGTCACAGAATAAATATAAGTACTTTCAAAGGTTAAAACATTCTCTAAAGGACCAGCCACAATGAAAAGTTTAAATATATTTAATAATAAATAAAAAAAGAACATGAAAATACTAAATATCTATTTACATTAAACACCAGAATTTCAATCAAAGGAAATATTAAAATAACACATACAAATTGATTCATACAGATACAGAAAAACAGTACTTAACTAATGTCACTATATTTTCCTGACTGATCTACAGAATTATTACTCCTTCTTCATTTTCTAGAGCAAGGCAAAATGGAGTAGGTGAGGGGTCCTTCTCTGTCAGATTCCAAAAAAAGACTGCCATGAGACTTCAGCCTCACCTAGTATTAAATATCATTTTTAGTGATGGATTACAGAATAACATCACATATATCTGGTCATCTGCTTCTGGTTCCTGTGTTACCCCCCCTTGGCTATAACCTGCCAGGATTTAGCACATGTGTGTCAATAATACACACACACAAAGCCTTGGTAAGATCTGCTGCAGCTCCTGGAAGTCATAAAACAATTTCAAACCTTCACCCTTCCAGAGTAGCAATTAGTTCACCGCAAAGACAAGGCAGAAAGCTTCCTAGTGCAAACTTCTTGCCTCTGGTTGCATTGAGAAATGTAAGATACAATTTTTATGGCCTAAGCCAGGTAATTTAATTTCAAACTATTTTTAAAGTTAGGTGTATTTAGATTTACTTCTTCTCTTCAAGTATCCACTGTTAAGACATACATTTAAACAGTTACAATAATACATGTATATTTCTTTTTCTGTCCAACAGGGCACATTGTTGGTACATTTTAACACAACCAGCTTTATAAATATATTTTTCAGCACAAGCATCTGTATAAATCAGTTTGTTATACAAATGACTCGTAATTTTTTATAAAATTCCATCTAGCTGTGTTGGCATATGTTACACATCTACTGCCCCACTTCTACTGGAATAGCTGGCAATACCTCACATTATCACAGGAATGATTATCAGGACTATCAAAAATTGAAGAAGGCATTGTTATCCCAAACTGCTAAGTCTGAGACACTAGCTCAAACACATTGCAGCTGTGTATTTTCTCTGAGCAAAATATTATGAACTCAGTTATATGATCTGAAATATAAGTTGTGGCTAATTCTTAGGGGGAACTAAAACATAAAATGATTAACTATCAACTGATAAATCAAAAAGGGGCCTGTTACTTTACAAAATTAGGTGTTTTGAAGTGACTATAAGAATGCTAAGAATTTTGTTGCACTGGTTGTGAGATAGATATAAAACTGAACTGTTTAGAACTGTACATTCCAGACCTTTGGTAATGCATATTTCCCATTCTAGCAGGGAACGCAAAGTACTAACTGTGCACATGCTTTACTTTAAATATGGAAATGGTCCACCTAGCTAGATTTTGTACCAGTTATGTTTAATTTGATGCACCCTTGAAAACTATAAGCACTGCAAGGCTGCAACAAATTATATTATACTTATAAAATGTAATGAATTGCATGCAAGCATAGTAAAGTCAGACATTTTGCTATTGTGCTAAGTGGGGTTAATTAAGTGGAGTGTGTTAATTGATGGCAGGGGAATGCATGGAAAGCTAGACTCAGACAGCATGATCATGCTTAAAAAGTCATAATATTTGCATAAAAAGAAGACTTTTAATATAAGAAAAATTGAACCGATCTGCATTCACTGAGACATAAAACCGAATCTTTCTATTCAAAGAGAAATATATACTATAGGTGTAATTCCAAATTTAACATATTGTATGCTAATGGAGAAATACTTTCCACACTTTAAGGACTTATGCAGCCAATGAGAATAGGGAATTCTTCATGATATATAACCTTACCAATGTGGCGATGAAAACCAATAGATGAAATCGTCAGGTATACAATACCTTACCTAGAAAATGGAAGGGTGCATTAGCTACCAGACACATTCAAAAGAATAAGTGAATCAAAGATCAAGGAATACTGCTAAATAGTCCAAAATGAGCAACATTTTTGGCTAATGGTACAAAGAGAAGAATGTACACATTTGTAAAAGGCATTTAAAGAAATATGTCTCCATATACCTATAGCAGACCAGCCTCCTGAAAGAGAGCAAGTAGAAGAAAATGAGCTGCGTAGTAAAATATTGCAGCCTGGAAGTGTTGTAAAACAGTGAGTAGAAATGACTAGTAGAGTTGAAGAGAAGGAATCATTCACTGAAAGGGTGTACTCCAATGGAATTAAGAAGTACAAACTGAACAGAATGCTCCTACCTCACAACAAATACCTGCTTTAACAATAAACTAAGACCATTCTATGCAAAAGAGTTACTTAAAACTTTACAGAATACCAGATTCACAGAAAAAGGCTATGGAAGATGATGTACACAATTCCTTAAGATGCAGTTGTTAAAGGAGTCAAAAAGCAAATAGAATAGCCCCAAACCTTGGTAAAATGATAAAGTTCTTTAATGACTTTAGGAAGTTGAACAACATTTAAGTGTGACAGCTACCTAAAGAGAAGGTAAGATTCTGGACCACATTAAATCTAACAAAGTGATACTGGCAGATCATTAGGTCTATTTCAGTACATATCCTTTTTTAATTTCTCCAAATCTTTTGGGTTTCTAATACCATGAATGGAATGGACCCCATTCCTATGTCAAAGTACGATTAAAGTTAATTAAATTAGTATTGTTTCAATCTTTGATATCGGCCAGAAGTGCTCTTTGCAGCACCCACAATGTGCCCAGTAATAACTCCTTCTGCAATTCGTATGGAGTTACATGTATTGGTAACATATCTAAATGTGATTGCAGATTCTTTTTTATAAGACCTATTGCTCCTACTACTATTGTAACTGTCTGGGTATCTTTTTTCCACATTGCTCTCATTTCTGCCTGCAAATCCTGATATTTTATGACTTTGTGTCTCTCTGTACCCAAGACACTGTAGCCATCGGTTGCAGCAACTTCAATGAGCAATGCTACTTTTCTCTTCTTTTCATGGACCACTATATCCAGTTTTTTAGCATCTAACATTTGAACTGTTGGGAATGGATGATCCCATGTAATGTAGACTTCATCATGTTCTATGCTATGCTGTGGCTCATGTTTCCAGTCTTTTTCAGCCACTTCAGTACTTTAATGTTTGCACAATCCCCAGTGCAAAAGTTTTGCCACATTATTCTGCCTTTCAATATACAGTCCTTCTGCCACTGGTGTGTCACAACCAGCAATGAGGTGTGCAACTGTGTCCAATTCTGTTTTACAAAACCTACATTTGTCTGTTTCTCCACATGTTCAGTTGACTTTGTAAACCAACGTGTACGTAGCCCACTATCTTGTGCCGCAAATGTTAACCTTTCATGTCTTGGTTTAAATTCACCTCTCCTTAACCATTCCTGTATTCGTTCCTGATCAACATGAGGTTCTTCCAGAAGTTTTCTATACTTGCAACTATATTTATGATTTTTCATATTGCTTGGCTTCTCATCTGGTCTTTCACCTTATATTCTTTCATTTGTTTTTTGGCAAATTCACTTACTGCTTGATTGCTGTCCTTCCTTTTGGGTTATATGGTGTCCCTGCAAAATTTAAAGTTAATGGGTAGAGTTCTACAACTACACATCAAATATGTTGTTGTTGACTTAGATGATGTAATAATAAACCTCATCTTGCTAAGCTACTGGCAGTACTATACCATCTGAAACAAGTCAGGTAAACTCTTATTGCTTCCAAGAGCAAGTTTGGTATGACAGAGGTAAAATGTTTAGGCTATGTCATTGGTTACAAAATTGGTAGACCCCCCCCCCCCCCCAGAACAAGGAACTGAAAGCTGTACATAACTGACTTATTCTTGGTATCAGAAAGCAATTGAGCAGAGGTATAGTAGCTGTAATTGCAACCAATGCACCAATCTGGATACCTCCCCCTCAGAAGAGCTCCTGCCCATAAGTGAAGAGCAAAACAGAAATAGCTGTGTTCTTCCTTTAAACTGTAGCAAACTGTTTGTACTAAGTAACAAGCATTTACAGATTACACCATACTTTTTTTTACTTTTAAGCTGCAACTTGTAGAAAACAATTGTGACAGCTTATACCATGCTTGGAGTACTACAATACTCATTTAAAAGCTGGGTGATAATGACGAACACTGGAGTGCACCAGTGTTTTTGCACAGCTCTAATAACATTATGGCAGTTGGGCAACATCTAGTAGCTGCTGCATATCATCTTGGCCACAGATCTCAACTTTTTTGCTCAAAAACAGGGGCAAAACTAAAAATAATAGGTTGAAAACCCATTATTGTTACTCATACTTCACAAGTGACCACATTATGAGGAATGTTCCTCATTTTGAGTCTGTGGTCTCCACTATTCCACATTTGAAGTGCATGTTACGCACTCACTGTTAAAAAATGTTTCTAATAAATATCACAGACACCCTGGGATAGATAATTCTCAGCAATAATGAAAAGCATTTTACTTTTATCATATTTAGTGCCAGTAATAGTTTTAGGTGATAATGGAGAACACTGGACTTTGTATAATCACATCACTCAGCATTCTGCATTTGCACTTCTACTCTGTCCAGTGATCTCCATAATCTCTAAATGCTGTAGCAAATTGCATGCTACAATGAAACAAGCAGCTGCTATAGTGAACATCATGCAAACAGTGCTACAGACTCTTTTGTTTGAGAATGGCAGCTTTCACCTGGTATTTGAAGTGACCTCTAGTGGAATATATAAATCATTCCTCCTGATCTTCCATGATGCAAAACATTAGGGCACATGTAACATTTTCTGAGCTACTGTAATTATATAGATACACAACATTCCAATGAACAAATTGCATTGCTGAGTTCAATGTTGCTACTCTTTCTCTCCACTCAAAACTTAAAGAACTCTCCTTTCCATACAATTATTTTGCCCTCACATGTAAATTATAGTAAATGTTTACCACAAAGTACTGTCTAGTGAAATATGAATGTCCAACATTGTTTTACCTGTAAATATGAAATAGGTCTGTCATATGTTTATAAATATGAATGTTCATATGAAATTTGTATTAACTAACCTGCTGAACTGCAATGGCTATGTCAACTTGTCTTGGATATTACCATGTAAAAACTGTAAATGCCCATGTTAAATGTATCATGTTGTATTGTTTTTTTAATTTGGAGCTTTTCTCCCCGGGCCTCTGCTGAAAAAGGACATGTGTACAGTTGGACTTTCCTGGTAAACAAATATAAAATAAATAAAATAATAAAAATAAAAAATGGACACTATGCAATATCCAAAAATTCAGCTTTTACCCGAGAAGCTCAGTAATGAATGTTGCACTTACTGGGATTATGGAAGTTCCTTTTTTTCTCAGCAGAATGCAAGATATAATGTATGATAGCCACACACTTATTGATCCAAAGGCAATTTTAAATTCTATTACAGCTGTTTAACATATATTAATTTAGAAAGCCAGAGAGATTTGCTTTTGTGTACCATTTCTGAAGGTACTTTTGTGTTGGTTAGCATTTTCTTAGCCCGTCTTATCAGCAACTAAAATCTGTTCATATAGCTGTATGGCTGATGGTCTGGAAAGTTGCATCAGAAAGTGATTTTATAATATGATGAGGTGTTATTAACAGTATAAAAATAAATGCCCCCATTTTGCAGGTTCATGTTCTGTGCAACAGCATAACTCACTTACATAGATATACTACTTAAGTATTTTCAAAAATGTTAATTATGGGTGCAGAAGTGACGGAAGATTTATATTCTTGAACCACTTGGCTGCTTTTCTGTCTTACTAGTGCAGTTCAGATATATTGGCAATCAAAAACAAGTGATGTGATCAATACAGCACCCTTTTCTGCAGTTCCCTGTTGGTCTCTGCTTTCAATAGAAAAGCATTAAAGTATTGAAATTACCAGAGTAAATCAAAGAGAATGGCTCGTCTAAATAATTCCTAATAGCAGCAAGTGCTATTGATTCAGCAGTATCTATTGATTTGGACTGATTACTTTGATATGCTTTGGGGCTCATGCATGTATAAATCAGAAGTGCAGAGATGTTTAGTGCTTTGCCAGCAAATGAAAAAGACAACCTGAATTTCCAAAGTGCAGAATGATGGCATTTCCTTTCTATGCACCTTGCAGGCATTTATAAGCTGACCTAGTTTATTAAAAAAACTTTCTTTCTTAGGGAGCCTGCACCTCTGTTTGATCTGCTTTTTTGACACTTTAATTGACATGCTCATGAGCTTCTTCAGATCAGCACAATAGTGAGCAGCAGAAAAGAGATGAACAAGAGTGTAGATATAAATTAGTTGACACCTGTACTTTTGTTCTTTTTCAATGGCTTAGTGCTTCTGAAAGGTGAAGAATGGAACAATTAAAGCTCTATTGATCTCTAAGCAAGGGCAGGACAGGTGGAATCAGAGGAGGCTTTAACAATGCTATAACCATTACCTGATAGGCTGATGGTACTGGGCAGGTCAGTAACAATGCCCTTGGCAAAATCTTAGTTCTGATATTGCTGAGGAATACATAGTAGGCCGATATTAGGATATGTGTATGGCAGTTGCATTTCTGGGAAGCAGAAAAAAGAAACATCATGAAACCCAGTAAGTGCACATGCATTTAAACACATTTGAGACACAGACTGTATATATTTTCATGAAAAACTGAGAGCTTGCATAAGTGTTTAAACAGGGTCTTCTGTAAGTGTGTGCATGTGT